>NW_007726170.1:629456-689145 GCF_000696425.1 Galeopterus variegatus
CCGGCCGGCGTGGGGAGCCCCCGCCGCGGGACCCCCCGGTGTCGGATTGCGGGCCCGCAGGGGCTCCTGTCCACCCCGCAATCCCCACCCCACGGGCCGAGCCGCGATCCCGGAGCACTGGGCGGGCGCACGGGGACTTGCCCGAGCGGCCTTTTGTTGTGATGCCGCGGGGGGAGGGGGCTGGGCGGGGGTCGCAGGGGTCCTGGCCGCACGGGGACCCCCTCCGGCTCGCCCTCCCTCTACGAGCCCCCAGAGAAGCAGGCGAGCCGGGCCGAGCCCCCGGGCCAGGTCTAGGCCAAATCTGAAATCTGAGCCAGTCGGCGCCGCCTCTGGCCGCGGCTGCCTGGCCCTGTCGCCCCCCAGTCCGGGGTGGGAGGTGGAGGGCCTGGCAGGGCGGGCCGAGGGGCGCAGGGCGGGGACGCCGGGCCCGGGGCACCAGGACCTCCCTGCCCTCGTGGGGCCTCGGATAGGGCCTGGTGCTGCCGGCCTGGAACGGATTGGGTCAGACTGCGCTTGGTCCCGGCTGCCCGCAGCCCCCAGCCTCGCCCCTGAGCAGGCCCAGCCACCGGCCCGCTCAGAAGTTGGCAAAAGTTTTGGGTTTTCGCCACGGGACTGGGTCCACTTGACTACCTGGGCTGGGTTGGGGGAGGGTTTGAGTCCTCACCGGGGCCACCACTTGCCCTGCTGTGTGTCCTTAGACAATTGCCTGCCCTCTCTGAGCTGGAGTCCTCATTAGTGGCAAGTGAGCCTGGCTGGGATTGCTGGGCTGGTGGAAGGATGGGGGTGAACAGGAGGAGCTCACCTGTGGGGGTATCTGTTCAGCCTCTCGGGCCTACAGGCAGACTTGAGAGTGGACAGAGCACGTGTGTGGCCCTGGCTTCCTGAGCCTCACGGATTCTGCAGTTGGGGCCGTGGTTGCTGGGTCACCTGGGGTGAGTCTAGGCCCAGCCACAGTGCAGCCGATATCAGACTTGGTTTCAAATGTGGTGGGCCAGGCTGGTTTGTTGCTGACCCTCTTCTCAGCTGGGTGACCAAGATCAAGGGACTACCCCCTGTGTCCCCATATGTGAAATGGGGACCCTTGGGTGAAGATTCTATGCGCTTCTGCATGTAGGGGCTTGGCATGTAGTAGGTACTCAATTAATGAGTGCTTCACGGGTTAAATTGCCTAAGAAAGTTGGGTGGGATGTGAGGTTGCTGGCTGGAGCGGGGCTCATTTTCAGAAGAGGATGGATTGGTGCTGGAAAAGGTCCTTCATAACCCCTTGAGAAAGAAAAAACCCCAGCACAGGCCTGCCACCCAGCAGCCATGTGACCTTAGGCCACTCACTGCTCCTTCTGGCCTCAGTTTTGTCAAGTATAAAATGGGCCACTAATTAATGATTTCTGCTAACATCTGTGGAACACCTATGAGGTTGGAACTCTTGTTTATCCTCATTTTGCTGATGGGGAAACTGAGACTCAGAGAGGGGAAGTGACTTGAATAAGGTCACACAGGTTGAAGCTGGAATTAGAGCTTGGACCCCAGAGACCCCAGTCTGGCTACCCTTGGACCCCTCCAGGGATGGGGGAGCAGGGGTTCCCCTGTATGGGACCAGGCACACGACAGATTCGGGAAAGACAGGACTGCTGAGTGACTAAATGGAAGCCACGAGGCTCTCTGGGTGATGTGGTCTTTCCACCCAGGGAAATGATTTACAGTGTGTCACTTCCCTCAGCCGTCTGCCTGCCTAGGCCCTACTGCATGCTCCTGGGCCTTTGCTCCTGAACATGACCCTACCAGGAGAGCCCTCTCCTCTATGACCTGCTTATCTGCTCTTGCTCTTTGAGGCTTAACTTGGGTCCACTTCTCCCAGGAAGAGGCCCCTGGCTCCCCCTCCTGTCCCCTAGCCTCTTCCTGGCATGGGAAGTATCCCCAGTGCATAGCTTTTGCTTCTTCCTTGTTTGTGACCTGGGGGATGAGGATGGGGGATATCTGGCTCCCCCAAGCCCCAAGAACCAGAGAGGGGATGGCTTAGTGACGTACTGCTGGACCTCCTCATCCCCGTTGCCCTCAACTGACCCATTTTCCCAAACCTGCCCATGTACAAGCATCCCTGACCCTGTTTGAGCACCTACTACGTACTAGGAGCTTTGAACTCAGGCTGAGCAGCGTTGCGATGGGGTTATCAGTGGGAGCTGTGGGAGGTGTGGGGAGGCTTCCAGTATGTGGGGGTGCCTGAGCTGAGGGGGAGCAGCAGTTCACCCACAAAGAAGGGGAGAAGGTGTTCTTTCTTTTCTCCTGCTCAGACACTTCCCAGGGCCTCTGTGGGGAGTTGTCAGCCTGGTTGGATAATTGCCGGGGAATTGTAAACAGTGGGGACTGGTCAGCCAGGCTGGGTACTTGCTGGGGAATTGTGAGCGGTCCCTGGCCTCCCAGAAATCTGAATCTGCAGGGTGAGCCAAATAGCAAGTAAATTACTAAATAAGTTAATACATAATCACAGATGTGATAAGGGCTCAGAGGGGCCTGGGCTATAGAGGTCTCTTGAAGGAAGTGTGGAGGAGCTGGCCAGGCATGGAGCTAGGACAAGGGCTTGCCAGGCACAGGAAAGGGGATGTGCAAAGGCCCTGAGATGTGGGAGTGTGTGCTGTTGTGGAGAGACAATGGGAAGCCTGTGGTGCTGGAGCAGGGAGAATGAAGGGGAGTGGGTGAGAGGTAAAACCGGAGGGTGTCATCAGCAGAGCTAGACCATGCAGGCTGTAGGCTTTGGGGAGGAGTTTGGCCTTATCTTCAAACAAGGAGCTTGTTGGTATTCCCTGTGTGAACAGCCCCGTGCCAGAGGCCACCATTATAGTCCAAGGCATCTGATGAAAACGGATCTGTGGGTGGGACTCCAGTGTTCTGTGGGGGCCTGGATCAGGTCTCCAGAAGGGGAGGCAGTTGAGGCTGGGCTTTGACAGTGGAGGAGGAGCTCACTGGCAAGAAGGCCGGAGTGGAGAGAGCCAGGGGTTAGGGAAGCGCAGCTCAGGGTACCGGGAAGCTGAGAGTGAGATGGGGAGCAGGGAGGGGTCCGCCAAAGGTCTGGTAAGGGCTCGGGAGTCAGGCAGGCCTGAGTTCAAGTTGTGACTGTTCCCACTTGCTGTGGGAATTCAATGCATTGGGTCATTCAATGCATCTTTCTGAGACTTAGCTTTTTCATCTTGAAAATGAGGACAAATAAATATCTCCCTGTCAGGTTAGGGTTAAAGGAGGGCTGTGTGCCCAGTGCCTGGGCACCAGTAGACACTCAGAAAATGGGGCCTGCTTTGCACTCTGTTACACTGGGCAGGTCAGTTGGCATCTCTGGGTCTGGCCGCCTTAGCTGTGCGGTCAAGGACTTGAGTGGATGATCTCACTGAGTGTGAAGGTGCCGGTCTGGGCAGGGCTGGCCTAGGAGAGGATGTTGGCAGCCAAGGCTGCCAGTGTGCTGGGTGACCTTCAGCCCTACCCTGCCCTCTCTGTGCCTTCTCTGTATATGAGGAGCCTGCACTGGGAAGAATGCCAAGAGTCTAGTCCAGCCCAGCTTCTCGAAAGTCTGCCTTTGATGGGCTTGGCCCCATTTTCCAGATGTAAATACTAAGACCCAGAGCAGAGGAGCCACTTGCCTAGAGTCTCCCAGTTGTCAAGTGACAGGGCTGGCCTAGGCTGTAGGTCTCTGTGCTTATGGTCCAGAGCTTCGTGCCGCCAGGGGCCTCCCAGGTCTTAGAGCCCCCATTCCCCTGCTCTGGGCCTTTTTGACAGAGCCTCATTTCCTGCCTTGGTTTGTGGCCCCCACACTTCTATCTCCCTTTGGCTTTCCACAGCCCTTTACTTCCCCTCCACCGCTCTACCCCCTTATCTCCATGGGAAACTGCTCTGGTTTCCACTTGAGCTTCCGGGGGGCCAGTTCCTGTGGGGAGGCTTGCTCCTCACCCATGAAGTGGTGAGGAAACCCATAGCGAGTCATGGTTCCCAGGATGTCCCAAGAGGACTGAAATGAAGTGCTTAGCACACATTAGGAGCTCAGTAGAGGTGGGGAAGAGCCCGACACCGGCTCAAGTCCTGCCCGTCTGGCAGCTGATGCCCCTTCCTGCCATTCAATTTCTGAAGCTGGAAACTGTGCACAGGGCTCACACCTAGTAGGGCCAAGGAGAGGATGGCACGAGGCTGTACCTTAGGCCTCGTCTAGTGACTGGGTCTGTGTCACCATTCTTGGGGGAGGGAGATCCAGTAGAGGCCTCTCCTGAGGTCAAGGCCCTACTCCCAGCTATATGTCCAAAGGCATGCCACTTAGCTTCTCTGAACCTGAGCCTCTGCTCGCCTTTCGTGTGAGGATTAAATCCACTAACATGCTCCTAGCAGCCTGATCTACTGCATGCTCCACAAATGTTACATCTTTCTTTCTTCCTTCCCCTCCCTCATGGGGGCTCAGATATTATCCAGTCTACAGATGGCCTGAGGCTCACATCCCCCAAACCTGGAGTGCTGTGTTGAGAAGCATTCTGAGGCTCAGTCTTGGCTTCATGGGAAGGAGTGCTGTGATAGATTAATAATGTCTGCCATGGGCAGAGGATGAGAGAGTATTGTGTGTGTGCCGTGAGTTAGTCATTCCCGATCTATTCTGACCTTCTCTTTTCACAGATGGAGGAATTGAGGCTAGAAAGACCCAGGGCAAATCATCCAAGCTGGGAGAAAACTATAGATCTCTTGTCTTTTGATCCAGGGTGCTCCCCATCCATCCATCCAGCCAGCCTGCCCTTTCCCACAGCACAGCCTCGTGGGGCTGAGTTGAGAGACAGGTGATTGGGAAGATCACAGAGCTGGAAGCCAGAACCCGCATCTGCCTATTCCTTGCGGTGGAAGTCACTTGGCAAGTGACTTTCCCCCAGCCCTTGATTCCTTCCATCCTTCCTCCCCGCAGAACTATCCAGAGAAGTTCCAGAATAAAAGGAGAAGCCAGAAGCGAGGAGAAGTTGAATGACCTTGGCCAAATTCCTTGCTGTTCTGGTCCTTGGTTTCCTCATCTGTCACAGTGAGGGCTCTTTCCTCACTGAGGCTCTGTGATGGGAACTGTAGCTGGGGACTTCTCCAGGGACGGGCCTGGCTGAGTCCTCTTGATGCCCATGTGGGGCTGGGGATGTCCAGGGTGGGTAGGTGGTTTGTGGTGGCTGTGGAGCTGCTGGAGACTGTAGGAATGGGTCCTTTTGAATCCTTGGACGTGCTGGGCTGTGAGGCGGGCATGAGCAGAATCCGGGTGCTGGGGCATGGCAATTGGGTTGGAGTGGCATCGAGAAGCAGGGACTCCCTGTCAAGGTGTGATTAGCTTCTCTCAGGCTGGTTTGTCCAAATTCGTGGCCTTTACTTTGTTGTCGTTATCCTCAAGTTCTGCCCTCCCAAGCTGGGTCATAGTAAGGTGACCCATTCCATCCCTTGCCCCATCTTGGGGGTGATGACAGGAGAGGAGACTGAGGCTCAGAGCTAAGGGCTGGGGCTAAGGGCTGTCACCCAGTGCAGTGAGGCATGAGCCCAGACTTCTGGCTTCTGGGTGATTTGTGAGCATCTGATTCCTGCCAAGTGTGTGCCCAGTGTGGCTGAAATCTTTCTTAAGTACAGGGTGGGTGCATGCTGGGGCAGGTGACCCTGACTCTGGGCTTCCAGCTCTGGCTGTTGGATCTCCACTCAGACCTGGAGTAGTGGGATCTTGGATGCTCATGGTGCTCGTGATGTAAAAGGTAGTGGTAGGAGCAAGGCCTTTGAAGCTAATTGGTTCTGGGTTCACATCCTGGCTCAGCCACTTGTTTGTTGTGTATGATTGTGGGAAAATGGTTGCTCTGAGCTTCAGTTTCCCCATCTGTGAAATGGGGACAACAATGCCGGCACCAGCTTTGGCAAGGTGGTGTGAGGATCAGGTGAGCCAACGTGTGCCAAGTGCTGAGGCGCAGGGCCCACACTCAGTAAGTGCTTGATATTTATGAGTGTCTGAGATTGTGAAGGTAATTCCCTGATGAAGCAGGAATTCTGGGCTTCTGCAGGCCAATTGATCTGGGAATCCCCAGTGCTGTGACTGGCCACTTTTGTCTGTGGTCGGCTTGTCCCGTGGGACAGGAAGTGGTGGGAAGGTAAACTAGCAACAGAAAGCTCGGTGGCTGGATCGATGGGATCCAGCTTCCCTGAGCCCAGTTCCTGCCTCGGTCCTTGCCTGCCTGTGACGTATAAGGCTTCCCAGAGCCCTGATGCCTCAACTTGGCATTTGAGGCCCCCTCACTGAGTGGGCCCATCTCTTCAAAGGTGGCCACCATTTGAGCATTGAGTACCTTGCATCCTTGCCTGCTTGGCCTGAGAGGCAGGAGCTGTTGCTGTCCTTGATTTTTGGGGAGGCAGCTGAGGCTCAGAGAGGGGCCAGGATGCACCCAGGCTCCCTAGCAAGGGCTCCTGGGGGAGCTGTTGGTTGGGGCCAGAGCTCTCCCTCTGCCCCACCCTGATCATCTCCTACACTTCCCTGTCACTCAGGTGACACTGTAGCCTTTCTGAGCCATTGGCTATCTTCCTGCTTGCCCTGGGCTATCTGGCCTCCATGCCTTTGCCTCTGCAGGTCCCCTGCCTGCGTACCCTCCCTCTCAGTACCCTTCCTGTGGCTAATATGCCTCTGGCTACAGAAAGCTTTTATTGACCACCCTCCCTGCCCCACCTCAAGTTCACAGTGCCCTTCTCTGCACCCCCTGGCCCCTTCATTGCTCTCCCTCATGGCTCTGACACATTCTGCCTGAGATGGAATGTCATAGAATTCTTTTTGCCTCTAAGGGAATATGGTGATAATCATCTCTCCACAATCACCCTGAGCATCCCTCAGCAGGGCTGAAAGAAAGAGAGAACGGCCATCATCACCTTCATTTGGCAGATGAGGAAACTGTGACCCAAGTCAGGCTCATGTCCCCTCCCCTCTGTGACCCCAGTGGGGAGCCAGGCAGGAACCCCTCTCCCAGAGCCCCATGAAAGCCTCAACTTATCACCAAAAGGAGGATTTGGAGGTTCAGAGAGGTGAAGTGACTTGTCTGAGGTCATACAGCCCTGAAGGGGCAGAGCTCGGAGGGTTCCTTGTAAGAATCAGAGAAGAGGCAAACTGTGGCCACTTCTGCATGGAGAGTCAGACATGCTCAAGGTCTGGAAGGTACAGTGGAGCCTCAGCGAGACAGCCGTGGGGTTCTTCAGTAGTCATTTGTCCCTTTAGCGTGTAGTTGAGCCCTTGCTGAGTGCCAGGCAGATGGTCATGTCTCGTGCTCACAGCGTCCCTGTGGGGTAGTGGTCCTGGCCCATTTCACCAAAGAGGAAACTCAGACATAGAGAAGCAGAGGGACTTGCCCAGGGTCATCCAGTGTGTGCATTTGACTCCAAGCCTCCTTTGGGCTGAGTCCTCCTCTGCCTCTTGCATCACCCTCGACTGCTCCTGCCTTCCTTGCTGTTCCTCTCTGGTCAGCATGAAGACCAGGAGACTTCTCCTCTATCCCCAACTCCTGTCATCCACTAGCTCTGTGACTTTGGTGAGTCATTTTAACTTCTCTGCACCTCAGTTTTCCCATCTGAAAAATGGGTCTAATGGCAGTGCCCACGCCATCAGCTTGTTGTCAGGATCAAGTGAGGTATTGTGCATGATGCTCTCAGCAGTGTCAGCACGTAGTGGGTGCTAAATAAGTGTTAGCTGTTACTTCGTTATAATTTTTATCAACCTGGGAGGAAGGGAAGGACAACCCCATTCTCCAAATGGGAAAACTGAATGAAAGGACAAAGCATCCATCTGGCCACAATGGGGCATCACAGCCAGAAGGCTCTTGGGGCACATCCCACTTTCCAAATGGTAAAACTGAGGCCTAGAAACTGGGAAGGGACTCAGCCAAGGTCCCAATTTCTTGCCTTCAGACTGGGTTGAAGCCTCCTCGACTATGGGGCACGTTGCTTCCCCAGACCAAGCCTCAGTTTCCTTATCTGGGAAATGGGGGTAATAAACGTATCCACCTCGGTGGGGTTGTGGTGAGGAATGGATACGATCATCTACACAAAGCATTTAGTCTGAGGCCTGGCCTAGAGGCTGCATTTTGCAAACAGCTTGAAGGAACAAGTTTCTGTCCCTATCCAGGGCTCAGTTTTCCTATCTGTGCAATGGGTCTGTACATATTTTCAAGGAAACAGTTCTATCACATCTCACTAGTGTGGCTCCTGAGTCTCTTAGCAGCCACCTTAGGCAGGGGTGGGGGTCGGGGAGGGCAGATAGGGGTTCTTGCTCTGCCTGGGTGGGTGGAGCTGTACCCTGTAGACTTGTGGACTTTATCCCTTGACTGTGCCAAGTCCTCAAGGCTGGGCCTGGTTAGGAGGCTCATCCAGGCCCCACCAGGCCTTCTGGGTACCCTGTGGCTGCCAGCATTTGGGTCCACCATGTCACCAGTCCGCCTGCCTCTGCTGTGTGCCCTGGGCAAATGGCTTTTCTTATTGAGCCTTTGTTTTCTTATCTGTGAGATGGGGCAGTAGTCTTTCCTCACAGGGATGCTGGGAAGACTCAACAAGCTTATACTTCCCAAATGCCTGCCCACGCCAGGCTTATAGAAAGTGTTGTGGTTAAAGTCAGAGGTCACTGTTATAAGAATGGGCGGGCAGGGTTCTGACTGGCAGGAAAGGAGAACAGGATTCCAGGCAGGGAACCCACGTGAGTAAAGGCTTGGAGGGGGACAGTTTAGGGAGCGTCCTGTAGCTGGGTGGGTTAAGTAGGAGAGGACCCCCTAACCCCCCAGGATTTGGACTGACCCTGAGTGAAGCAGGCAGGGGGTCAGTGCTGATTGTGGTGAGGTTGATCCTTCTGCCCTCCAAACTTTAGATTTCCTTTCAAAGCCTTGGGAGCGGCTGCCTGCCCTCCCCACCCCCACCCCTGCCAGGTGTTCCTGAAGGCCCCGGAACCAGATGAGCCACAGTTCTATTTGGGGACAATTCTGCTGTTCCCATTTCTCTCCTGTGCCCTAGTTTTAGAAACGACGTGGGTTTGGTTACCAGTTGGCCATTTGCAGAAATCTACCCCCCTCCGCCCACTCCACCCGTACCTTAGCTCTGTGGGCATCGTGGGCAAAATAGGACTCAGTGCTGCCATTGGGAGCAGGGAGTTGGCAGCCAGACTCTTGATTACCCACTAGTGATATCTTGGCCTTGTGATGGGTGCTGGGGACCCCAAGGATGAACTCTGGGAGCAGCGCATACTCTAGAGGAGCCAGATACAGACCCTGATCATTGCCCCACCACAGAGTAGGCGCCATATGAACTGTGGCAGCCCAGCACAATACCAGGAGGGCTTCCCAGAAGGGGTGATATCTGGAGTGGGTCGTAAAGGGTGAGTGAGATCTCACTAAAAAAAAGAAGGGTGAGGGCATGCCAGGAACAAGGGACAGCATGTGCAAAGGCCTGGAGGTGGGAAACAGCCTAGTGTGTGTGCACGTGTGTGTAGCCTGGGGAGGGAGGGAGCGGCAGGTCACACACAAGGTGGCTAGGGTGACAGTTGATCAGGCAGGGCCTCAGACCCTCATCAGTGCACTCAGGCTTTGGCCTGGGGCTGACGGGAGCAGGGCCGGTTGTGGTTGGCCTCCCACTGAGGGCGTGGAGGGAGGACAAAGAGAAGGATCAGACCAGGCTCAGGTGCTCAATTACTTCTGAGCAGTAAAGGCATCCTACAGAGGCTGGGTTCGAGATAGGGATCAAAACCCCTTCCTGGGGCAGAAGGTAGGGGCCAGTCTGGGGCCTTTGAAGTAGTGGTCAGGGAAGATTTCCTGGAGGAGGAGGTACTGTGACTCACCTGGAAAGATGGGAGAGGTCTCTGGGGAGAGGCAGAGCTTGAACAGGAGCCTGCAGGTGCTGTGCGAGCAGCTCCTCTTGTTGGAGCTCTGAGGAGCTGTGGAGCTTTGACAGGGGAGAGTGGCTGGTGCCAGTCAGTGGAGGGCCTTGAGTGCCTGCTTGGGGACTTACATGCTGTCCTTGGGCACTGAGGGGACTGGTTTACCCAGCACCGAGGGCAGTGTCTGGCTCAGGGTAGGTGCTAGTCCTGTAGGCAGTGGAGCGTTGGTGAGATGGCCCTGGGGGCTCCTCCAAGAACAGGTGGGCCTGGAGGGAAGGTGGGTGCCGGCTGGGAAAATGGCCAGGTCTGGGATCGACAGGGGAGTGGCGGGTTGAACGGTGGGGGTCCTCTGCCCCTTAGTCTACATACCTGTATATCCTTTCCTCACAGATGCCACCTGGCAGAAAGTGGTGGGGACGTGTTGTAGCCTGACTGGCAGATTCTGAAGGCACCCATGGGTCAGGGCTCTGGGTTCAAGGCCTGGTCTCCCTTGTTGGGTAAACCTCGACAAGGCAAAGTTCCCTCACTCAAGGCTCTATAAAACCCCCTCCACCCTTTTCAGTGCAGAGGGTCTGGCTTCCAGACAGGGTGAGTTGAGAGCCCTGGCTGCTGACTCTGATTCTGGGCAGGCCTGGGCTTGAATCCTATCTTTGTTATCTGCTGGCTGGGAGACCCTGGCCAGGCGACTTTGTCCTTCTGAGCCTGTTTTCCCACCTGATAAGATGGGGTCACCCTAAAGCCTTCCTTCTACGGATCCTGAGGGGGTTAAATGAGATTTTGGGGAGCTGGCTTTGGAGTTGTTGCCATGCTGGCCTGGGTGCTGTGACCTGCTGGGTTGCTGAGAAGTTGCTTCCAGTCCACCCAGGGCTCTCAGCACAGAGGACAAAGCCCCTTTGTGGTGGGACAGATGGAGCCTGGGAGTCCCCCCTGCTTGGGGAGAAGGGCCGTCTGTCCCTTCTCTTCATTCAGTTCCCCTTGGGAGAAGGAGCTTCCTCAGACTGAGAGGACAGGAAACAAAAGTCGAAAGTCGGGTTGTGCAGGAGGAGAGGCCAGGCTCTCGGCTGCTGAGCTCAGGCAACCCTTCCCTTCTCTGGGCCACCTTCTCAGGGGCTCGGGAATCCCTGGCAAGTCCCCACTGTACTGGGGATGCCCTGCTTACTTACCCATTCGTCCATCCATTCACTCATTCATTCAGCAATTACTAAGTAGTTAACCACTCCATGCTAGGCCCTGTGATTTTTGGCCAGTCTCTGTTCTGACCCCAAAGTACCCAAGCATTCCTGCTGTTCACTATTTTGAATATTACACCCACCACAGAACGTTCAGCTGCAAGGGACACAAAAGTGGCCCCTGTTCTCATGAGACACGTACTCACACATTGAATGAGTTGTGTCATCAGAACTGAAGTTCCTGCTAGAAGGAGAAGTCGAAGGTCCTCATTTGAACTGGGGGATCAGGGAGGCCTTCCACGAGGAGGTGGCTTTTGAATTGAGACTCGAAGAGAGAGCAGGGTTGGCTGTGGGTGTGTTGCCATTTGTTGGTCAAGAAAGGCCTGTCTGAAAAAAAAAAGAAAGGTCTGTCTGAGCAGGTAACTTGTGTGTGTGTGTGTGTGTGTGTGTGTGTTCCACAGATGACAGTTTTAATTTTACTTATGTGCAATGAACAAAGCTATAAATTCTAAAAGAACTCCATTTTGAAATTTGCTATTTTATTTAACAATTTTGGATGTGTGACTATATACTATGTTTCAGTCTTTAACACATTTTATTCCAATTAGAATCAGAGTTTTAGTTATGAGCAGGTAACGTTTGAGTCCTGAATCTCTGAAGGAAGTGAGGGAGCGAGGGGTGTAGATGTCTGGGGGAAGGATGCTCTGGGCAGAGGAAACAAGAAGGGTTGCTTCAGGAAAGGGGAAGAAGCAGCCAGCAGGGGAAACGGAATGAGTGAAGGGGGTGGGGCTTGTAGGGTTGCCTGTAGGCATTGGAGGCCCCTGTAAGGACTTTGTCCTTTGTCTTTGGAGTGTAGGAACTGTGAGGTGTGTTAAGCAAGGGGGAAGGGTTCAGAATGGCGTTTCAGAAAGGCTGGCCCAGAGGAGAGACTGGGCCTGGACTAGGATGTGGCCATGGTGGGAGGGAGGGAAGCGGATTGAGGGTGTGTTTGGATGTGGGACCGATAGGGCTTGGAACTGGGTTACCTGGGGGACACAGTAGCTGGGGTGAGGGGCAGAGTCCCCCGCAGACAGTTGTGGGCTTCTGGTTCACGTTTGCTCTCCTTCCCCACATCCATCTGGAGACACTTAAGCCCTGCGGCTTTCCCACCTTGCCCTGAGGGCTGGACTCAGCTCTCCAGTTCCTGCAGCTTAAAACATCGGGTGTACCTTAGGTGAAGATGGAAGGATCCTACCCATTTTACAGATGCGAGAGCTGAGGCACAGAGTGGTACACCCATGGCCTGGGTTACACAGTGAGGTGGGGCTGGGACTTACCCCCTCAGGGTCTAGGGGGCCTCTGGGTTTGGGGAATATGGACTTTGCCCCCAAATTCCAGCTAACAACTTCAGAGTGTACCTGGGATTTTGTTCCTGTCTTTGACTATGGACAGGAAGATGGAGAGATGGAGACTGCCCAATGTGACCCTGGGGGTGGGGTCAGGGAGGCTGGATTCCCAACTTGCATGTGAATTGGGCCTCAGTTTCTCCTACTGTGGAATGGGCTCAGTAACGGTCCCTACCTCACAGTGCTGCAGGGAGGAGCAGATGAGACAGTGAGCGTAGAGCTCCAACCCGATGCCAGGCATATGGTGTGTTCGGTAATCAGCAGGTGTTTGTATTCGTGTTTCTGTGGGGAGTAAGGCATGCGTGCCAGCCCGGGCTCCAGCCATGTCCACCCCTACCGCTGGGCTTTGGGGTGGGTCTGGAGTTGCTGAGTTATCTCAGCCTCTTCCAGATAACTTAGCACCTTGGCATTGAAGTTTCCCAGAATCCCTGCCCAACACCACTGTCCACATGGGGAAACCGGGTCCAGGAGGACACCTGAGTGGCTCCAGGCTACCCAGCCACTTTGGACAGATTGAGGTTTCTATACCAGGTCGCCTGCTGCCCCGCCCCAGGGCTCACTCACCTTGCCCTGCTCTGGCACCACCCACTTCCTGGCCTTACCCTTCCCTCCAGAGCTTCCTGCTCTGCATGGGCCCTAGTGGGAGGGAATGCTCTCTCCTAATGTGCAGGTCAGGGGCTGGGGTCTGGAAAGGGGCCCCTTCCTGCCCAGGAGGAAATGCAAGAGCAGCGGAGGCCAGGCAGTTCCTTCTCTACGGGGCTTGAGTCAGTGGGAGCTGTGTGGTCCACTTGCTTAGCTTTAGCCCTCCCGGGCTGTAGGTCTTGTCTCCAGAAGCACCCCTCCATCTCACCGCTGTGCCAGCCCCAGCCTGCAGCCGCTCCGCCCCGGCCACACTGGCAGAGCCGGTTTGAGGCCCTCTGGCGCCGAGCATGTTCTCGCCCTGAGCACGGGACCAGGCATGTTCTGGCTGCTCTGGCCCACGGACGGCCCCTGCTCACTGCTCGCTCACGCCTGGCTCACTCAGCAAACATCCCCCGGGACCCAAGTTCCGGCCCGGCCTGTGCTGGGTGGAGCTCGGGGCCTGGAGTTGTCTCAGACTTGCACACTGCCCTGTGTAAGTCAGGGTGGTCAGAGGCTCTGCCACAGAGACCTGCCAGGCAGGTGGCAGGAGGGCACAGTGGTTGGGGCATAGGGGTCTGAGGAGCTGGACAGACCCAGGGCCAGGCCAGTCTCTTCATCCTGGGCAGGGCCCCCCCATCCATCCATCCATTCATCCTTCCAACAGTCATATTTACTGAGCATTAGCACGTGCCAGGCAATGTTCTGGAGGCTGGGATACAGCAAAGAACCAACCAGACAAGAACCCCTGCCTTCGCAGAGCTCACATTCTAGTGGGGGAGACAGAAGAACACAGCAAATAAGGAAATCATTCCCATGGTCTGTAAGGAGGTGGTGATGAGCGCCACAGATCCAACATAGAGCGGGGGAAGAGGGTTGAACTGCTGGCCGGGAGGAACGTGGAGGCTGGGTTGCAGTCAGGGGGCGGCCAGGGGAGACCTCTCACATGGAATAAGCTCACTTTGGATGAGGGGAGGAAGAATCTAGAGAGGGAAGAGCCAGTGCAAAGACCCTGAGGCAGGGGCATGCCTGGAGAGTTGGAGGAACAGCAAGGAGGTGGGGGAACAGTGAGCGAGGGGAGCATGGAGATGAGGTCAGGGGGTCCTCCGGACCTCTCATGGGAAGTTCTGGATGCATCTGGCTGCTGTGTGGAGAACAGATGGGGGGTGAGGGTGGAGGCAGATGGACCAGTGAGGTGGCTGCTGCACTAGTCCAGTGGAGTGAGGGGTGACAATGCTTTGCCCAATCTGGGGTAGTTGTTGGGAGGGGACAAGGGGACATGCATTATGTTTTGCATTCTTTAATTTCATCTTTCTTTTTACACTCTTTGTATGGAGGCATTTAATACAATGAACTGAGCCCCAAGCACTACCAACCCATGGCCTGTCCTGGCCTCATCCACGCCCATTCTATCCTATCCCTCCACCCTGTGTCATTTTAAAGCAAATCCCAGGCATCATATTTCCTGTAAAAATATTTCAATATTTATCTCTAAAAGATAAGTACTCTCATATTAAAAAAAAGTAGCCACAAAACCATAATCCATCGAAAAGAAATGAACAATAATTCCTTAACATTGGCAAAAATCCCCTCCTCCCCCAGATATATTTTTGTGGTGAAGCTGATGCCTCTAGCCTCCCTCTCCTTGCCATGAAGTGAGGTTCACAACAGCCCCATCTCCCAGGCTGTTGTGAGATAATTCAGATAAGATGCCAAGTACGGGGCTCGGCACATAGTAGGTGCTCAACAAATAATAGCTGCTGCTAGTACTTTCATTGATAGCAAATGCTTAGGGCACACTTGCTAGGGTCTGGGCCCTGTTCTAAGTGCTTCACAAATATGTGTTTAATCCTCACAACAGTCCTTTTTTTTTTTTTTTTAAAAGATGACCGGTAAGGGGATCTTAACCCTTGACTTGGTGTTGTCAGCACCACGCTCTCCCAAGTGAGCCAACCGGCCATCCGTATATGGGATCCGAACCCGTGGCCTTGGTGTTATCAGCACTGCACTCTACTGAGTGAGCCACGGGCCGGCCCTATCACAATAGTCCTTTGAAGTAGCTTACTATGTTTATCCCTATTTTATAGGGGAGGAAATGGAGGCACAGAGAGGTGGAGTAACTTTCCCAAGGTCTCACAGTGAGGAAGGGCCAGAGCTGGGTTTTGAACCCAGGCAGTCAAGCTCTTAATCCCTATGGGATGGAGGTTGTGTGAACCCAGAAAAGGGGTACCTGTCTCAGCCCTGGGGGCAGGCGAGATCAGGTACTGCCTGTGCTGAGACCTGCAGGGTGCACTGGAATTCATGGGGCAAGGGGTGGGAGGTGGATGGGTTCCCTTAGGGGAGAGAACAGTGTGTGCAAAGGCCTGGAGGCTAGGGATAATTAAGGGAGGGTCCAGGGGTCGGGAAGAGGGGGCATGCAGCAGACCCCTCCACCCGTTTAGCCTTGATCCTTCCTTGAGGGTTTCACCATCTTGCTGACCTCCATCTGCCCCACCCCCACTCCCACCTCAGGCTCAGATGCCCCCTCCCTCAGAGGTCTGCCAGAGACCCTGATTCATGGACTAGTAAAGGGAGGGCTGGACCTTCCTGCGGCCACACAGCCAGGGGTAGGCCACCTGTGGGCTTTGAGTGCGGCAGGGGGTTTGAGCTCAGGGTGAACTGAGTGGCGGGGCCTGGCCACTAGGTGCTCCTGCCCACAGTGTCCCCAGGGGAGATACTGCATGGGCGTGGGCGGGGAGGAGGGGGCACTGTGTTTTCCCAGAGCAGAGAAACAGCCAGAGCTGCCGGCAGGGAACAGCAGGTGTTGTGGGCTGTGGCTGGCTGGCGGCCGCCCCCCAAGGCCCATCAGCCAGTGGGGATGAGGCAGAGGGGGGGCGGGGGGGCCCGAGAGATGACCTTGGAGAGGCTGGGAGAAAGGAAAACTTGTCACCTCACTGTTCTCTATGGTCATCCCCTGCTACAGGGGAGTCTGCTAAGGGGTCCTTGACATGCCAGGGCTTCTGTGTTCGGATACAGATGCTGAGGCCCAGATTGGAGGTGTGACTTGCCCAAGGTCACACAGTGACTCTGATGGAGGGACGCTTTCCACGCAGCCACCTGGGGGTCAGCCTTCATCAGGCTGGCTGTGTGGTACCCGGCTGGGTCCCTGACACCTGCCTAGTCTGTGGGTCTTTTGGGGCCAGTGTCTCCTCTTCCAGCTCCTCCTCAGCGCAGTGCTCTTGGGCCTGGTGCTCTGAGAATCTTTTTCAGTCCCAATGCCGCCTGCCCACACCCTCATTCAAGTGCAGGCCTCAGCCTTGCTGTGTGACCCAGAGCTGGGCATCCGCCTCTCTGAGCTGCAGCCTCCTTATCTGTGAAGGGGAATATCTCACAAAGCCTCCCTCATATTGGGGCTGGGACCTCCTGGCTTGTGAACCGCCCTGCCCACCTTCCATGGGGCTGCCTGGTGGTGGACACAGGGGGTAGAGGGAGGGTCAGTGAAGCCTCCCAAGCCCACCACCTCACCAGCCCTGAGACAGTCCCTTGGGCAGGAGGACCAGCAGCCCCCTGCCCAGCGATCTCACGCTGGGGCATGGGGTCTTGGAGCAGGATGAGATGTGGAAGTGAGTGTGGGGATGATGGAGCCCCCAGCCCCCTGCCCCCTGTACCTGTCTTTTCCCCATTTTGCTGCTGAGGAAACGGAGGCTGCATGACTTAAACTGACCTGCCCCCTTGCCTTTCTCTAGTTGGTCCCACCTCTAGGCCTTTGCCAAAGTGGTCCCGCTGCCTGGATCACACTCCCCACCTCTTTTCACAGATTGCCCAGCCTTTGGACCTCAGCTGAGATGTGCCCTCCCTGCCACCATGGTTTAGGTTTCCACTTGCCCCTCCAGCCCTCTGACGTTGGAACAGCAGGTGGAGATCACTGTGCTCTGACAGGATCGCTGAGGGAGGGGCTCCGTGCCCTGACTCCCCATCCCTGCCACCACCCCAGGGGCCTGAGAAAATCTTCATGGCCCCCTCTTAGTTTTTGAGGCCTCCCTGATTTGAATTGCTGAGCAGCTCCCTCTTGGGGTCTCCCCAGACATCCTCACGCCTGGGCTAAGGGCCAGCAGTGACCTAGTTAAGCCAGGACCCAGAGGCCAGACCTCCCACTCGATAGCCCCTGCCTACCTGACATGCCTGCCTCTGGGCCTCTGCACTCTGTGTGTGTCCCCCTTCTGGGCTGCCCTTCCCATGCCTCTTGTGGTGCAGGATGATAGGGTGGGCTTTGGTGTCACGCAGATCTGGGTTGGCATCTGGCTGTCCACTTCCTGGCTGGGGCAGTGTCCTGAAGCCCCCTTGTCCTCTTGTATAAAATGGGTGTGGCCACAGCTCATAACAGGGCTGTTGGGAGCATTGAAGGGGTAGTGTGGACCCCAGGCAGGAGGACAGGAGGGGGACAGCTGAGGGGGGAAATGCGTGGGTCTTCACACCCCCATCAGCACACCCTGTTCTATCTGCAGCCTGTGCTGGAGCAGCTAATGATGGGTTCTGAGGAAGGGGTCGAGTTAGCCCTGGACCCTGCCAAGAGGAGTCCAGTCCCAGTCTCCTTCCTTGGACCTTTCTCAGCAACGCTGGGTGGCAGCCCCCTTTAGGGAGAAGCTCAGAGGGGAAGGGACTCAGCTGCTAAGAACTGGGATCTTAGGCACATTATTGAACCCAACTGTGCCGGAGTTTCCTCGCCTGTAAAACAGGATACTAAGAATGGCATACAGTAGGTGCTAAATAAATATTAGCTATTATGACTGACATTCACTTTTCCTCACTCTGAAGATGGTGTCCTTTCTACCTTCTGAAGTGGCTTGTAGAAAAACACCCCAGTTGAGCAGGTAATTCTTTGGAAAGGGTGAAGGAAGAGAAGAGAACCAGGTGAAGGTCCCTGCCCTCGGGGAGGTGGCAAGTGAGGGTGTTGGACCCCAAGGGACGTGGCTCCCATCCGTGGAATGGGCAGGCTGGGCTGGCCTCCTCTCTCTCGTGCCCCTCCCAACCTCAGCTTCCTCCCTATGGATGGGGCTGGTGGGGACCTGCCGCCCAGGACTGTTAGTCTGGGCCACTGGCTGGGGACCCAGCCTTGGAGGCTCGGAGGGGTCACAGGCTCACTCCATAGTGGTGCTTCTCAGGCTTGTTGACCCAGTGCTGGCACCAGCAGCCTCAGCTGAGAGGCTGAGTGGGTGGAGTGAGAGGTCTTTAGCAGCCCGGCCTGGGGCCTGCTCCCGCCGTACCCCTGGCCTGCTGTGTGGCCTTGGGTCAGCCACTCTCCCTGTCTGGGCTTCCCTTTCTCCTTTTGGAAAATGGGCTGGCCAAGGGGCTCTGCTTAGTCTCTGGTGTAAGGACTCCCTGGAAGAGCCCACTTGTGATCTGTGGCCTTGGGGTTTGGGGCTGGCAGTGGCCTGGGGCCAGGAGAGCAGAAGCCTCACCTGGCCTTCTGCTATCTTGGATGGTGGCCAGGGTGCCTGTTGTGGCGTCTCTGAGCCTCTCTCTGTCCCCTTGTCTGGAAGAGGGGCAGATTGTCCCTGTGTAGCAAGCAGGGTCCTGGTGAGAGCTAGAGAGCTAAACAGTAACAAGGAAAATGATAATGTCAGCAGTAATAGTGTGGACCCCCATTTATCAAGCATGGCCCATGGGCCCAGGGCATTGCATGGATTAGCTTTTTAGCCTTTGCAGCTACCTGAGGAAGACTATGGGCTCTTCATGGTGCCAAGGAAGCTTTGGTCAACATGCCCAAAGTTCTTCCGGAGGCCACAGCAGGGCCCCGCCTAAGCATGTGCTACACCCCACCTTGGGCAGGTGCCTGACGGGGCCTTGTGTTCCCCTCTCTCCAGAGGCAGGATGCATGGCCGCCAATGACCGTGTCTCTACATACCGCCTCCTCCCCCCTCTCACCGCCCTCCTTCCTCCTCCATCCTCCCTCCCCCACACATTCCCACACATGACATACACCACCCTTTCTTCCTACCCCTGGTTGGGCGGGTGTTATCAGGAGACATTCCTGGACCAGCTGAGAACAGCTCCCACCTCGCGTCCTTCCTAGAGGGTGTGATTGCTGATACAGGCCCTGCCTGTGCCTCCTTTGGGGGATGGGCCTGGACTTCTTGCTGATGCTGTCTCTTATGAGCTGGGTGGCCATAGGCAAGTCGCTAAACCTTTCTGTGCCTTAGTTTCTTTGTCTAAATGAGGCTGAACACAAAGGGTGGGGGTGGATTCCCCTGGGCTCATGCATGTGGAGCACTTCTTAGCATGGTGCCTGCCACACAGGAGTCTCTCTACTCATCCACTGGCTCTTGTTATCATCCGAGAGCCAATTATCCCTCCTCTTTGTGAAGCTCCCAGTGGAGCCCGCATCTGTGCCCAGCTTCTGATGGGTGCACGTCAGAAGAGCCCCTGAGGCTTCCCTGTCTCCAGGCCTGTGGAATGAGGGAGGGTGGAGCTGAGAGAGGCTGTGGCTAGAAGTTGAGAACCTGCTGTGTGACCTTGGACAGTCCCTCTCCCTCTCTGAGCCCCCATTTACTGGTCTGCTCTACGAGCACTTGAATCTGGGTGAAGATCTGTTCCAGCCCCTTGTTGTCCTTATCACTGCACTTTCTGTAAATCCTCCCTTGGCTGGTCCCACCATTTGGCTTTTGTCTGTCTTTCCCTCTACAGTGTTTAGTGCCTATTAGGTACTCGGCTAAGCTATTTGGAGGAGCAATGACTTCACAATGATTGAGTATTCAGGGCTGTCCTACTTCCAGTCCTTTGTTTGTGTGGCTCCCTTTGCCAGGAACACAGTCCCCAGTCATCTCTACTTGTGGAAATTCTTGTCCTTGAAGCCTTTCTCAAATGCTGCCTATCCCAGGAAGCCTTTCCCAGCTTCTCCCCGCCAGAGGGGATCGCTGGTCCTCTGAACACATGGTCTGAGGCTCTCTGGTGGGACCTGTTACCGTCCTCCTTGGTGTCCATAGTAACTGGTTAATAACCAGCAAAGACCGAGCCCTTACTAGGAGCCAGGCTCAGTGGGGAGCCCTGCGCCTGAGCCGTCTTATTTAATCCTCCACAACGAATGCACAGGTAGATCTTATCATTACTCCTCCCTTTGCAGAATAGAACGCAAAGCTCAGAGAGGTGAAGTGACTTGCCCAGCTATGAGAGACAGAGCCAGGATTTGAAGCCAGGTAAGCCCGTGTTTTTTCTTAAAAAAGGAGGGCCGGCCCGGTGGCGCACTGCTACAGTGCGCTGCTTGGGAAGCGCGGCGGCGCTCCTGCCGAGGGTTCGGATCCCACATGCCGACCAGCCAGTGAGCGAGGCGCGGGAGCAACACTGAGGGTTGCGATCCATTGCCGGTCACGAAAAAAGACAAAAAAAAAAAAGGAAAGAAGACACATTAAAACACACACGTGTGCACGCACACACACACACAGTTAAAAATACAAATGGTCTGACTTGGGATGGTTCCACTCCTGCTTTTTCGACTTTACCGTGGTACGAAAGTGATCTGCATTCAGTAGAAACCACGCTTCGAGAACACACACGACCAATCTGCTTCTCGCTTTCAGTACAGTATCAATAAACTACATGCGGTAGTCAACACTTTATTATAAAATAGGCTTCGTGGTAGAGAGTTTTGCCCAGCTGTAGGCTAATGTGAGTGTTCTGAGTATGGTTAAGGTAGCCAGGCTAAGCTGTGATGTTTGGTAGGTTAGGTGTATTAAATGTCTTTTCAATTTGCGATGTTTTCAACCTATGATGGGTTTATTGGGATGTAACCCCATTATTTTAAGTTGAGGAGCACCTGTAATTCAAACAGTCCAAAAGGAGACTGGGAAAAGTGTCTCTCTCACACCCAGGTCTCCTTGCCAGAGGCAACCCAGATCCAAGCATTTATGAGCATGTGTATTAAAAAAATTTTTAAGCAAGTGATAGTGCATGGTGTATCCTGTTCTACACCTGATTCTTCTCTCTTGATGATGGACCTCAGATGTTTTGTGCGGCTGCTTTCTTTTTCATGGTTGCATGGTAACCTATTACGTGAATGGAGGCCATGCTTTATTTAATTAGTGAAGGATATTTTAGTTGTTCCTATTCTTTCACTTATTATAGACAATTCTACAATGAATATCCTCAGTCATAATATGCTCTGTATTTGTATGTGAGGATACTTCTAGGGTTCATTCCAAATTGCAGTATCTACAGGTGTGTGCAGATACAATTTTGATAGATATTGCCGAATTGTTCTTCATCTATTGTACAATTGACGTACACTACGCCTTCTGGTTCCCCTCACGCTACTGACACAGGATGTTGTCAAATTTTGGGATAAATCTGATAGATTCCAATTTGCCAGTCTGGTGGACAGTGGCCTCCAGTGTAGTTTATTATTTTTTTCTGATATATCACAGCTTTATTGATAATAAATTCATATACTGTATAATTCATCCATCTGCAGTGAACAATTTAATAATTTTTTGTCTATTCACCGAGTTGGGTAACCATCACCACAGCCAATTTTAGAACATTTTCATTACCCCAAAAAGAAACTGTGCATATATTACAGTCATTCCTTACTTCCCCCTAAACTCCCCTCTCCCAGGCCTAGGCAACAACTAATCTATCTACCTTCTGTTTCTATAGATTTGCCTTTTTTTTTTTAAAAAAAAAGATGACCGGTAAGGGGATCTTAACCCTTGACCTGGTGTTGTCAGCACCACACTCACCCAGTGAGCCAACCGGCCATCCCTATATGGGATCCGAACCCATGGCCTTGGTGTTATCAGCACCGCACTCTCCCAAGTGAGCCATGAGCCGGCCCGTGATTTCTTTGTTATGTTCCTGATCTTAGGGGAAAGCATCCAGTCTTCCACTGTTGAGTATGATTACATGGTCTTTGTCTTTTATTCTGCTGCTATGGTATATTATATTAATTGATTTTCAAAAGGTAAACCAACCTTATATTCCTAACATAAATCTCACTTGGTCACGATATATAATTCTAACATATTTCTGGATCCAGTTTTCTAGCGTTTTGTAGAAGATTCTTATATCCACATTCATAGGAGATAATTTTCTTATATCTTTGTGTGGTTATGGTTATCAGGATAATACTGGCTTCACAAATGAGTTGGGACGTGTTGGTATTAATTCTTCTTTAAATGTTTGGTAGAATTCACCAGGGAAGCTATGTGGGCCTGGGCTTTTTTTCTGAGAAGTTTTTTTTTTTTTTCCTTTTTGTCTTTTTTCGTGTCCGGCAACGGACCGCAACCCTCAGTGTCGTGCCCATACCGGACCGGGACTGGCAACAGGATCGCAACCCTCGGTGCTGCGCCCGCCCCTCGCTCAGCCAGTGAGCGGGAACCGGTCTGTATGTGGGATCCGAACCCTCGGCGGGAGCGCCACCGCGCTCCCAAGTGGCGCACTGTAGCAGTGCGCCACCGGGCCGGCCCCTGAGAAGTTTTAAAATTGGTAATTCAGTCTCTTTACTTATTTTAGGTTTATTCCGATTTTCTATTTCTTCTTAGTTTTGGTACTTTGTGTTTTTCTAGGAATTCACCCATTTCATCTAAGTTATGTAATTCGTTGGCAGAGAGTTCTTTATAACCTTTATGATCTTCTTTATTTCTTTAAGGTTAGTAGTAATGTCCTCTTTCATTCCTGATTTTAGTTGATTTGAGTCTTCTCTCTTTTTTTCTTGTTTGTCTATGTTAAGATTTGTCAATTTTTTTTGCATCTTTTCAGAGAACCAACTTTTGGTTCTGTTGATTTTCTCTATTATTTTTCTGTTTTCTTTTTCATTTTCTGCTCTGATGGTTGTGTCTTTTTTTTTATTGAATCATAATTGATGATACATATTTTTAAGATTCAGTGTTGACACATGTTGATCAAATCAATATTACTAGTATGTATATTGTTACAAATTATACTTATTCTTTATGCCCCTTGTCCAGTCTCTCCCTCCTCCCTCCCACCACTGATAACCCAGGATTTTTTCTCTCCCTCTGAAGGAGTAATGGTTACTCTGCTGATTTGTTGCCTGGATGATCTGTCCAATGCTGAAAGGTGTGTTCAGGTCCCCCCAAATTACCATAGAATAGATGCTTCTTCTGTCACTCTGGAATGGGCTTTGTGGAGAGAGTCATTCTCTTCTTTTCTTTGGTCTCTGCTGGTGACTCTCCTTGTGTCAGTGCTCTCCAGTGGCTAGTGGGCCATCTGCGTGGTGGTTGTGATGTCGAGCCGCTTTCGTGGCAGCCGTGGTTACTGTGGTTGACATGTTGTGTCTTTTTTTTTTTTGTCTTTTTCCGTGTCCGGCAATGGATCGCAACCCTCAGTGTTGCCCCCGTACCGGACCGGGGACCGGCAACGGGATTGCAACCATCGGTGTTGCTCCCGCGCCTCGCTCAGCCAGTGAGCGGGAACCGGTCTGTATGTGGGATCCGAACCCTCGGGCGGGAGCGCCGCCGCGCTTCCCAAGCGGCGCACTTATCCAGTGCGCCACCGGGCCGGCCCCAGACGTGTTGTGTCTTTATTCTCATTGATCGCAAAGTATTTTCTCATTTTGTTGGTGACTTCTTCTTTGACATATGGGTTATTGAGGAGAGTGTTGTTTAATTTTCATGTATTTGTAATTTCCCATATTTCTTTCTGTTATTAATTTTTTATTTCATTCATTGTTGTCAGAAACATACTTTGTATGATTTCATTCCTATTAAATTTATTGAGACTTGTTTTATGGTGTAGCATTTGGTCTTTCCTGGAGAGTGTTCCACGTGCACTTGAGAAGAATGTGTGTTCTGCTATTGTTAGGTGGCTCGTGTAGTTTTAATTTACATTTACCTTATGGGTAAGGTTGAGCATCTAGTTATACATTTATGAGCTATTTGGTTTGCTTTTTCTGTAAACTATCCGTGGTCATTTTTCTTATTTTGTGGGAACTCATTGTATATTAAGAGGAAAAACCGTTTACTATATGAGAGTTGCAAATAATTTTCCTTGTTTGTTATTTTTCTATAGGGGCAAAGGGAAAATTTCCCCTTCAACCCCTTTGAGAGTTCTCAGAGAAATCAACTAATAAATAGAGGTTAATATGAAGAAAAGGCATAACAAATTTGATTATTTTAATACGCTGGGAGGGGGCAATGCATGGGGGAATTGCAAGAGAGTCATGTCCCAATTTTCCATTGGGGTGCAAAGCTTATATACTCATCTTCATAGGGAAAAGGGAGAGGTGTACATCTGGAGGTGTAGGACTAAATGATTCTTAGGGGGGTGTTCAGTGGGCTTGGAGAACATACAGTGGCCTGGGACACAATCTATTTGGCCCACAGAGCAGACAATGACTGGTAAATGGTTCTCTTCGGAATACTGGATGGGACTGAAATAGAAGACAATGGTCTGTAACAAACATCTGTCCATGTGTGTTGACAGACTTCAGTCTTTCTTGTGATATGAGTTAAGTTATTGAAAACTCAGGGAAAGGACCAGAGGTAATTGTCTTCTTTGGTGGGTCTGGACTTTAGGCAGATAAGGGAACAGCTTTATCCTGTGCTTTGGACAGAGACAGAGGATTGAGAGGTGGTGGAGGGGGTGGGTGTGGGGGGAAAGTCAGAGAGACCTTGAGGCGCCTTCTTTATTCCAGCATGTTAAAGCACTGAATTTTGAGGTAACACCTTTCTGCACCCAATAGTCTTTTGAATTTGTTTATTGTATTTATTGAGCCACACATTTTAGATTTTCATGTAAATTAATTTATCTTTTTAAAAATGATTTCTAGGTTTTGTGTCACATTTACGAATGCTTTCCCCATTCTGAGATTAGAAAATTTATTCTCTTCTACCCTTTTTAGAGCTTTATGGTTTCAGTTTTTTGTGGTTTGAATCTGATTGATTTGGAATTTATTGGCATATGGAAAAAACTTGAGATCCAACTTTATTTGTTTCTTGATGCCAGTTAGTTGGTCCCACTCTATATTAAAAATAGTCCACCTTTTTCTCACTAGTATGAATTGCCAACCTCATTATATATTAAATTCCCATTAGTTTAGGTACAATTTTTGGACCCTATATTCTGTTCTATTGTTCTATTTGTGTGCCAGTATCACACAGTTTTAATTACTGTGACTTAATAGTAAAATTTACTGTCTGGGTGGGCTATTTCTCCCTCATTACTCTTCTTTTTGGGATTTTTCTAGCAATTCTTATCCATATACTTTTATTTATAAATTTTAAAATTGAAAGGCTGGTTGGTTGGCTCAGTTGGTTAGAACATGGTGCTCATAACCCCAAGCTCAAGGGTTTGGATCCGTGTACAGGCCAGCCGCCAAAAAAAAAAAGAAAAGAAAAGAAAAGAAAATTTAAAAATTGACTTGCCTCGTTAAAAAAATTCCTGTTGGGGTTTTTATTGGACTTACATTCAACTTATAGATTGATTTGGGAATAATTGATATTTTTATAATGCTAAGCTTTCATTATTTTATTTTCTGAGTGCTATTAGTGTATAGATGTGTTATTGATTTTTGGATATTAACTTAATTCCCTGCAACTTTACTTAATTTGCTTTTTGTTTAATAGTTTTGCAGTAGATTCTCTTGGATTTCCCACATCTACACCCACACCATCTGCAGATTATGATACTCTTCTCTTTTCTTTTTTTTTTTTTGTCTTTTTTTGTCTTTTTTCCGTGTCCGGCAACGGATCGCAACCCTCAGTGTTGCCCCCGTACCGGGCCAGGGACCGGCAACGGGATCGCAACCCTCGGTGTTGCTCCCGTGCCTCGCTCAGCCAGTGAGCGGGAACCGGTCTGTATGTGGGATCCGAACCCTCGGACGGGAGCGCCGCCGCGCTTCCCAAGCGGCGCACTATCCAGTGCGCCACCGGGCCGGCCCTACTCTTCTCTTTTCTAATTCTGTTTTAATTCTTCTACTTTTTCTAAGCTAATTGCATTGGCAGGTATCTTAGAGTGATGTTAACTAGTGGACATGTGTCTCAGTCCATTCGGGCTGCTGTAACAAAATACCATGGACTGGGTGGCTTACCCAACAAACATTTATTTCTCCCAGTTCTGGAGGCTGGAAAATTCAAGATCAAGGTGCTGGCCAATTTGGTTCCTGGTGAGGGCCCTCTTTCCGGCCTGTCTTTTTGCTATGTCCTCAAATGGAGGACAGAGGAAGCTGTGGTTTCTCT
Organism: Galeopterus variegatus; assembly: GCF_000696425.1. Lineage (NCBI taxonomy): Eukaryota > Metazoa > Chordata > Mammalia > Dermoptera > Cynocephalidae > Galeopterus > Galeopterus variegatus. Next base: position 655,663 of record NW_007726170.1, read on the forward strand.
TCTTCTTCTAAGGGCATGAAACCCATCATGGGGGCTCCACTCTCGTGACCTCATCTAAACCTAAAGTCCCACCTCCAGTTACCATCACAATGGGGATTAGGGCTTGAACATATGAGTTTTGGGGGCACACACATGCAGTCTGTACCAACATGCTTGTCTTTTCTGGACTCTTTCCCTGTGAAGTGGCTTCTGTAGACCTCGACTCCTAGACAATCCCCCCAGGGCCATCCACAGGGCTTAGCACACAGTAGGAATTTTGAAGGCTTTTGCCTCATTCTGAGAGTGATTAGAAAAGAGGGCAAGAGTCTGATGGACTCCTTCGACGGAAATGATCAGAACGGCTGATGTTTATTGAGCATTCCCTATGTGCCACACACTTTACAAATCTCACTTCATGTTTTCCCCACAACGAGCCCAAGTGGGAACAATCAAGCCACTCCCATTTTAGAGGGGGGTAAACTGAGGCCTGCCTGAGGCTGTGTGGCGAGGAAGTGGCAAGTCAGCATCTGAAATGGGCCTTCTGGCTCCAGGCCTGTATTTTTGGGCCCCTCCATGATGCTTTTGCTTCCCCGGAGGGTCCAGAGATATGGGCGGTGATGTCAGAGGTTGCCCTCTGACCCCTGTGTTGCTGTGGGCAGTGGGGGCTGTCAGTATGGTGGGCAGGCACCAACGGTGTGTTCTGACACTGCTCTCCTGAACCTGAGCATCTCAGCTCTGTCACACTCATTTGCTGTATGGCCTCAGGACAAGTTCTGGCTTCTCTGAACCTTGGGCCCCTCTGTAAATTGGGTGCAGTTATAGTCCCTACTTCATCGTGCTGCTGGGACAGTTGAGAATCAACTGCATGTAAAGTGCTCCACTTTGTACGTGGCATTCAAGGCCCTGCCACCTACTTCTGCCTCCTCTGTGTGGCTCCTCTTATCCCCACAGTGACAATGCCAACAGTGAATAACATTGTGTGCTGTTTATTGAGCACTTCTTCTTTGCTGGGCACGTGGATTCTCTCTCAGTCCTCGGACGTTAGGTTTATCGTTACTCCTGTTTTAAGGAGGAGGAAGCTGAGAGGCAAAGTGACTTCGCCAAGAAGACTGGAGACGTGGAACCAGGACTTGAACCCAGGCTCAGCCGGAGTCCTCATGCCCCTAAGCTCCTGGCCTCTCCTGCGCCCTTAGAAGAGCTGGAGGCGACGCTCTTCGGAGTCGGGAAGGCAGGGGCTGGTGTGTCGTGAGCATCCGTGCACCAGGAGGTGAGAGAGGGTGTGGGCCCCCTGGTAGGCACATGGCTGGGGGGTGTTGGGAGAGGTGGGGGAGGGAGTGGCAGCACCGGTGGTAGGGCCGGGAGGATCCAGGTGAGGGGTTGAGGCCTTACCCATAGGGAAATGAGGGGAGGCTCTTGCATGGGTTTTTTTTTGGTCTCATTTAAGAAAAAAAAAATCATTAGCTCAGTTGGTTAGAGTGTGGCGTTATAACCAAAGTCAAGGGTTCAGATCCCCACACTGGCCCCCTGCCCAACAACAACAAACATTAAAAAAAATGACGAAGTAATTTTTAAATGTCAATTAATACAGGATAGAGAGTAAAAATGGATTATCCTCTCCCATCCCACATTTTGGGTGAAACATTGTGAAGAATTTGGAATCCTTCCGAACTTTTCCTAAACCTCCAGAGTGCATTTGTGTGCGCTCGTGTACACACATGTGCACAAACTAATTTTCTTTACAGAAATAATGGTAGTTTGTGTTTGCTACGTGCCAGGCACCACACTGAGCCCACTGCATACATTATCTCATGTAATTCTCCCACCAGCCCTATGGTGTAGCTGGCATTATTGACCCCATTTTCCAGATGAGAAAACTGAGGCCCCAAGTTGCCCAGAGGAGATTCTACACTGCTAGATTCCTCTTTCTCTTAACAGTGTGTTGTGAGCATCTTTTTGAGTCACACTGAGCTCTTATTCTTTTTAATTTTAATTTAATTTTTATTTTTGGTGGCTAGCTGGTACAGGGATTGAACCCTGGACGTTGGTGTTATCAGTACCACGCTCTCACCAACTGAGCTAACTGGCAGCCCTCTTGTTCTTTTTAATAGCTGCACAGCTGTTTACTCGATGACTTGAGCGTCATTTATTTAACCAGATCCCTTCTTGTGAACACTTGGCTTGTTACTGGTTTTCCGTGGAGAGTGTTTTTTTTTTTTTTTTAAAGATGACCGGTAAGGGGATCTTAACCCTTGACTTGGTGTCGTCAGCACCACACTCTCCCAAGTGAGCTTACCGGCCAGCCCTATATGGGATCCGAACCCGTGGCCTTGGTGTTATCAGCACCGCACTCTCCCAAGTGAGCTTACCGGCCAGCCCTATATGGGATCCGAACCCGTGGCCTTGGTGTTATCAGCACCGCACTCTCCCAAGTGAGCTTACCGGCCAGCCCTATATGGGATCCGAACCCGTGGCCTTGGTGTTATCAGCACCGCACTCTCCCAAGTGAGCCACGGGCCGGCCCCTCATGGAGAGTTTTAAGTAGGGGAGGCCCCCAGTTGTCTGTGTGGTTTACAGAGATGCCTCTGGCTGCAGGGAGGAGGGTGAACTGGAGGGGGCCACCAGTGTGTCCAGGCCCAGGAGGATAGGGCCCTGGCCTGAGGGCCTAGAGATAGGGTGGGGGAAGTCTGCATTTGAGGAAGATTGAGGAGCTACCTCCGGGCTCCAGCATGGTGCTTGGCACATAGTAGGTGCTTTGCAAGCATTTGGTGAATGACTGGGGTGGGGGAGGGGACTATGCAGCAGCAGCTGAGTCAGTGACGAGGGGTGGAGGTGGGACAGGCTTAGGGATGCCAAGTCTGTTTGGGACCAGTTGAGCATGAAGCTGGGGGCAGGAGGGCGTTGAGGGGGAGGTGCGGCAGGGCCACATCCCTCCTCGTCAGGGAGGAGTCTGGAGTCTGTGGTCAGGAGTGGCTCCCAGGGGAAAGGGGCCACCTTCCTCTGGGAACCTCAGACACCCCCATTCAGGGCCCCCACTATTTCCTTTGGACCCTCAAGGGTTTATCTCTACCTCGGAGTGTGCAAGTGGCGGAAGGGATGAGGGGATCGGCCCTTCTCAAATGGGCAACTCATGGTGACTCGGCCTCTGGGCCCCAGAACCAGGAGGCCTACTGGCAGGGTCCTGCCTTGGGAGGGTGGTCTCTCTCAAGGTCCCACAGCATGGCAACAGCCCTGCTGAGACCAGACCCCAGCTTAAATGAACCCGTCCTTCCTCAAGCACATTCTGTTTTGCTGAAGCCTGAAACTGAGTGGAGCTGGAGGGTCTGGACTGTCTTATCCTCACCTGCTTTCTGCCAAGGGCATCTATCTGGCTGGTCCATGTGAGAGGTCCCAAGGGCAGGAGGAGGGACCCATGAGTTCTCCCACTGTATCCCATGAGTAACCCCTGATTCCCACCTGCCAAGTGTGGTCTTCTGTGCCCACTTCTTTTCACTCACACCCATGCTGTGTGACCTTAGGCAAATTCCTCAACCTCTCTGTGCCTCAGTGTTCTCATAAGTAAAATAAGGACATTATTAATATCTATCTCCTAGATTTTCATGAGGATTTGATGAGTCAGCATTTGCAAATTGCTTAGAGCAGAGCCCAGTACAAGGTCTGGGCCCTCGGAGTATTTGAATATCGTGGAATGATCTTTGATCTCTACAATGTGGCATTGCAGGAGAAAAGCAGGTTGCAAGTTATACGTCTGTGCTCATTTAGTCTTTTGTCTATCCTGCACATATTTCCAGGGCAGCTGGTGGGTGCCAGCCTGGTCCTGGTTGCTGGGGGCATGGAGATGGACCTGACCTGGCTGTGCCTGCAGGGAGCTCAGAGTCAAGGGCACTCAGTTATGTTTACATAACAAGATCCCAGTTATGTTTACAGTCATATGCTTATATGGTGCTGGAAGGAAACATACCCTCATGCCCAGGTGGTTGTCTTCTAGGGGCAAGATTATGGCACATTTTATTTCCTTCTTTTTCTTCCTGTAGTTCCCAGAGAATCTACTCTGAAGGGCAAAAGTTATCATTTTACTGATGACTGGCAATGTGCCGCACTGTCCTGAGTATGTTCCATGTACATTTCTCACCGATTTTCCCAGCAGCCCTGTGACGTGGGTACTGTTGTTATCTCCGACTGACAGATGAGGAAACTGAGGCATAGGGTCAAACACAGGCACTCTGCCCCAGCTGTCTGGCTCTTGAGCTTGCCTGCCTGCTCTCCACAAACACATGTCATTTGTATAGTCGGAATCATATAGTTTTTATTTCCTCTCAAAGTCCCACAGACAAATCCCTTGCTGAGGGATCCTCTGAGGCAGGACCTGGCTAGGTCACCTCTGTGTCCCCCTGTAGTGACCAGCAGACAGCCTGCTAGTAGGGCCTGTAAATGCTGCACCCAGGGGCAAGTGGGTGGGGGATGGGCTGGCTGGGTGGCTGGGCCTCAGCCTCTGTCAGGCCTGGGGTTGTGGGTAACTGGGTCAGTCAGCTGGTCCCGTGGGACACCAACTACATGAGTGCTGATGGGCACTATGACCTCAGTGGAATTGGTTGCCATAGAAATTGGCCTTCTCTGTGCCCAGGCCCTTGACGTGTCCCTCAGGAGGCCCTGGTGATCCCTTGGGCTGTTGAGCAGGTCACCCTAGGGGCTCCCAGCCCCACATCCTCTGAGCTGGATGGTCCCCAGGGGCATGTAGGTCACATCCTCATTGTGCAGCCAGGCAGCCTGAGGCTCAGAGGGTGGAGGGACTGGCTGAAGTTCACATGGGGAGGTGGAGTTGCAGAGCTGGGCTTGGCACTGAGGGCAAACAGCCTTGCCTGAGGCTCCAACCAGTCACAGCATCTTTTCCCCATTCACGGGTTCTCAGAGGCAATTCTGGACTGATTCTGGGACCTTCAGCATCCCCTGGAGAATAAACGGAACCCACCTTGCTGGTGTGTCCAGAATCGTACAATGTCAGTAATAGCTGGTGTGGCAGGGTGACCTGCAGTGTATCTGGCACCCTACACTGCCTTGTTCAGTTATCACAATGACCCCATCATTTACAGATGAAGAAATGGGGCACAGAGGGACATTGTCATGTGCCTGAGGTCACACAGCTGATTGGGGGCAGAGCCGAGATCTGAACCTGGGGAGTCTGTCTCCAGAGCCCACATTTAACTACTGTGCCATACCCTGCCTTGCTCTGGCGTGTAAAATGCTTTGGGTGGGACGAGGGATATTTCAGGTCTGGGAGCCTCTTAGCCCCGCGCCTGCCAGAGTCAGACCCTGATGAATAGTTACCCATGAGTGAGAGCCATCGCGATTTCTCTTTCTAATCATATCGTCACAACAGCTCTGCGAAGTCTGCTTTGCTTTATCTCTGCTTTGCAGATGAGGACGTTGAGGCCCAGAAAGGGGAAGTGACTTGCCTAGGGACACACAGTGGAGAGAGGTGGAGCAGGTCTAGTTCAAGACCCCTCCTCCATACCTGGTGTTCGTGCCAAGACCCCAGGCTGCTTCCCGGATCCTCTGGGACAGCCCCTGCCTTCCACCAGGTGAGGCGATGGCCCTAGTAGGGCTGCAGAGATGAGTGGGAAGACCCCAGCCAGGCTTGTTGGGAGCTGGGAACAGTCAGGGTGGAAGGGGAAGTGAGAGGCAGAGAGGTGTGGTGGGGTCCTGGGCGTCAGGGGGAATTTCCAACTTAGTTCCCTCTATGTTTCCTGATCTCTGGACTTTCCAGATTTCTGGCTTAGAAAAATCACTTAGCTCTTGAATAAGTCAGTCACTCTCATCCACTCATGATTGCCTCATTCATTCAACTATTTATTGAACACCTGCTGTATGCCATGCCCTATGCTAGGAACTGAGAGCATAGCAGTGAACCAGACAGAAAAAGCTCATGACAATGATCACATAGTCACATGAATTAAAAAACAACAACAACGAGGGACCACATGTTATCAAGGAGAGGCACAAAAGTCAGGGGACTTAATCCAGTGAAAAGATTTGGGGAACACTTCCTGAGGAGGTGACTTTTGAGCTGGGAACTGAAGGAGGCACAAGTTACCCTGGTGAGGTGGTCAGAGAGGAGCATTGTGGGCAGTGGGAACAGTATGTGCAAAGGCCCTGTGGCTGGAGTGAGCTCCAGCCATCTCCTTCTTCAGCCCTCCCGCTGTGTTGCTGTCTTGGTTGCCACTTCTGTCACCTTTCTGCCAGTGTTAGACAATTTTAGTCAGTCATGTATTCATTCAACAAGCCCTCAGTGAGCCCTGTCCTATGTGTTAGGCATGACTCAGATACTGTCCCTGCCCATGAGGGACAGAGGCAGTGACTCAAGGGGAGGTGGGGCAAGTCAGGGCTTCTGATTATTCGGTGATTCTTCCATGCCTGGCCCTGTACCAGGGAAGCCCTTTATAGGTGTCATCATTACGCTCATTTTACAGATGAAGAAATTGAGACTCTGAGAGGCTAATTCGCCCAAAGAAGTGAGTACCACTCTTTGGGCCTCAGTTTCCTCATCTGTACAATGGGTGGAGATGGAGGCAGTCCTGCCTGCTCCCGGAATGTCTCCTTCACCCCAGGATTCTCTCTCATTCCCAGCCAGGACCATGGGCAGTAACAAGAGCAAGCCCAAGGATGCCAGCCAGCGGCGCCGTAGTCTGGAGCCTGCCGAGAATGCCCACGGCGTCGGTGGGGCCACCTTCCCCACCTCACAGACCCCCAGCAAGCCAGCCTCCGCAGACGGCCACCGTGGCCCCAACGCAGCCTTCGCCCCCGGGGCCACTGAGCCCAAGCTGTTCGGAGGCTTCAACTCCTCGGACACTGTCACCTCCCCACAGAGGGCGGGGCCACTGGCTGGTCAGTTGGCCTGGGGTGGGCTGCTGGGTTGCTGTTTCTTCCTTCACTAAAGGGGGAGAGTCTGTGGGTTACTTGTCCTGGAGACTGTTGGGAGTTTCCCGGAGGCTGTGGGTAGAGAAGGACTTTATAAACTGTAAAGTGTGGTACACTCCTCATTGGCTTTGCAGAGTGTAACTGGGTCTAGAGATGAGGACCACTGAGACCCACAGAGAAGGGGAGCATGGGGATCAGGCCAGAGTCTGCTGCTTCATGGTCCAGGCTTTGTCTTATGCTCTGGTCAGCCCAGAGATGGGTCAGGACAGACAGGTGGCGGGTGTGTGGCAGAGGGGCCCAGTGGTTGTCAGGGAGACTGGGGCTCCAGTCTTTCCAGGCTGGGCCCAGTGCCGGGATGTGCCCCTATGCCCTCTGCTGGCACTTTGAGGGTATAGCAGCTCCAGGCAAGGGATGCTTAGAGAGAGCAGATGTGGCCCGAGACACGCAGACATAGATACGCACACAAACATATGCACTTCTACCTGCCACACTCAGATGGAACCACACGTATAGGGCTGTGCACCCGTACAGGACACGCATGCATGCAGAGTGGAAACACCATCATAGACGCTCACAGACACACAGTGCACACGGAGACACACCCAGGGACACATGGATGGGACGACCAGGCACAGACACACGCTCAGTGCAGATGTACATAAATACAAACACACATACACAAATAGCCTCAAACTCTCAGATGAAGCACATGCACATGCAGTCAGAAGGCATTCAAAGAAACACACAGCACACAGAAACACACTCAGCTAGAAGCAGCACCATGGATACAGGCTCACAGGTACATGAACACACATGTGCAGTAAGAACATGCAAACTCACAGACACACAGACGTGTGGACCCCTCAGACTGAGACACATACCCAAGTGAGACAAATAGACCCACAAACACACCCATTCATTTGCAGCCAAGACCTCCCCACACACCTAAAAACAGCCAGATTCACACACAGAGAGAAATAGAGTGACCCTCCCAGTGGCAAGTTCCTTCATTCACTGGCTCATTCAGCCCACACTTCTTTCTTGAGCATGTACTGTGTGCCAGGCTCTGGGGCCAAAACAAAGATGCCTGTTCTCTGGGGCTTCTGGTTCTGAGAGCAAGGCAGACACCAAACAGATAAGCTAACACCCAGAACCACTTAACGCCCAGGGTGCACACTCAGATCTGGAGGGATGCACATGCCCCCACCTGCCCTCACAGGGATGCACAGACACTTGGACACAGTGGCCACACATGCAGGCCCACCCCCACCAAACGTGACCACGTCTCTGGGCTGGGCACTGATGGTGTGTGGGAGACCAACCCCTCTCCTCCCAGGTTCAGGACCCTTTTGCCCTGCCCTTTTCTGTCCTGACACACCCCACCCATCTCTGCAGGTGGAGTGACCACCTTTGTGGCCCTCTATGACTATGAGTCACGGACGGAGACTGACCTGTCCTTCAAGAAAGGGGAGCGACTCCAGATTGTCAACAACACGTGAGTGCCTTCCTTCCTCAGTGCCCTTCAGGACCCGGTGGGGGGAGTTCACGGTGGGGTGGGGGCGAGGTTCACTCCTGCCACGTGGGAGCTGCCGACAGAGGGCAGTATAGAGCCCTGCACCTGCGCATTCCTGCGCTTGGCGGCACCTGCTGTTGCTCCCTCAGGTGGGGGACCCCTCCTCCCCAGCAGTGGGACCCCTCCCCACCCCTGGCCCTCGCTTGCTCCCTCCAGCCCTCTCTCAGCTTCTCCCTCTCTCTGCTTCTCTCTCGCTGGCTCTTAGGAGGAAGGTGGATGTCAGGTGTGTACGCACTTGGTGGGCAGCGGGGTGGGTGGGGGTGCTTTGCTAGGGGTGCGGGGCTGCTGTCTGCATGTGCTTCTACCACCCATTGTCCCCACCTGTTGTCTCTGGCTCCCTCGGCTGCCCCCCACCCCCAGCGTCCCAGCTTATCTTCCACCCCCCACCAGTTTGGCCGAGTCCTGACCTTAACCCTGAGCTGAGATTGGGGGCCCCTCCCATCACCCATTGTGCTCACCCTCACGCCTCCTCCCATCCAACTCACTCCTCCCCATCTGACTTGCAGCCCACACCAGCTGCATGTGGGTTCCAGGGCTGGCCCCGGGAGGCCTGGGTGGAGAAGGCCTTGTCTACGCCCTCCTGGAGCCACGGTATGGCCTGGGAGCCAGCCCCAGTCGCCCCAGTCTAGGCCAAGTGGCAGCTAGAGGGTGGGGCAGGGTCAGCTTATGGAGCCCCTGCTGAGTGTCCCCCTATGGTGGTGACCACAGGGACGGGCAAGCTGCAGGGCTGGAGGGGTGATGGCCTGGGGGCTGTGGAAGGGCAGGAAGGCTCTTGAGGGCAGAGGAGAATCGGTCCCCCAGTGTCCTCACAGACCTGGCTAAGGAGGTGGGACATTTCCGCCATCCCCGAGCACGTCCTGCTGTTCATGCCTCCCTTCCCTTGTGCACGCTGCTCCCTCTGCCTGAAACACCCTTTCTCCCATCTCTGCCTGGCGAACTCCTATGCATCCCTCAACACCCAGCGCAGGACTGCCTTCTCCACGAGGCACAAGGGAGCAGAGGTGCCAGGTGCTGTGCCTGTCATCTTCACCCATGTCCTCCTTGCGTTTGCTCCTCTCTGCAATCCCACCAGGGCTGTAGTGTTGGGGGAGGGGGCTGTCTCCATTTTGCAAATGAGGAAACTGAGGCTCAGAGATGTGAAGGCCCTTGTCCAAGGTCATGAGGCTACCAAGTAGCAAAGCCAGGATTGGAATTTGGGCAGCCGCTCCCTCCCTTCCTCAGGCTGCGCTCTGGGGGGAGGGGGTTTTCCCAACTCTCCCACCCCCTTGCATGTCAGAGTCCTGGTGGGGCTCCAGTTCTCTTATTGTCACCTGCTGTTTGCATCTGCTTTCTCCCAAACTGGGAGCTCCTCGAGGCAGCTCTCTGGTCTGCCTCATTTCTGGCTCCCCTTACCACCTGCTGTTCAGCATACCAGGGAGTGCCCAGCTGGTGCTGGTAAACAGGAGTAACAAACAGTAACAGAATAGCCACCATTGATTGTGCTGTGTGTGAGCTGGGTCCTGTGCTGAATGCTCTAAGTTACATTATTTTATTTATGTGTTACCACAGCCCTGAGAAGTGGAAACTCTTATTTGCTCCATTTTACACATGAGGAAACAGGCCCAGAGAGGTGAAGTGACTTGCCCAAGGTCACACAGCTGGTAGTGGCAGAGCTGAGAGGGAAGGCCCTCTGACTCATGGCCCTTGCAGGAGGGCTCAGTGGAGGTGCAGCGGAGCCTGGAGAGGGAAAGGCGCAGGCAGGGCGGATGCCGCAGGACAGTGGCTTTGAAGTCTGGGGGAATCGCACCCTGTGTCTCAGGGGGTGGGTTCACAGCTAGCAAAGGTGTGGAGGCAGGACAGGCTTGGGGAACTTGAACTCTGCCTCTTTCGCCTGGAGTCAGAGGGCAGCCCCCTTCCTTCCTTTGTCCAGCCCTTTTGCTCCCTCCTTCCTGCCTTGTGGGACGGGCTAGGGGAGGTTTGGCCAGGATGGAGCTACAGGAGGGTTGGAGGTAGTGGAGTCTCATCCACAGGAAGCCCCCGGGGAGCAGTGAGGATCCTGGTTGGGGGACGGGGGCGGGTGGATTGGGGGCTCTTCCTCATGTCACAATGCTCAGCTGCTCCCTTGCCTAGAAGTTGGTTGGGGATAGAGGTGTGGGGTGGCCACTGGAGGAAGAGGACAGAGAAAGGGATTTGGGGGTGGGGCTTAGTGGAAGATGGGCCACCCAAATTTGAGGTGTTCAGGTCTCATACCTCACCCAGGGACCACCCTGCATGTCTTTCCACCATTATTGCTTAGCACCCTTCCCACCTTCCTGCCTGGCCCAACCCACCCACCCTGTATGAGGGGGGACCTTTCTGAGTCTAGTGTGGGGGCCCAGCCCTTGTGTGGGGGCTGGGCTTGTTGTCAGGGGAGGTTGAGAGCTTAAAGACGAGCCCGTCTGTCATTGGGGTTTGGCCAGGGCTGGCTGGGTGGGGGTTCCCAAGGCAGCAGTCCTGGAAGCCCTGTTCCATAGATCTTGGTACCAAATGGCCTTGGTCCTAGTCTCCTAGGGTCCTGTGTGGCCCTAGGTCTGAGGAAGCCCACTGTGGTCTGAAGTCTGACTGCCCCCAGTACAGTGACCTGGTGTCTGAGTCTCTAGGAGTCAGGGTCCCTCTGGGTCTGATTCTGGATTGCTCCCTGAACAGCCTCTTCCTCCCACCCAAATTCCAGCAGCTTCTTTGGGGTAGCTTTCCAGCAGTCACTGCCAGCGACAGCACTTTAGTGATCTCTGTCTCCTTGCCCTAGGCATTTGGGGCAGGGGTATGTCAGGACTTCAGAGCCCCCAAAGACCCTCCTGAGACCTGCCCTGGCCTCACCCTCCCCTCTCTACACAGGCCCCATGGCCCAGGCCTTGGGCTTGGAAACTTGCTGCCTGGGCACTGCCTCAGCTCTGGGGCTATTGGTCACACGCTGGGCCACACCCAACTGCCACAGCTTGTCTGCAGTCCCCAGAGTGCCTCTCTGACCAGTCCCAACAGCCCGAGTGATTATATCAATGCCCAAACTGGCTATGTCCCATGTTCCAAAGCTGCCACACCCTGGATTCACATGCCAACCTGGCTGGACACAGGATTAGGGTTCAAAAAGAGGATCCTGAGGCTCAGACAGGTGAGGTCAGTAGCCTGAGGTCACACAGCTAGTAAACGGCATTTGGGATGTAAAATCAGAGCTCGAGACTCATGGCCCAGCGCTTTCTCCTCTGGCCACGTGTGGGAAGGTGAGAAGTCAGACGGGAAAATGTACAGTTCCCTTCCTTCCCTTCTTCCTGCCCATCTGACGAGGACCCGGTCCCAGGGAAGGTGCTGGATGCAGTAAAACTCAACCCGAAAGATTGATGCCATTGTTACTTCTGATCGCGGCTATTTGAGGCTGTTTTGAGTCTCCCAGGCCCTCAACATGGGAAGATAGGGACTGATACCTCCATTTCATTGGTGGGCAAACTGAGGCTCACATGATAATCACCGTAATTATCTCAGCCCTCCGTGAGCCCGGCTTGATGCTGGCTGTGTACACACTTTGCTTGCAAGGGATATTCTGTGAATATCATCTCCTTTTTACAGATGAGGAAATTAAGACTCAGAGAGGGTGGGGTCCTTGCCCAAGGTCACACAGCAAATCCTTGTTGGAGACTGAGACTGTGCTGCTGTAGTTTTTAAAACATTTTGGGGCCGGCCCGTGGCTCACTTGGGAGAGTGTGGTGCTGATAACACCAAGGCCCCGGGTTCGGATCCCACATAGGGATGGCCGGTTTGCTCACTGGCTGAGTGTGGTGCTGACAACACCAGGCCAACGGTTAAGATCCCCTTACCAGTCATCTTTAAAAAAAAACAACAAAAAAACATTTTGAGAGTAGGGAGGGGCACTGTGCAGGTACAGACTTAGATGTTTTCATTTTTTTTTTAAAGCCAAATCAAGATACTAATAGCTCATGCCTATTAAACATCTACTATGTGCTGGGCCCTGTGCTGGCATTTGACAGACATCTTTGGAGGGAGGCATGAGTATTCCCATCATACAGATGAGGAAACTGAGACGGGGATGCGGTGTGGAGGGGCCAAGGTCATGCAGCCAGCAAGTGGTGAGCTGGGATGGCACCCACAGCAGTCTGATGCTGGAGCTTAAACTCTGAGACACCTCTAAAGTCAGGGGCCAGGCTGAACTTGAACCTTGGGTCCTTTAATAAAATTGAGGAGGCTCTTATGAAATAAAACCCCCAAACTGGACTGTGAAACCCCAAACTCACATGTGGGCTGGTGTTGGGAGCTCTGCCGCTGACGCCTGGGTAATGCCAGCTGAAAGCCCCTTGCTTCTGGGGCCCCGCTTTGCTGGCTTCTGGGCACTTGCTTCTGGCCAAGTGCTACGGGCACTCAGGGGCCCTGGTTCTCTCCCTCGCTCTGCCCTTGATTCGCTGTGTGGCTTTGGGCAAATCACTGCCTCTCTATGCCTCATTTTCCCCATTGGTGAAATGGAGGCTTTGGACTAAAAGATCTTAGAGAGCTGTTCCCTGTGACTTGAGTCCTAATTGTTTAGCTTTGGGCAAGTCCCTGCCCCTCTCTGTGCCTCAGTTTCCCCAACTCCACAAAGAAAGTGCTGGGCTACTCTAGCGTGGGTGCTGTGTGTCCCTGGGCTGACCCCTTGACATCTCTGAGCCACAGTTTCCTCACCTTGGGGCTGGGGCCCTGCCTTCCTCCCTTGAAGGGTGGCCTTAAGGGTCAAATGGGACAGACAAGTGTGGACACTCCTAGGTGGGTGCACAACAGGGAGGTGGGCGGAGGTTTGGGGCATCAAAGGCTTCTTTCCTTGAGGTGGGACTTGCCCCCTTATCCCAGGGCCTTCCCTCTCCCCCAGAGAGCCCCACGTGGGTTCCACCCCTGCCTGAGTGTATGTGCAGCCATCACACGGCCGAGTCAGCCCACACAGCCCCAATCTTACCCCTTTGCCTTGCTCCATCCAGAAGGGACCCCACACTCTCTGGTTCAGCCTCAGCCCACGCAGCTGAGTCCCAGGGTCTAGGGTGCTCCCCTGTCCTCTGACAGGTTCTTGGAGAGCTCCCGAGCCCTGCTGTCTCCATCTTTAAAACGGCCTGAAGAATATGGTCAGAGGCAGCTCAGAAGAACCAGGAGCCAGGGATCTGGGTTCAAGTTCAGGCTGTGTGACTGTAGGCAAAGGGCTTTCTCTCTCTGGGCCTGGTGGGGGTAGAGGACATGTCCTGCTTGCTGCATGTCTTCTCAGGGTCATGGTGAGTTCCAAAGACGGCCTTGGATTGAGAAGAGCTCAGCAAGCGTCAAGCCCCACCAAACCCCATAGGGGAGGGTTCCTTCCTATCTGGGAGTCAGGATCCTGGGCCTGGCTGTGTGACTTTGAGCAGAGGCCTTTGCTTCTCTGGCCTCAGTCTCCCCATCTGTATAATGGGAGTGGAGAGGGCTGGATTCTAGTTCCCAGGTTGCCCTGCCCATGGACCTCCCTCCCTCCCCACAGACCCTCTCCCTGTCCTTTGGTTGCTTTGGATGTGAGGCCTCTGTGGCTGCTCCCCACCACTCCCCACCCCCTGTCCCCTATCCCCAGCACCGCCTGGCTCTCCTGCTCTCTCCCTCGCTCTTCCTGCCACTCTTTGCCTCTTACCACCCCCATCTCTGCCTCTTCTCTCCTGTTGGGCTCTCGCTTTCTCCTCCCTCCTCTGTGTCTCTGGACCCCCGCTCCAGCCAGACCTGGTTCACATTCAGATGGCTGCAAAGGTACTTCCGCCCCCTCCCCCTCTTGCCCAGACCCAGGGGACCCAACCATGCCAGGAGCTCCTCCTGCCCTGTCCCCATCACCTCCTCCTCCTCCTCATGGGGTAGTTATTATAAAAGTGCCCTGGGCGTTGGGGCCCTGCCACCTTGGCCCCCTCTGGCATGACTCGCTGCGTGACTTTGGGCAAGTCCCAGTCCCCTCTGGCCTCAGTTTCCCCCTGCAGGTGGTAGACTGCAGGAGGAGGCCTATTGTTTTCAGCTGAGGAACCCTTTAGGTGTGACCCATGATTTGTGACAGAGGCAATCATTGCTCTGGTGTGCAGGGTTGGGGCCTAGATTGTCACCAGGCCCCAAAAGGGCCATCCCTTGCCCCCACTGAGGTCTCACCAGCTCCCACGATTGGGCTTCCGAATCTCAGGGCTTGGGGAGACTTTGAAGTTCTAATTTGACATCCATCTTGGGCAGGGATCTTCTCTCCTGATACAGCTTTGCTTGCCCCCAGAGACAGGAAGCTCCCTCCCTCCCTCCCAAGGAGGGAGCTCTTGGCATTTTGAGATGTCTTGGTACACCTGAGAGGAAGCAGATTGCTTCCCACGCCAAGACTCTGCCCCTGTGGACTTGGGCCTCAGGCTGACCAAGGTCAGTTCTGCCCCGGTCCTTGACAAAGCCCATCTGAGCCAGCTCTGGCAAAGACACATCTGGGCCAGGGAGGGGTAGAGTTCCAGGCCAGCGTGACCTGGCATGCCGCCTGCGCCTCACTCGGCCATATGGGCCCCAGCACAGCACCAGGAAGATCGCAGACACCCAGGCTCACTGCTGATGGCTCCCTTCTCCTTTGCTCCCTCCTTCTCCCCCTGCTCAGAGAGGGAGACTGGTGGCTGGCCCATTCACTCAGCACGGGACAGACGGGCTACATCCCCAGCAACTATGTGGCACCCTCCGACTCCATCCAGGCCGAGGAGTGAGTATTGTCACCGGCTGCCTATCTGCAGCATCACTGCTGGTTCAGAGTGTCTTTCCCGGGCTGGAGTGGGAGGTCTGGCTGCCCAGGGCCACAGCCACATCCCGGGGAGAGGTGTCACCACCCCCCTCCTCCTTCCCACCCCAGGTGGTACTTTGGCAAGATCACCAGACGGGAGTCAGAGCGGTTACTGCTCAACACGGAGAACCCGAGAGGGACCTTCCTAGTGCGAGAAAGTGAGACCACAAAAGGTATGAGCACTGCTGCTGGCCAGTGGAAACTGTCTTTTGTGGGTTTTTTTTTTATTGGTGGCTGGCCAGTGTGGGGATCCGAATCCTTGACCTTGGTGTTACAAGATTGCGCTCTAAACAACCGAGCTAAGAGGCCAGCCCTTTGTTTGTTTGAAACTGAGTCTTTTGTGGGTTGTTTGAGCTGGGTGTTACAGAATGAATAGGAGTTTGGCATATGGAGTGGGGTGGGAAGGGCCCTTCCAGTGGAAGAAACCGCAGGATCAAAGTCTGGGAGGTACATCCGAGGTACACTGAGTAATCCAGGGTGTCCAGAGGTGCAGCAAAAGAAGCTTAGCCTCTCTGGGCTTAGTTTCCTCAGATGAGGAATGGGCACAGGTGTCAGGATGTGTGAGTGTCACACAGCAAAAGGCTTGTTCCCATGGTGGCTACTGATGCAGTGGGCCCCTCCTCCCCCGCTTCGCCTGGGGTTTCTGGGCTATGCTGGGAGCTGGGGCCTGGCTCTGCGCTTCCTCCCATGGTCCTGGCCTGGCTCTTCTGCTGTCTTTCCCCCACCCAGAGATGAAGATTGTCCCTTTTCTCTCCAGCCCCTCTGAAAGTGGGTTGCAGGCGCCCCGTCACCATGGCAACCAAGCTGGGCCGCTTCCTGTGGGCCTGGGGCTCAGCGGGAGACGGGAAAACAGAGCATCCATGTTGTGTGTGCACATATGAGCAGTCGTGTGGCTGTGCACATGTGTGCATGCCATGTGTAGGTCGAGGCATGTGTATATGTACACATTGGGGTGGAATTGTGTGTGTGTTGCTGTGTAGGGTGAGTTGTCATGGCTTTGTCCTCATGCCCGGGGGCCTGGGCAGCATGTACCTGTGTGAGCATGTGGCCACAGGTCACTGACATGCCTGTGTGTATGTGCACAGGAGGTCAGTTGGCTTCAGCCTCGGGCCTGTGGCTTCTACATGCAACAGCCTGAGCCATCTGCAGACAATCATGGTTGCCTGATGCAGGCTTTAGTGATGGGTTTGAGTCTCAGCTCTGTGCCCTACTTGCTGGGTGACCACTTTCCCTCTCTGGGCCTCAATGTCCCCTTCTGCCACTTTGAGGACTGTCCAGAGGGAGGCCCTTGGGCCAGGGGGGCTGGGCATCCCTCTGATGCCTGCCCACTACTTGGCCAGGCTCCTGATAATGACCTTCTCTGGCCACTGGAGCCTCTGCCCCACCTCTGGGGCTCAGCCTTGTTCACTGACTCCACTGCAGGTGTCTCCTGGGCTCAGGTTAACAGAGGATCCTACCCAGGACGGCTGGGCAAGAGGAAACTTTTCCAGCCAAGAGCATTCCTAGGCTCAAGGGAAGCAGGAAGAGGGTCCCCGAGGCTGGCCCAGCTTGGCCTCTGCAGCCTTCAGGCCAAGCCCAGCACATGGTATCCTGCCCACACGTGTCAGATCCTCCGCCAGCCACCATCTCCTGCCTGAGCCTGCAGCCTTCTTCATGAAGGGACAGGCCCACACGGACACTGCCCTCCTGGGCTCACCCAGAGAGGAGAGCATAGGCCAGGACACAGGGCCATTCCCAGGCTCCCAGCAAACATTTATTGAGTACCTACTGTGTACCCGGACATTTATATGTGGTCTCACTGAGTCTTCCCAGCAGTCTGGAGAGTACCCCCATTGTGCAGAGGAGGAAACTGAGGCCCAAAGAGGGCACATGACTTCTCAAGATCACACAGTTGGGATGCACACGTAGGACTCAGAGGTCTTACCAGGGCAAAGGACTGGCAGGACTCCAGCTAGGTGTACCTTCACTTGCTTGGCCCGCCCCTTGGTGGCTGCCCCAGAGGCAGGTGCTGAGAGACTGGGTGGGCCAGGCTCCCCTGCCCTGGCCTCCCTTCCCTCCAGTGTTGGGCAGGCACAGAACTGCGTCCAGAACACAGTACTTAGTGCTGTGGCCTGCAGGTTAACGGCCTGGTGGTCACCGTGTGCCTCTGGCCCTGTCCTGCAGGTGCCTACTGCCTCTCTGTGTCCGACTTTGACAATGCCAAGGGCCTCAACGTGAAGCACTACAAGATCCGCAAGCTGGACAGTGGAGGCTTCTACATCACCTCCCGCACCCAGTTCAACAGCCTGCAGCAGCTCGTGGCCTACTACTCCAGTGAGTGCCCCCGGCTGCGGCAGGGCAGGGGTCTGGGGGGGGCCCAGCTGCAGATCCTGAGGAGGGGGCTTGGGAGCCTACAGGGGCTGGGGGCTTCTGCTCCCCTCCCCTCCCCTCTCCTCTGCCCCCTTTCTTCTCTCCTCCCACACCTCTTCCTTTCCCGTCCTCCTCTCCTGCCTCCTTGTCCCTCCTCTTCCTCTTCTCTCCTGCCTGTCCCCCTCCCTTCCTCTCCCCCCTCCTTCCGTCTCTTCCCTCTCCCCTCTCCCTCTTCCCCTTCCATCTCCCCCTGCCCCACTGCCCCTCCTTCCTCCTCCTCTGCAGCTGGCTGGTGAGGTGGGGGCTGCCCTGAGGCACACCGGAGCAAGCTGGAAGGGAGGGGACATTCATTGACTGGTGGTGTGGTTGTCTCTGCAGCCCTAGGACCGGTCTGAACTGGTTACTGGGCGAGGAGGAGGGGGCGCTAGATTGATTGCTGCAAAGAGGGAGAGAGCAGCAGAGGGAGGGAGAGCTTGGAGGGTGGAGCTCAGCGCTGGCGCAGGACGTGGGTGGGTGCGGCCCACCCGTCTGCATGTGTAAAGCTGCCCCGTGGGCCACAGGGTCAGGGCCTGTGTGTACCCATGTGTCTGTGGCGTGTGGCCGCGGCCTCCGTGTGCAGGTCTGGTCTACTCCCCACCCCCCGCCGCCTCCTCCTCCCAGCTTCCTCTAGGATCAGCCGCCACTCTGTCTCCTCTGCCACCCCTGTTCCCCCAGATCAAAACCCTCCAGTGGCTTTCTTGGAATCTTAACCGAGGCCCTGGGTGGTCTAAACCCGGCTGCCTACCTACCCTCACCTGGAATCAGCCTTCCCCATTCACTCCTGAAGCCTCTGTCCTGCCTGCGGCCTCACCAGCCCAGCAGCTGGTCTTCTCCAAGGGCCTTTGCACAGGCTGTGCCCTCTGCTTGGAATGCTCTTCCCTAGATAACCTCTCACCCTCCTGCAAATCCAAGCCCAGTTACCACTTCCTCTGGGAAGCCTTCCGGGACCCCTTCAGCCCCTACTATGGCAGGCACAGCTCTTCTCCATCACACTCACGGTCCTGGGAGGTGATTAAGGGAAGCTGGGCTTCTCCCTGGACTGGGAGCTCCCCGAGGGCACGTTCCACTGGACTTGTTCCCTACCCGGTCCCTTGCATCCCTTAAAGTCTGATGAATGAATGAATGACTCAATGACTCAATGAACAGATAGATGCATAGGGCATTGTGGGTCTGTTTAGGGGTCTGCATATACAGATGTAGACTCCTGGCTCTGAGGGCATTCTCTGTGTCTCCGGAAGTCTGTGTGCGTACGGTGTGTAGGGCTACACATACTGCTGGACAGGGAGCCCCGGGGTGAATGCCCCACCTGAACACCCTCCCTGTTTCCGTCTTCAGAACATGCCGATGGCCTGTGCCACCGCCTCACCACCGTGTGCCCAACGTCCAAGCCGCAGACTCAGGGCCTGGCCAAGGATGCCTGGGAGATCCCTCGGGAGTCACTGCGGCTGGAGGTCAAACTGGGCCAGGGCTGCTTTGGAGAGGTGTGGATGGGTAAGACTTCGTCCCTACCCCTGCAAGAGAGACCATGGTCCCTCGGGGGACTTTAGTGTCGCAGTCTGGGAACCAGCCCTCTGCAGACCACACCTGCTTACCAAGAGCTGCTTAGGGCTGGGTGCCTTGGCTACCTGGAGACCTGCTATATAGTCTGGGCCAGGTGGCCTCACTCTGAGCCTCAATCTTCCCAGCTGTAAAATGGGGCTGGTGATAATAGGACCCATGGCTGTGGGAGGGGGTGTGGCATTGTGAGGACACGGGCCCAGCATGTGTCCATACTATAGCTCTTAACTGTGGGAAGAGAAGCCCCAGTTCGCAGAGGGGAGCACTGGGAAGCTTAGTGTCCGACACATTCTGTTAATGATTTCCCATCTAACCCTGGAGAAATGGCAATACCATCCTTGAAAATGGGCGCTATGAAGCCCTGACAAAACCCAGGTCCCTCTTGCAACGACTGGTTTCTGCCGACACAGAGGAATCATAGAGGTTGGGGTGGAGGTGAGCATGACAGTTGGGAGCCTGTCGTTTTAGTGGGGGGACTCCAGTGTGCCATTTACAAGGTTATTTCATTGGAGCCCCGGTATTTACTATGTCACTGTCTCCTCTTTCCTCCCTGCAGAGGGCTGATGGAGGGTGCTGCAGGGACAAAGGCCTGGAGGCTGGAGGTCAGGCCGAGTCAGGGAAGGGGAGGTGTGGGCCTTGAGCTGGTGAGAGGGGAGAGGGATGAGAAGCTAGCTCTTAGGCACAGGACCTGAGCAAAACCTGGGGAAATCCACAGCATCGGCCATGCTGGTGGCTGCAAAACTCATTCCTGGCTCGGGTATGTGGTGATGTCTGGGGGAAGGTTCTCACTTCCTCCCTGGGTGCTCCAGGTAGACTCACAAAGTGCCACAAACAGGTCCCTAGATAGCCTGTGCCAGGAGGGCCACAGAGAAGGGCCTGAGTCCCAATCCTCGAGTCGAAGCCCAGTGGTGGGAAGGAACAGGCCCAAGGCCACCCATCAAAGAAGCCCCATGTCCAGCTGGGACAAGAACTCCGATCGAACACATTGGTCTAGAACATAGCTTCCCCAAAGGCCCCACAATTAAAAAATCAGATAATAGTAAAATGATAACTACACTCCGCTCTTATTTACTGAGCTCTCACAGTGGGCCTGGCCCAGTGGCTAAAATCTCGTTTAATCCTCAAACAGCCCCCCAGGGAGGCACAGTAGGAGCCACATTTTCCAGATGCGATAACTGAGGCTTAGAGAGAGGACTGACTCACCCCTGGTCTCAGTGCTGGCAGGAGGCAGAGGCAGGAGCCAAACTCCAGCCTGTCTGGCCTCCAAGCCCTCGTGCTTAGTGCAGTGCCTTACTATTTGGGGAGTGCAAGCTCCAGAGGTGACCGCTTGTTCCTCAGCGGCCCCTGGCCCCCACCAGCACCCATTCTGTTTGCTAACGCCTGAGGTGCCTTTGATGCCCTGCCCAGAAGGAACCTGATCACCAGGAGTGAGACATTTGAGTTGGAACCATGGTCTCCCATCCGTCAGGCTAATGTGCTGCTTTTTGGGAAACTCCTAGTAATCATAGTCTAGCAACAGCTACTATTTCTTGAGCATATACCAGAGACTCATTTAATCCTTGTAACAGCCCTGCGGGAGCACCCCATCATTGTGCCCATTTTTCAGGTGGGGATACTGAGTCTCAGAAAGGGCCCAGGTCTTGGCTGGGCTTGTCACACGGCTAGGGAGGCCAGAGCTGAACTTGGTACCCCAGCAGGCAGATCCCGGGTTCCCATGCGATAGAAACGGGGGTGGTCTCAACTGAGGCAGCCTGTGCCTCTCCCCACACAGGGACCTGGAACGGCACCACCAGGGTGGCCATCAAAACCCTGAAGCCTGGCACGATGTCTCCAGAGGCCTTCCTGCAGGAGGCTCAGGTCATGAAGAAACTGAGGCACGAGAAGCTGGTGCAGCTGTATGCAGTGGTGTCAGAGGAGCCCATCTACATCGTCACGGAATACATGAGCAAGGGTGAGGCCTGGGCAGCTGCAGGGACACAAGCTGGCCCCTCGCTGGGCAGCTTCCAAAGACAGGGCAGGTGGGGACGAGCTTTACTGCCCCCCAGCATGGAAGGGCCATCTGTAAAGGTGGAGTGGAGTAGAATCAAATTCTCATGTCAATGGAAACTTAAAGCAACAATTGTCTTTCTTGTTTCATTTTGTTTTTAGTAATTTCCCCCAGTGCGTCTTATCTCCCCCCTCGCCCCCGTTTGCTGGTTTTCTAAAGTTGTTTGTCATTGTGAGGCTAAACGAGAACTCCCCCAACCCTCCAAGCTGAGCCATATCTAGGTTCAGTTTCTGGCTTGACCTTGACTTAATTTTTAAATTATTCGTTATTTTTCAAAATTGTACTTTTTGGAGGTATAATTTACAAATGATAAAATACACTCATTTTAAGTGTGCAGTTCAATAAGTTTTAATAAATGGATTCTCTGTGCATTCTTATCACAATCAAGGTACACAATGTCTCCGTCATCCGGAAAGTTTCCTTGTACCCCTTTGTAGACACTGCTCCAGCCCTAAACCCAGGCAACCGTGGGTCTGCCGTTTGTCTAGATTTGTTTTGTTCATTCTAGAACGTCATCCTTGTTGTGTCTATCAGTAGTTTGCTCCTTTTTCTGTCGCTGAGGATTCTGTTTACGCATGTGCTACAGTTTATGTGTTCACCTGGAGGTGGACATTCGGTCGTTTCCCATTCTGCTGGCCTTTTGAGTGGCAAATTCCAAATGAGACTTTATTCAGAGATGAGTTTACATAAAGTCTGCTGTGCTGGTAGCAGTGAGGTCAGCCTGACCTGGAGGGACAGGATCTGGGAATCACTGCTTCCTGGATCAGTGAGGAAGGCAGGGGCTAGAGCTGGGTCTCTCTCTGCCCAGGGAGTTTGCTGGACTTTCTCAAAGGGGAGACGGGCAAGTACCTGCGGCTGCCTCAGCTGGTGGACATGGCTGCTCAGGTGAGTCTGTCCCTCTTGCCTCCCCGCACCTTTGGCCCTCAAACACCCCGACCCACCTGGCTCAGCTAATTCTAGCCTCTTGAGTACCCATTCCAGGAAGCTTGCCTGGGTTGCCCCCACGCTCACTGATCTTGCCTCCTGTGTTATGGGGACCACTTACAGGTGCAGTGAGAGGTGGAAATGGGCAAAGGAAAGCCCTTACCTGGGCATCCGGAGTCACTGACTTGCTGTGGGACCTCAGGCATCAGTTTTCTTCTCTGTAAAAGTCTTTCATTCACTTAGCAAACATGTATTAGTGCTTGCTATAGGTGATCTTCAACGACTTTTTGTTGTTGTTGTTGTTTAATCCTATCACAATCAGGAGAAGTAGGGATAGGCTATTATTCCCATTTGACAGATGAGAAAACTGAGGCTCAGAGAGGGGACTTGGGGCAGCAGGCACGACCTGGAAGTGATCTGTGTCTGTGGGTCAACTGGAGCCTCTTTTTTATGGTCACCCCACTTCCCTGGCTGAGTCTTCTTTTGTGCCTGCCCTTTGCCCTGCGCTCGTACGTCCCACTGAGCACTGCTCCTGCTTTTTATGTCAACAGCGTTTGTTGTGAACTGACTTCACCTGCCTGAAGGAGTGTGGGGAGGGCAGAGTGTATGGTTAGCTCTCCAGCCCTGGGGATGACCCCAACCCTGGGCACATGTGGGTTGACCCTGGGAAGGGTGTGGGATGGCTGCTGAGCCACGCTCCTCGGTTTTGCCTGCAGATTGCCTCAGGCATGGCATATGTGGAGCGGATGAACTACGTACACCGGGACCTCCGTGCTGCCAACATCCTGGTTGGAGAGAACCTGGTGTGCAAAGTGGCTGACTTCGGGCTGGCTCGGCTCATTGAGGACAACGAGTACACAGCCCGGCAAGGTGGGCGGCGTCCATGGTGGATGTCGCATGGCCTTGGGCAGGTTGCGGCCCTGCTCTGAGCCTCGGTTTCCTCATCTGCCAAGTGGAGATGAGGATGGTGCCTGTCTGGCAGAGCAGTCGTGGCACCGTGACATTGATGAACCTCCCCTTACCTTCTCACTCCTGCAGGTGCCAAATTCCCCATAAAGTGGACGGCTCCAGAAGCTGCCCTCTATGGCCGGTTCACCATCAAGTCGGATGTATGGTCCTTTGGGATTTTGCTGACAGAGCTCACGACAAAGGGACGGGTGCCCTACCCTGGTAAGAAGGGTCCCCACAGCCCATCTTTGGTCCTTGAACCCCTCTGCCCTGGTGGCCCTGGGCAAACCACATCCCTTCCTGGGCCTCAGTTTCCCCATCTATATAACAAAGAGGTTGAGCATCTAATCTTAGGCTCTCTCTATGGTCAGGGCTCTCAGACTTGGGGATGGGACTTACCCGTGGTTGTGCCCAACCTGTCCAAGGCAGGAAGCCTTCTGTGTTGTCCCCATCACCCTGTCCCACCCCACTTTCCTCACCAGAGCCGAGCTGCTCACGCCTCCCTCTGTCCACAGGGATGGTGAACCGCGAGGTGCTGGATCAGGTGGAGCGGGGCTACCGGATGCCCTGCCCACCTGAGTGTCCCGAGTCCCTGCATGACCTCATGTGCCAGTGCTGGCGGAAGGAGCCCGAGGAGCGGCCCACCTTTGAGTACCTGCAGGCCTTCCTGGAAGACTATTTCACGTCCACTGAGCCCCAGTACCAGCCTGGAGAGAACCTATAGGAGCAGGCAGGGCCAGACTGGCTTCTTGGCTTGGATCCTGGGCTGGGTGGCCCCTTATATGGGGCCTTGCCTCCCTCTGCCTCTCTCTGTGGGGCTCGATTGCCAGGAATGAGGCCCCTCCCTCTTTGGTAGCAAGGAAGGGCTTTGGGACCTTGGGCAGCCCGTGAGGGCAGGGTCCACGGCACAGTGACTCTCCCAGCCCCTGCTCTGCCACATGCCTCCTCCCTGAGCTCCCTCCTCGAGCTCTGAGGTTTTCTGGAGGAGGAACTGGGGAGAAGAGCTGGGGCACAGGCACCGTTTTTCCAGCCTCACCTACTCCACGAATCGGGCCCCTTCCCTGCTTCCCATGCCACCCAGGTCTGTCTCAAGAGCTGGCCAAAGAGCCTTTCCAAAGAGGAGTGACGGGCCTTGTGCCCTCAGCCTGCCTGCCCCCTGCCCCTGCCATCCATTTCTGAAATGTCTGTAGGTGGAGGCCGCTGGTCCAGACCCCTCTGCCGTTGCTCCCAGGCTGGGCAGCTTAGCTTGACCTGATGGTGGGTACCCCCTCAAACCCTCCCCTTCTTTGACCTGAGGGACCCTTAGAGATAATCAATTCCTTGCCCCCACTTTACCCATGGGGAAACTGAGTCCAGAGAGGGATGTGACTTGCCCAAGGTCACAGAGCAGTTCAGGTTGAGGTGGGGTTAGAACCTGGTGCTCCCTCTGTCTTCCTCAGGAACCAATGAGAATTGTCCTCAGAAGGCATCGTGGACAGACTGGGGCAGGGCCAGGGGACAAGGGGCCTGAAGATGGGTTAGAAATAGCAGAGTCCTACTGCCACTGCTCACTGGGCTGGGCTGTCGTGGGGGAAGAGAATGGAGGCAGATGTGGAGCTGAGCCAGGTGGAAGGCACAGGTGCCGGGAGACCAGCTTCAATCAGGATGTGGGTGGTTTTTGACCTTTGGAGCCAGCAGCCATGAAAGGGAGTGAGCTCCCAGGCTCTGGAGGCAATCAAGCAGAAATGGAAGAGCCAAGAGGCAGGGAGGCCCTGGCCCTGGCCTCAAAAGAGAACCCCAGGTCCTTCTTCCCCCAGGTGGTCCTGTGGCATTTCAACACCTGGTCACTGCTCTCCTGTGCAAGTTGGAACCCCTTAACGCATGAGTAGTAGGGAGTGCCCGAACTGGGGTGAGAGAGGATGGGGTTGCCCACTGCCATGCACCAGGACTGGCTATGTGACCTTGGGCGGCCCCTGCTTCCTCTCTGGGCTGCAGTGTCTGCCCCACATGTGGCAACGGCCTCTGCAACTGCTCAGCTCCTGTCTAGACCTTGTGGCTGGGCATCCATGGTGAGCCCAGCCCCAGGACACCAGGAAACTGCGTTTTGGCCCGGGCTCTGCTGTTCATCCTTAGAGTGTATGGTGGCTTCTCCCTGGGCCTCAGTGTGCCCATGTGTAAAAGGGGTGGCTGACAGTTTGTAGCATCTTGCCAAGGGCCCGTGTGTGTGTCTATGTGTGCACGTGTGTGTGTCTTCATGTGCGTCCATATTTAACATGTAAAAACACCCCTGCTCTGTCCCCCAGACACGTTGTACATTTCACCTATGGCCCCCCATCATAGCAATAACATTCCCGCTGCCGCTGCTGGGGATTCTCGAGCCAGCCAGGCCCTGCCAGCGGGGAAGGAGGCCAAGCAGTGCCTGCCTATTAAATTTCAACTTTCCCTTTCATACAGGTTTATTACCCAAGTCTTCACCCATCCATCCCAGTTAAATCTGGGCTTGCTAACCCCAGCGCGCTCTCAAATCCCCCTTTAACTGCCCAAGGCCCTTTGTATAAGGTGACCTAATACTGTCTTTTTTTAAAAAAACAAACAAACAAACAGTGTTTTGTAGGTTTCAGATGACTATGCAGAAGCCTGGGGGACCCCCAGCTCTGGGCAGGGCTTGGGGGTCCGGCATTCCATGGCCCAGGCTTGAGGGGTGGGAGGGGGGATCCAGAATTGGTTGTAAATACTTTGCATATTGTCTGATTAAACACAAACAGACCTCAGAGTTTGGCCAATGGTTTATTGAACATCTACTGTGTTCTAGAGAGTGAGAGAGGGCAGGATGTGAGAACAAACTGTGGTCAGAGGGGCCTTTGTCTGGGCAGCACTGGTAGTTGGATGGCTTCAGGCCAGGGGGTGACATGATCAGATTGGAGGCAGCCATGGCAGGTGTTCGGGCACATCTACACCTGTGTTTGAGAAGTGAGCACATCTGGGAGAAGCAGCAGGCAAAGCCTAAGATTCCCAAAGTGCGACAAGTTCAGGACTCAGATACCTGTGGTGGATGGTGGCAGTTGACACTGGGGACTAGGGCAGGCTGTCAGACCTGTGTGGAGTTGCTGGTGTGTTCACAGGGAGATCACAAATATACTGTGAGGGTTTGGCTGTGTGTGTGCTATTTGTGTGTTTCCTAG
This sequence comes from Galeopterus variegatus, assembly GCF_000696425.1. Lineage (NCBI taxonomy): Eukaryota > Metazoa > Chordata > Mammalia > Dermoptera > Cynocephalidae > Galeopterus > Galeopterus variegatus. The sequence goes on from NW_007726170.1 coordinate 681,942, forward strand.
GAGTGCTGGGCAGAGGTGGGTGTAGGTCAACAAAAGTCCTGGGCACTCTGATGAAAAATCCAAAGACCTCTTCCTCCCCCAACACCAAAGGACACAAACTGGAAAGTTGATTTGCAGCAGTCTATATGAAGATACTTATTTTACATCAGGTCACACACCTATGCATGAGTCATGTCTGGTCATCATAACATCGCTTCATTAAAAACAAATTTCAGTTCGGCTCCCCAGACTGGCCAGCTGCCAAAAGAAATAAAAATAAAAGCAAATTTCAAGAACTGGACATTTCTCTGTTCAGTGTTAATTTTGCAAGCCAAATGTACTATAGTGTCCAGGTCAGCAGGGACAGCTGGAGGTGTGCATGTGTTGTGGGAGCAGAGGTGGGGCATGGACGTGAGTGTGTGGCAGGTTTTCTTCTGTTCGCTCCTGGGAGTGCGTGCCTGGCTGTGTGTGCCTTTGTGTTCCCGTGGGTATGAGTGTGGGCCTGTTTGCTCATGGGTGTCTGTGTTTGTTCATTGGCGCGCTGTTTGGACGTTTGTGTGTGGGTATGTCTCCAGGTGGTCTGTGGGTCTGGGCTCCTGGGGCTGTGTCCCGGGTGTGTGTACCTGGGTGTTAGAGGGATGAGGTGAACGGGTCTGCCTGTTCGGCCGCGTGCATCGGGCGTGTGTATTGTATGGACACGGGTCGCGCGCCGGCCCTGCGGGGACAAAGCGCTCGCCCGCGCTGCGCGGAGGCTCGGCAGTGCGCCTGCGCGGCGCGGGCGGCGGGCCGGTTCCCCGGGGCGGGGGGCGGGGCGGGGCGTCCCTCGCTGGGCCTCTCCCGGCTGTCGGTGCCTCTGCGGCTGTCTCTGGCGCTCTGTCTGGACGATTTTCGGTTTCTTTCTGTTCCCCGCCCTGGCCCCCCTGCTGCTGTTTCTTGGCCTTTCTCTCTGTGTCTGTGCTTCTGAGTTTCTGTGTGTGTCGCTGTGTCTCGCTGTTGCTAGTTTCTGTCTCTTTCTCTGGGCCTCGGTGCTGCCTCGCTGCCTCTTTTTCTCTAGCCTCCCCCTTCTCTCCCCGCCTCTGTTTCCATCTCTAAGATTTTCCTCTCGGTCCGTCCATCTCTCCACATCTCTGACGTGTCCCCAGGCCCTCCCACACCTCCATGCCTCTGTCCGGGCTGTTTCCACCCCCGGGAATGCCCTTTCTTCCCTCTGCAACCTGGCAAACTCCTAGTCATCCTTCAAAACACATCTCAGAGGCCACAGACCACCCCTGGGATCGGCGGGGTTGCCAGGGTGGTTCAGGCAGCTGGCCCACCAGACACTGGAGAGATCCCCGCGGGGAGCCCAGGTCAGGCCCAGCAGGGCATGTCTGGACAGGGAAGGGGCGGGAAAGCCGCTGGGGCCCTCCCTCCTCCTGCCTCTGGCTCCCTCTGGTTTTCACTTCCTCACTCCAGGCCTGGGCCTGCGTTCAGCTTGCTCTTGGTGGACTCTGCGTGTGAGCGAGACAGAGATAGATCCAGAGACAGAGTGGAGAGGCAGAGACGGCCACGCTGCCTGGCCCCTGCCAGGCCCCCATCTGCACGTCCTCTTCAGCCCTGCCCAGTTTCCAGCCGCTTCAGAGGAAGTGAGACTCTGGGACCCTGGGGCCCCTCAGCCTTCCCTTTCTAGCTTCAATTGGTTTTGCTCTTATTCTGCATGCATTTTTTCTTTTTGAGAAAAATAATATGTTTTCTCCCATGACAAAAATACTATGTTCCTTCTCGCAGACTAGGAAAGATACAGAAAAGCACAAATAAGAAGAAAAAAGAAGCCGCATAATTTGTACCCCCTACTCTGTCCCTCCTGCTTAGAGGACGGGGCATGTCTCCAGGGTGTGTGTGATCTGTCACCGTCTCTCTGGGTCTCCTGGTCTCTCTTCTCTGTCCCTGTTTCTGCACCTCTGCATCCTCTGGGCCCTCATTGGTTGGCTCTCCCCCTGGGCTGCTGGCCTGTTCGTTCCATCATATGTTCATACGTAAAACTTGGGTTGAAGACTTCCCCAGACCCAGTCCTGCCTGGCCCTCGTGTGTGCGTGTACTGTGACACTTGCATGTGTACGTGTGTGTCAGGTTCTCTGTGCCCCAGCTTTGTGTGTTCCTGCAGCCCCTCCCTGTCTCCCTTTCTCCACGGTTTCATTGACCTTCCATCCCAGCGTTGCACTTCCAGTGTGTATAGTGTGTGCAGCGTGTGGTGTGTGTGGTGTGTGCCGTGTGTGGGGTGTGCAGTGTACGTGGTGTTTGGTGCGTGGTGTGTGTGGCACACACGTGCCCCTGTTCTCGCTGCCTCCCAGGCTGCAGCCCCATCGGTGTCATGGGTCCCTTCTTTCATCCTCTGCTCTTTTCCTCCTGTCCCTCCCTCATAAGATTCTCCCCAGCAGATCTTGTGCAGGGTGTGCGCGCGCGCGCGCGCGCACACACACACACACACACACACACACACACACACACACACACACACGGAGTCCCTTGCCTGCATATTCTCTCATTTCTGTCTTCTTTTCCCATTTTCTCTCAGGGGCTCCAAAAAACTGGCTTGCAGAGAGAAAAAGAGACCAATAGAGACTGACAGAAACACAGAGACACAGACAGGACAGACAGGGGAAGGGACCCAGCTGCAGACAGGAATGTGCTGGAGTTGGGAGCAGGAGGGAGGGGTGGGGAGATGAGCTCTCTGTCTATCCATCTGTCTGGCCCGTCCTGATTCTCCGTCCCCAGCCCTCCCTCTGGGGCTCTTCCCACCCAGTGCCTGACGTCCCTTGCAACCTGCCCCAGGGGATTCAGGGCCTGTGTCCATCTGTCTAGCCGTCTGTGTGTCAGCTTCTGCCTCTTGCCTCCCTCTTGCTGTGGTCTCCTTAAATGCCAGTCTCTGTCTTTGACTGTCCCATCCCCAGGGCGGGGCACATGTACGAGGGTTGTGTGTTTTGTATATGTGTCTGGATCCCTGTGCCAGCGGGTCTGTCTGTCCTGCCTCCCACTGCTCTCCCTTCCTTCTTCCCTCCTTCCCATTCTTGCTGCCCTTTCAGGGTGTGTGTGCATCTGCGTACTTGTGTCTCAGTGCCTGTGTCCCTCGCCTGCCCCCTTCCCGTCCCTGAGGCTGCCGAGACTTTGCCTCTGGGGCGTTTTTCTCCTCACTCCCCATGTGGCCCAGCCTCAGCTTTAGGCTTGCCTCTGGAAAGTTTCCCTGGTGACCATCCCCTGGACATATCACCCTCAACTCCCCTACTCAACTTACCTGTCCACTCCCACTCCCTCTGCCGCGGGCCCCACCATCCAAACTGCAGGCACTGGGCCACATGCCCAGCCATCTCTCGCCTACACTCTGCCACGGCCTTTCACTTCCTCCTCCCACCCCTGGCCCTGCTCACAATCCTTTGTCTTCCTCACCTGCATTCCAGACCTTTCCAGGCTGGCTCCAGCTGGCCCATGGCATCCTGATTCCCTGACTGTCCAGGCCTTGCCCACGCTGCTCCTTCTGCCTGACCCTAACCATCTTTTTCTTCAGTCTGGAAATCCCACCTCCTCTGGGAAGTCCTCCTGATTGCCCCCTTTCCTGGGCTCCCTTGTCTCCGGTAATGCCTACAGTGAGATCTGTCCTAACCTTGGCCTAGCATCACCTAGTCCCAGGCTGGGTACCCAACCAGAGTCCCATTATGACTTTTGTGGGCCCCTAGGCACATTTGCCCTTGCTAAAAAAAAAAAAAATTAAAAATTATATTTTACAATGACATAAAAGTGAATATTAATATTGCATATTAAAACACTTTCATTGAGCTAACAGTTTCTTGTTCTTCTGGTCTTAAGAGCAATTAAAGCATTTTCAGGGACCCCTAAAGTATCATGGGCTGAGCGCCTCCTCTGTGCTGGGCCTGGGCAAATGCTGTTCTTGGCAAGCTGTGTCTCTGCACCTTCCACCCTCTGTATCTTTCTTCTCTATTTTGTCCTCTGCAGTCTGCCCTTGTGTGTGCATCAAAACGAGATGGCGCGCGTGTGTGTGTGTGTGTGTGTGTGGTGTGTGTGTCACATCCCTCCTCTCTGTCCCTGTGTCCCTCTGTCCATCTTGTCCCTTTCTCCAAAGTCCTCCCATTCATTCATTCATTCCCCTGACAAACACGTGTGGCCCTTTTGTCTGCGTGTCTGTCAGGGAGCAAGGGTCTGTCTGACTCCTCATCTGTGCTCCAGGCCTCCTGCCCTCTCCAGTGCACAGGCTCAGATTTCCAGTGTGGGCTGTGCTCCCAGCTCCCCTGCCCCTTACCTGCCCACCTTCCCCTCCTCCAGATTCAGGGGTCATTGCCATCGGCTGGGAGGTTTGTTTCCTTTCACTCCCTCGGCTCTTCCTAAAACACTCATCATGAAGCAGCTGCTCCTGCTCAGCTGTGTGTGTGTGTGTGTGTGCGCGCGTGTGCACTCACCACTGCCCGCCCAGCTTCCCCTATCTTGACTACTCCAGATGTGCTTGCGCCTGTCTTTCCACCCCCTCCACGTCTCCCTCCCCTCCTCATCCACCCTCTGCTTTTCTGCTTTGCTTTCACGCAGGTGTGTGAGTGTTCGTCCACTCGCTCACTCACTGGCTCATTCATTCGTTCCTTTGACAACTCTCTGTTGAGCACCTACTGTAGGCGTGACACTGGCTGGGGGGCTGGGGGTTCAGGGGTGAGGAAGATCAGCCAGGGTCCAGCCCTAGACAGGCCACTTGCTGTCTAGAGGGATGATGAACAGAACAGAGGCAGAACGGCCCAGGGTCTCAGCAGAGGAGACGGGGTCCCGAGCTTCTCCAGAGGGTCAGGAGGGTCCTCCTAAGGGAGGGGCGCTGAGCTGGGGCCTGAGGGAGGAGTGGAGTGAATAGGTGGGGGGAGGAAGGGGCTCCAGGCAGAGAACAGCACCTGCAAAGGCCGGGGTGGGACTAGTGTCAAATCATCCTCGTTCTACCCTTTTCTGAGGGTTGTGATTGTGTGTGTGTGTGAGAGAGAGAGAAAGGATAGACAGACATAGAGACAGACATCCAGAGAAGGTGAGAGGGGCGTACAGACAGCTCCTGTTTTTCCTGTGTTCATCTCCATCTCTCTCCTTCCCTGTCCTCTTTGGGCCTTCATCGACATTTTCTGTGGGCTTCTTGCGTGTGTGATTGTGTGTGCGTGTGCGCGCGTGTGCACGAGGACGTGAGTCCTTGGGCCTGGATCCCCCGTCCTCACCCTCCCTGCACCCCCGATTCCCCACACTCCTTTCCCACAGTCCAGCGTGAGAGTGATGTGCGGCATGTCGCATGGCTGCCTCGTGAAGTGTGTGGCGTGCGTGGTGTGTGTGGTGCATTGCACGTGTGCAGAGGGCGTGCGTGGGGCGTGTGCGTGGCATGTGGCCCCTGCCATTGCCTGCCGCCCGTGGGCTGTGCTGAGGGCCGCTCCCCTCCACCGAGGCATCTCCTTCTTCCTTCCATTCATTCGCTGTTCTTTCATAAAACCCTGATGGAGCCGTTCTTGTGAGGCAGCCCAGGGTGGCCCGGCTGCATCTCTGTCCCTCTGTCACCATCTCTCTCCTTTCCCCGCTCTCCGCTTTTGTTTTCCTGTCTCTCTCTTTGTCTCCGTTTCTGTGTCTGTTTTTCTCCTACTGTCTTTGTTTTGTTCTTTCTTGTCGTCTCTCTGTTTCTGTTTCTCTCCGTCAGAGTCTCTCTTTGTTTCTCGCTGTCTTTGCTTCTCTCGGGTTTAGCGTGACCGTGTGTCGCCCCACTCAGGCATTCATTAGCTTTTCCCGTGAAGACGTGACTGCAAAGTTGTACGTGAGTGTGCGTGTCGTCCCACGACATGTCTTTCTCTTGCTCTTTCCAACAGGGGTGGCCGCTACTCCCCTCCCACTCACTTCCTCACCCCCACATTGTCCCGGTCCTCTCAGGCATGTGTGTGTCTGTGTGGCGAGGGGAGTCTGGCTCCTCATCTGTCCTCTGGGGCTCTTGTCCCCCCAGTGTCTACTGCCTGGTTGGACTTCCAGTGTGGGCAGCGGCTGCCTCCCTTGCTCCATTTCTGGGGGTCTCCGCCATCAGCTGCAGTGTGTTTTCTTCCACTCCCATGGCACTGCCTAAAACACTGATTGTGGAGCAGCTGCTCCTGTCCAGCCGCACATGCGTGCGTGCGTGCAAGTGTGTGTGTGTGTGTGTGTGTGTGTGACACAGAGAGACTGGGTCAGAGCAGCCTGCCTGCCCCTCTCTGCGGGGCTCAGCTTTTGTGCTCACTCTGTTGAGTCGCTTGCATTTGTCCCTCCGTTCACTCAGCAACCCTGAGTCTGTCCCCTGTGCTGGGCTCTGTGGGTGTGTGCACATGTGTGCATGTGTGTGTGTCGCTTCCTGCCTCTCCTTCCATCCCGCCTGCTCTTGCCCTGTCTCTAAGGTACTTCTGAAACCTGCCTTGCTGCTGTGTGTGTGGCATTCACAGAGAGAGACTTCTGTGTGTGTCAGTGTGTGACAAGCTGTCTGTCACTGTGTCAACTCTGCCACTTTATTTAATCCTTTGCTTCACTCTGGGTAATTTCCCTTGTATTTTCTTTTGGTCAACACATGCTGAGTAGCTCCCGTGAGGTGTGCACGGTGTGTGTGTGTGAGAGAGACAGACCTCCTCTCACCCCTGGCTCGCTGCTGTCCTCTGCATCTTGATTTTCTAGCCCTGTCCATGTCTTTCTCTTTCCCCACTTCCCCCACAGTCCCTCCTTGTCACTTTCCATGTCCATCTGAGGCTCTGTCCAGCATTTGCTTTCGCTCAGTGGATGAGCATAGGGTGATCTGTCTGTCCGTCCATCCATCTGCTCATGTGTCTGTCTGTCCACCAGGTACTTCTGGGCCCTGCCCCCCACCCCTTTCCTGGGTCTCCACTGTTGTCCTCCCCCTGCACACTCCTGCTGTGCTGTCTCAGAGCCCCCCTCCCCCAGCCTTCGCCTCACCCCCCCAACCCTGGGTTCTAGACCCAAGCACACAGCTGCCTCCTGGGCCACCCAGCTGCACCCACTTCAAGGCCCATCCCAGACTCAGCATCTTGCCTGTCTCCTTCCCTTGAGGGGGCCCCCTTGGGCCTGCCTCACCTCACCTCCAACAGGTCACCCTGGCCAGGCCATTCCACTGACCCCCCATCCCAGCTCAGGGTGATTTCCTTCCTGCCCTGTGGACTGCCTCCTAATTTGTGTCTCCCTGGGGGGGGGGGGGGGCTCCCCC
>NW_007726170.1:689271-785374 GCF_000696425.1 Galeopterus variegatus
GGGGGGGGGGGGGGTCTCTCCCTTTCCACGTGAGAGTCTCGGAGTTGTCTTTCTCTCTTGGTCGCATTCCCTTTTCATTTCCTTTTTTCTCTGATGTCGTCAAGGTTTGTTCTTAACGGGGGGCATCATTTGCATGTGTGCGTCCCCTTTCCTGTCTCCCTGTCTGACGCATTTATCTTTCCTTCCCTCTTTTATCCTTTCTCTCATGTTTAAAAATCAGGGTTTAACGTACATACCATAAAATGCACAAATCTGAAGTGAAAAACCTTGATGAATTTCACATGCGTCCACACTTGTGGATCTGCCACCCGGAGCAAGAAACAAACCTTCCTGGCTGCCAGCAGGCTCTCTCTGGAGCCTTCACCCCAGCACTGTTTATGCCCATTGTTTAAAATCCAAAACTTGCCTGGGGCTTTTTCTCACTGTGTACGTGTGTGACATTCTGTCTGTTTGTCTGTCTTGGAACTCTCCCAGCTGTTGCTTCCCTTTCTGGAAGTCTCTGTCTTTGTTCCTCCACTCAGTCAACATTATTGACTCCCTCCTAGGGGGCTCTGTGTGAGTCTAACCCCCTCCCCTCCGCCCTCCCGCTCCCGCCCCGCTCTGGGCTCTGTCTCCGAGTCTTTATTGAATTCTGCCTCTGTTCTGTGCGTCACGCAGGAGTGTGCGTGTGTGTGCGTGCGTGTGTGTGTGTGCGCGCGCGTGCGTGCGTGTGCGTGTGTGTGTGCGTGTGCGTGTGTGTGTCTCTCCTGCTTGCCCACCGCCTCCCCTTGCTCTCTGCTTCCTCCCTCTCTCTCTCCTACTCCTGGGGCTCCTTCTAGATCTTTCCAGGTGAGCCTGGCCCTTTTCCTCTCTCTGGCCCTCCCTCCCCTCCTCCCTTCCCTTGCTGTCTTTGAGGGGTGGGTGAGAGCTCTTCCCACTCTGTGCCTGTCTGGCCTGCCTTCCTCCTCCTCCCCTCGCACTCCCTGACCCCTTTGGCAAATGCTCTGCTCCACAAATGAGCCACCGATGTCGGGGTCTCCAGCCAGGATCTCAGAGCTGGGTGCTGGAGCCCCAGACCTGTCCACTCATCACAGTCGATCTCCCCGGCTGCAGAACGACTGCCCAGCCCCCACCCTATTCTCCCCTCCCCGTCCCAAGCTGTCTTGTCTGTACCTCTTACCCGTTCCCTGTCCGGCTGCATTTGTGCTGGACTCCCGGAATGACGCCCACCATGATCTTGGCCACCTGCTTTGTTCTTATCATCCTCGACTTCTCGGGCATCTAACTCAGTGGACGTGTCAGTTTCTGAGCCTTGTGACACTGACCCTGGAGCCTCCCCCACCTCCAGGAAGGCTCCCATTCCATGTCTTGCCCTTCGGATGTGCTGTGTTGCTGGTGGCCTCCCCACTCTGGGTCTCACCTCCCCCTTTGGAGGGGCCACCCCTGGTCTCTGTCCCTGAGGTCTGATCTCCCTGTACACCTGCCTCCGAGACATTCTGTGGGCACCTCACCAGGGAACTCAGAGCCCCTGGGGAACACTGCTTGCATGCCCAGCCACACCCAGCTGGACCCAGTGCTAATCCTCATACCCGCTCCACTCCTTGCCCATGTCCTGTCCACATGGCCCCCACATGGGCCGCGTCCCATTCCTTCTTCTCCCCCCACAGTGCCTCGTCTTGACTTGGACCCTGTCTCCCCTCCTGGGCCATGCTGCAGTCCCCGCCCTGGCTTCCCTGTCACCTGTTGGAGTGCTCTGGCCTGCATCAGGCGGATTTGGTTGTACATTCGGTGAACACTCACTGATTGAGGGCCCGCTGTGGGGCAGTCCTGGGGACACAGGCATATCCGTGCCCCGGCCCCCTGGTCTGGTAGAGGGACCCCGAGTCCGGTCTGCTGGGGTGTAGGCATATGGTCTCACGCACTTGTCCTCCTCCTCACCATCTCCTGTCCACCCACCCTCGTTTCCTTCCATCCTGCCCTGTGCACGTCTCACCGATCTCTCCCACGGCCATGTGTGTGTGCATTTTGGTGTGTCTCACAGTGAAGGTTTGAGCATCCCTGTCTGTGTCAGGGGACTTGAGGCCTGTCTCTGAGTGTCGGAGTGTGTGTGTCTGTTCTGCCTGTCTCTTGGTGTGTCAGTGGATATGTTTGTGTGTGCATTTGACTGTCCAGCATCCTAGTGTCTGATTTGTGTGTGTGTATCTGTTTCTCTTTGTCAGTGTGTGTGTGTCTGACAGTTTGTGTGTCCTGACGTGGGTTTCTGGCTGGCTGTTTCTGTGTGTGTGGATGGAGGTCTGTTGGTTTTTGTACTTGTCCTGCTACGTGCCAGCCATCTGTCTCCATGTCTCTTTGTGTGTCTGTATTGGCGTGTGCGTGTCTGTTGGTCAGTTCTGTTAGTGTGTAGTGATGAGTTGGGGTGTGTCTGTCTGTGTGTCTTGGGAGGAGCCTGCCTGGCTATGCCTCCCTGAATGCAGGGGTCTGTCTGGGTGATTCTGTCCATGTGTCCTTCCTTCTCTGGACATGTCACAGGCTCCTGTCTGTCTGTCTGGCCACACGTCATCCCCACCCCCTCGCTGTCTGGCTCACATCCTTCCCTCCCCCTCCCCTTCTTTCTCTGCATCTCCTGTCCTGGGGGCTTTGTCAGGGACTGCACATCACTGTCTGTCTCGCAGCCTCACCAGCCGCAAGCAGGCGGCATGCGTCAGGGGGCCCTGGCTGAGACCCCTCTCCCTGCCCTGTGCGCTGCGTGTGCGCGTCATCCAGCAGCCCACGGGTGTGGGGTTCTCGCCTCACCGCTCCCGCTCTCCGGGCCCCTCCCTTTCTCCCTCTGAGCCTTTCTCGAGCTTTCTTCTCTTCCTTCCTGCATCTGGCCTGCCTGCGTCTGTGCTGCTCCCCACTCTCACCCCTCCTGTTGTCTTTCTGCTGCTGGGCAAATTTGCTGGGAAATTTTCCGGGTTTACTTGAGTCTTCCATGAACAGACCCTGAGAGGGTCAAGGCTGGAATGGGCTGGGCAGCAGCCTGGCATGCTCTTCTGTTCTTTCCTCCCCCCTGTGCTTGCTGGGGTCCCATTTCCCTCCAGGGGTGCCCCATTGTGGAACCAAATCCAAAGCACTTGCCTTGACCTACAAGGAAAGCACTTTGGCTCTAGGGTTCTGAGCAAGTTTATCCACTGCCACCTCCTCCTGCCACGTCCTCTGCTCCACTCACCCTGCCCTTGCTGTCCCTTAAATGCAACATGCTGCTCCCACCCCAGGGCCTTTGCAACTGCTGTCCCCTCTGCCCGGCACACTCTCTCTGCAGAGATAGTGTGCTCACTTGCTCACCTCCGTTAGGCCTCTGCTCCAATGTCCCCTCTTCAGAGAGGCCTTATCTGACCACTTTGTTTAAAATAGCATTCTCTGTTTGTCTTCCTAGCACTCATCACTCCCTGCCATCACCTTACATATTGATTTTTTGGTTTATTTTCGGTCTCTCACACCACCCTCTGCCCCACGTGGGCAGGACTATGTCTGTCTCGTCTGATGCTGCGTCTCCAGCCCTAGAACAGTGCCCAGCACGTAGGAGACGCTCAGTACTTGCTCACTGACTGAACAAGCTAATTTCCAAGGCTGGTCTGGCTGGGATGCAGCAGAAATGCCTCCTCTTGTCCATCCAGTCCCCAGGGAGGCAGCCCCCAGCTCCCTTCTGTCCACCCTGTGGCTAACTTGTCCCCTACTCCCCTGTAATCTCGGCTGAATTGCTCCCTGGCCAGCCACCAGAAAAAAAAGAAAGAAATGGGACATGGCTGGCTCAGGTCCTTGCCTCGTCTCCCTGGTCTCCCTGACTCTTGTCTTATCCTCTGGACCCTTTTCTCCACACAGTGGCCAGTGCCAGTTCTGAAAGGCAGCCTGATCCTGCAACTCCCTGCTTCGCAGCCCCCGAGGCTCCCACCTCCGCCCACTATCTCCTGCTTCTAAGGCCCCCCCAGCCTCCCCTCCCTCATCCCCACCACAGCCCTTCATTTCATGCTTCTAACCTTTGCATACGCCAGTCCCTCTGCCCAGAAATCCCCTTCCTCACCTGCCTGCTTGTGGAACTTCAGTGCATCCTTTTATTTATCTTTTTAATTAAAACATTTTAAATTGAGAAGAAATTCATACACATAACATAAAATTAACCATTTTATTTATTTATTTGTTGGTTCGTTGGTTTGGTTTGGTTTTTTGGCAGTTGGCCAGTATGGGGATCTGCAAAATTAACCATTTCTTTCTTTTATTTTCTGGCGGCTGGCCAGTAAGGGGATCTGAACCTGTGACCTTGGTGTTTTCAGCATCACGCTCTAACCAAGTGAGCTAACCAGCCAGCCTTGTTGTTAAACTATTCAGTGGCATTTAGTGCACTCACAGCATTGTCCAACCATCATGTCTGTCTAGTTTCCAAACATTCTCATCACCCCAGAACAAAATCCTGGACCCGTCAAGCAGTCACTTCCCATCTCCCCTCCCCTCTTCCTATCCTTGGTAACCAGCAATCTGATTTCTGTTTCTAAGGACCTTTCTCTTCTGGACATTCCATATAAATGGAATCATACACCATGTGACCTTTTGAGTCTGTTTTTTTCACTTAGCATGATGTTTGAGGTTCATCTATGTAGCCTTTATCAGTATTTCATTCCTTTCCATGGCTGAATAATATTCCACTGCATGCCTAGACCACACTTTTTAAAATCTACTATGCATCCGTTTTGAATCTCAAGGGTCCCGTCCTGGGAGAGCTGGACTCTCCCTTCCGGGCCCTCTGTTTCTGGAATGATCCTGGCCACTCTGGGGCCAGCTCCAGAACCTCCACTTCCAAAGCAGCATCTCTCACCCTCCGTCCTGAGCCACCTGCTGTGGCCACCTCTTCACCCCCCCTGCAATTCTCCCTTTTTTAGTCTCTCCTCCTGCTACCACTTGGTGCCCCCACTGCCATCCATCATCCTTTCCAGACATCAACTCTGTCCTTCAGTGTTTCAATCCCCTCTATCCTAGCCAGCCCCTGGTACAGTCCAGGCCTTAGCCTGGGTGTCAAACCCCTTCACACCTTTCTCTCATCACCTCTCAAGCCTTATCCCTTCCCTGTCACTCTGCACACCAGCTACAGATGGCCTCCCACTCTCAGAGCTCCCCCTGCATTCTCACCGCTCCAGGCCTTTGCAGCTGCCATTTTCTCTGCCTGAAGTGCCCTCTCCTGCCCTACCCTTGGTGTTTGGGCACCTGGTTCCAAGTCACCTCCGCTGTAGACTGGTGGATTGCTCTTAGCCTTCCCCTGTCCATCCCACCCCCAAGCAGAGTGTGTCTTCCCGGTGGCTTCTGGAGGGAAGGGGCTTCCAGAGTAGCTCCCTGCCCACTGTGCGCTGGTGGTGTCCGTTTGTCAGTCTGGGCCATTGATTGCTCAGCTCTGGGCCCCCCACGCCCAGGATAGGGCTCCCCTCCAGGCATGTTTGTAGAGGGACTTGTGGGTGATGAGAGGGAAGACAGAGAGGGGGGCATGTGTCCTGGCCCCTTGGCCCCCTTCCCCTCTGAGTGTCTCCTGCCCCAGCTTTCTCTCACCCTGTGCGTGTGTGCGTGTGTGTGTGTGTGTGCACACACGTTCGCGTCTTTCTGTCCGTCCGATTGTCATATCTTTATCCCTGGAGCGTTAGGTGGCTTTGTGCTCCGTTTGAGCATTGAATGCTTTGCTCTGTGTGTGTCTCATGATGCCGCACACACTGCTTCTCTCTCGGTCTGTCTGTCTGACTGTCTCACCACGCTGTACTTCTTCCTTTCTCTCTGCTCTAGACCTGGGGGTCATTGTCATTCTTTGAGCATGAGAGAGAGAGAGAGAGAGGGAGCGCCCCTGCCCGGCCCCTCTCTGCGGGGTTCTTGCTTTTGTGCTTCTGTGAGTCACCGGCTTTCTCCCTCCATTCAATCAACACCCCTCCAGTGTCTCCGGGGTGTGTGTGTGTGTGTGTGTGTGCGCGCGCACGCGCGTCTCTCCCTCCTCCCGTAGGCTGTTCTCTCTGTCTCTAAAGCGTTACTGCAATCTGCCCTGGCTCTAGGGTGGGGGAGAGGTGTGCCCGGCTCCCCACCTCCCCTCCAGCCCCCCTTTGCTCGCTGCCCCTGTCCCCCACCTGCTGTGGTCTGTCTCTGTCTCTGACTCTTCTCTCTTCCGCCATCACCGTCTCTTTCTCATCCCCTCTCTACCCACTGCGTCTCTGTCGCTGTTTCTCTCTGCCTCCCGCCACTCTCTCCCTCTTTCTCCTTCTCCTGGCCTCGCTCTCTCCTCCCTTCTCAATTTTTCCAGATGTGCCATGTCTGACTGTGTCTCATGCAACGTATTCCCCTTGCTCCCGCCTCCTCCCGCAGGCTCTGTCTCCCCCTTCGTCCGCCTCCCGTGTGTTTCTGTGTATGTGTGTGTGTGTGTTTCTGTGTGTGTGTGTGTGACAGTGTCTCCTTCCACTCCCTCTGTCCACCCTTCACCTGCTGGGGCTCCCTGGAGGCTCTGTCCTGGGGTCTTAGCTTTTCACGGTTACCCTCTCTGTGGCCTCGCACTCCTGGGGTGCCATGTTGAGGGGTCCTCACATCCCCCATATCCCATAGATACCACAAAACTCACCCTGTCCCCCTGAGACCTGGTCCCCCAAGGCTCCAGAGTTGGAGATTGCCACCATTTCCTGGTTTCCCAGGCCGGGCTGGCCCTCCCCATCCCCTAGTAACCCATCTTGAAGTGCCCAGACTGGCCCCTAAGCAGCTTTCCATCCGCCACCTCCCCCCTCTTGCCTGCCACCCCAATCTCTCCCTGGAAGGACTCTGTTGGCTTCCTCTGTGGTCTCCCAGCTTCTGCTCCCTTCAGGGATCAGAAACAATCCCCCCAAACCTAGAGCTGTCTAATCCCCATCGTGCAGGTAACAGAGCCCACCTCCTGGTCTGCCAGGCCCTCACACTCAGGCCCTGCCTGCCCCTTGGGCCTCCTCTCCTTCTCTCTCTCCTTCTGTCTCTGTCTCTGTGTCTTTATCTCTCTCTCTCTGTCTGTCTCTCACACACCATGCCTTTCTGCTCCTCCAAGCCTTCGTCCTTGTGCTCAGCTTTGTCCTCAAACTGGTGAGTGGGCCCCCTTTCTCCCACGACCTCTTTCTCCTCTGTTTGGCAAACTCCTCTTCCACCCTCAGGCCCTGCTTTGTGCTCTTGGGCCTTGGGATCCTCCTCTGGGAGATGCTTTCCCTGCCCGGGCCTCTGGCTCAGCCAAGACTTGCCACCCCAGACTGAGCTGGGCTTGTGGGGAACAGGCTGGGACCCTGACCTAACCCCAGGAGCCTGCACACAGCAGGTGATCAATAAATGCACCCCAGTCTCTTTCTGAGTATTGGCATGTTTGAGGGTCTGAGACTTGAAGACTTGGTCAGCTGAAGCCTTTCTCTGCTGCAGTCAGTCCTACTGTGTGCACATGCGTGCACACGTGTGTGTGTGCGCGTGCACAGGTGTCTGCCTGATGGCTTCCCCCCACTTGCTCCCTGTAGCTTCATCTCCACCCTCTCTCTCTGCACCATTTTTCTTTCTTTCTCTTCTTTTTTCTTTCCAGGCATGTGTTTTTTCCTGATTCCAAAAGTAATGCATCCATCTTCATGACAGAACGTTTAGAAAATACAGAGAAGCACAGAAAAGACAATTGAAGTCCCCTCTGGGTCCCGTTTCCCAAGAGGAGGGGCTCCTGAGAGCCTGCTGGGGAGCAGACCCCAGTCGGTTCGTAAGCCTGGGCGCCTCCTCGCAGGTGTGCTCTGTGTGCGTGTGTGTGTGTGTGCGTGCATGTGTGTGTGTGCGTGCGTGTGTGTGCATGTGTGTGTGTGCGTGCGTGTGTGTGTGCTCTGTGTGCGTGCGTGCGTGTGTGTGCGTGCGTGTGTGTGCTCTGTGTGCGTGCGTGCGTGTGTGTGCGCACTCCTTCCCTCTGTCTCTGTCTCATGCTCCCTCTGTTCTTCTCTGGGGCTCTCTGCCTCTCTCAGTCTCTGTCACATCTCCCTGGCCTGTCTCTGAGCCACTCTGTGTCTCTCTCAGCCTGCCCCTTGGTCTCTGGGCACCTCTGTCTGTCTGCCTCCGTTCTGCTCTCACCCTGGGGTTCCCACATCCACTTTCATTCATTCATAAAATCCATTCTGAAGACGCTGGGGCTGGGGGGTGTCTGTGTCTGTGGGAGACTGTGCCTCCTGCCCATCTCTTGGGTCTCACTGAATGTTGTGTGCACTACTGGGGGTGCATGGTGGGGGTGTGTGTCTACCTGTCTGGCTCCCCGGACACCATCCGCCTGTCTGTCTGCTTGCCTTTCTGCCACCACTCCCTCTCTGCAGCCTTCTCGACTTGCCCTTTGCCCAGCCTGTGTGAGTGTGTGCCCTTCCACGTGCTTCTTGCCTCCCGCGTGTCCTCTCTGTGGTTTCCTTGCAGTTTCCTCTCCTTCCATCTCCATGGGTCACTCCCATTCATAAGTTCTTTTGCTCATTCAAAAAAATAGAGCATGATTTTTTTTTCTAAATTGTCCACCATGAGCACAGAAGCCTTCATCACCTTTGTCATAAGAAAAACCCATTACAGTTACAACCACCACCACCACGAGAGTAAGGAGGGGGTTAGAGCCTTTCGTTCATGTCCACGGTGGTCGTGGCCCATGCTAGGGCAGCGTGTGTCTGTCTGTCCATCCGTCCCCCAGCCTTTCCCTGTCTTCCTCTCCTTTCTCCTCTTTTCCACCCTTTCTCTTCCTTGGAGATTTCTGGAATTTCACCCTTGCTGCTCATGCTGTGAGACTGAAGAATGGGACTGTGCGTGCGTGTGTGAGCGCGTGCGTGCGGGTGGGTGTGAGCGCGTGTGGTGTGCGCGCGTGTGCGTGCGTGCTTGTGTGTGAGCGCGCGTGTGTGGTGTGCACGGGTGTGAGAGCGCGTGCGTGTGTGCGCATGTGAGAGCGCGTGCGTGTGTGTGAGCACTTGCGGCTGCGGGCGGGTGTGAGCGCGTGCTTGTGTGTGTGCGCGTGTGAGAGCGCGCGCGTGTGTGTGAGCGCGTGCGGCTGCGGGCGGGTGTGAGCGCGTGTGTATGTAGCTGCCTCCCCCACCGCTCACTGCCTGCCTCTCTGCAGCCTCGCCAGCCTTTGTTCCCTTCTGAGGACATTTTCTTTCTTTTAGAATGACATTTATTGTTTTCCTCAGATGCAAAAACATGTTCACTGTGGATGAAGCAAAATACACCAAAAAAGAACGTGCAGAAGAGTATAAAATAAAAATCCGCTGTAATCCCACTTCCCAGAAAAGAGCCACTATTTACATTTGGAGGGGCTTTTCACGGTCTTTTCCTGGTATCTGTGAACCTCTTCTCTCTGTGGGTCTTTTTTTGCGGATTCTATTTCACTTTCTTCTCATTAATTCCTTCCAAAGCATTTGTGGGTACCTGCTTGGGACACCTCTGTGTGTCTTTGTCAGCCCATCCAACTGTCTTTGTCTGGAAGGTCTGTCTGTCTGAAGGTCCCCAACTCTCTCCCTCCCTCCTTCCTCTCTGGGGCTTTATCAGGTGTGTGTGTGTGTGTGTGTGTGTGTGTGTGTGTGTGTGTGTGAGAGGGGGGGGGAGGAAGCCGACAAGAGAAGCTTCATAGAAAGAAAAGGCGGAAGGGAGAGAGGCGGAAAGAGACCGCACGTCCCCCTGCCTTCTCTCTCGTCCTGCAGCCTCCTTCAGGATGCAGGGCTGACTGTGCCAGGTGCCTGCTGTGCTCATCAGTCCCTTTTCCTGCCCCGTCCCTTTGTTTTCAGTTCCTTAAGGATGAAGAAGCGCTTTGGGGGGGTGGGGAGAGCAACGTAGGTGGAGGACAGCTCCCGGCAGCCAGCAGCCAGTGGAAGCAGGAAGCTGGATAGTGTTTCTGGAAGGTTTCCTGTGTGGCGTGGGAGCTGAGGGTGGGCAACCGGGGGCCTCGGCCTGGAGGGGCTTCACCCTTGTTCTACCCTGGTAGGGGCTGGGAAGTGGGCCATGGTTCGTGGGAAGGGGAGTGGGGCCCTCTGAACCTCCCAGTCCCTCCCCATGGCCCAGACCCCCTCTCCCCTGCTCCTTCAGAGAACTCAGCTCGGTTCCTCCAGGTTGCGTCTGTGTCTGTTTCTCTCTGTGCCCGCCTCTGGGACACACATCTCTATTGCGTTCTGACTCTACCTTTCACCAGGACACAGTAGAAAAGCCCCCTGGGCTTTGGTGCCTGACACCCCTTGAGCCTCAGTTTCCTCATCTCTGAAATGGAGCTGGCAATCATGCCTCTGTCGTAGGCTGGGGCCAGGACTGAAGAATGAATGGAGAGGACTCAGATGGGGGCCTGCCATGTGGCCAGAGCTCGTGGATGTTTGCTCCAATTGCTCCGTGGTTGTTCTTGTCGCTGTCCCTCTGCTCATGGACTAGGGCGCCTGTGTCCACGACCGTCTCCCCAGCTCCTCTCCTGGCACGTAGTAGGTGATTCCTAGCAGGCATTCGAATGAGTGACTCAGAGTGGCTTGGAGAGCAGGCCTGGCCAGGCAGGCAGACGGATGTGTAAACACTCACGTGAGCATGTGCACGCCACACGCACGACACTGACCCGTGGGTTGGGGGGACATTGAATTCAACTCTAGAGACAGGCATCGAGAAAGAGAAGACAAAATTTGGGGGAGGGGAGAAAGACCCTCAGAGGGCAGACCCAGAGCCTGACACAAAGGCTGGGACTTGGCATGGTTTGCCCTGCAGGGGGCTGTTTGGGTCTCTATTGATGAACAGACCAGCTTCAGGGCAAGAGCAGAATAGAACCAAGAGACTCCAGGAAGACAGACAGACACGCAGAGGGACACAGGGAGACAGAGGAAGAGACAGACAGAGGCAGAAAGACAGGAAGACCGAGGGAGAGACAGAGAGATGTTCAGAGAGACAGAGGTGACACAGAGGGAGACAAAGGGTCAGGGAGTGGTGTAGGTGAGGGAGGGAGACAGAGAGAGAGAGCACGTGAGCCCAGAGGAGACAGTGTGCCCAGTGGGCTGACTGAGGGGTGAATTAGCAGCCGGAGGGGAGGTCTTGGCCTTGGGAAGATCCTAGGTCAATGCTAGGAAAGCTGCTTTTGCCCCCTGGGCAAGTTTTAGCAGCCAGGAGGAATCTGGGCTTTACTGCCTGCACCGTAGGGAGCTAGTGAAGGTTGTGGAGCACGAGGGTGACCGTGCCACCGCAGTGGAGTTTGGTGCCATACTTTCTGGCAGCAAATGAGAAAGAAGGATGGTGAAGAGGCTGTGAGGGCCTGGGGCGGTGGCCAGGGAGGTAGAAAGGAGGCTGTTCCACCCATGTGTGGCTCTGCCAAAGTGTTCAACAGATACTCAGGCCATGAGCGAGTGAGAGAAATCACGGAGGCCTGCAGGCAGTGAGGACGGGGGAGGGGAGGCTGCTCGGGAAAACTGAGGACATGAGTGGTCCTCACCAACACAGGGTCCCCCCACGGCTTTGGCTATGGCTGTCTCCTAGGCCTGGGATGCAATCCTCTTTCCCTCCCCCTCCCTGTTACCTGGCTCCCTCCTTCTGCTTCAAGGTGCCCCTTCCTGTCACCCCCCAAGTGGGTGTCCTGCCTTGGGGCTTCCATAACCCCTAGGCACATCCCTGTTGCTGCCGTTAACCACATTGTCTTATAACCACCTATGTCTTCTGTGCCTGCCTCCCACCCCAGACTGGGAGTCACAGGAGGGCTGGCCTGGTGCACGTTCTCTCTGGAGATGTGGCCTCACCTGTCCAGCCAGGGCTGAGCACAAACGAGGTATTGAGGCACTCAGGGGATCCTGGAGACTGGCTGGGAGAACGAATACAGCTTCCCTCTCCAGCGGGCTAACCGGTATGCATCCTTCCTGGCCCGCTCTCTGGGTGCTTTCATGAATGTGGCTGTTAACGCCAATCTCGGGCTGCGTCATTTGGTTCTCCTTTTTTGTGCGTCTGCCTTTCTAAAGGCTGTGGAGGCTCAAGGGCAGAGCAAGACAGAATATAATAACCACGACAACAGCTAATTTTTAGATAGTTGCTCCTACATGCCACAAACTGTCCTAAAAGCCTTAAAGTATTTTTTATTTAATCCTTATGATATGATTATAGGTAATATTATTTCTCCATTTTACAGATGTGTAAAACAAGGCTCAGAGAGGTTAAATGACTTGTCCCAGGTCACACAGCAAGTAAATAGTGGAGGTGGGATTTGAACCCAGGCTGTCTGGCCCCAGAATCACCCTGTAAGGTGATGTGTGTTGAGCATTTTTCTCTCACAGTATAAAGGGCCCTAGCATCTTTCTCTTTTTGGCATCTACTGTCCTAGTTTGGGCTCCTTGTCCCCTCATGCTGCACCTTCTCCCTGGGCAGCTCATCCCCTACCCGCTGTGTTGACCCTCTGAGTCCTGCCCTGCAGTCCACAGGATAAAGACACAAAGCCAGCGCCAGCTGGGCCCCTCCACAGATACCTCGAACCCACCACCTTGGCTCTGCAGCCTCCAAACATGTTTTGCTCCTGTTCTCATTAGCGCTGGGCAGCACCACCCACTAGGGCTACAGCCAGGAGCCCTGAGTCACCTCTGAGCCCTCCAGCTCCTGCCACCCACCACCCATCTGTCCCCACTTCCTGCTGACTCTCCCTCCCAGAGCCCCTTGGCAGCTCTCCTGCAGCACGGCCCCCTTGCGGGCCCACCACCTCTGCCCTCACCCCTCCACTTCTTGCTCAAACACCTGTTACCTTCCCAAGCCCCTCATCTGTAAACGAAGCTGGTGACAACACGTTCCTCATGGGCTGTCCCGAGGATTAAAGAAATCTTGAAAAGCTGTTGCAGCAGGGCCAGGCTCACCATCCGTAGCTGTTATTCAGGATTTTCTGAGTGAATGAATGAGTGACCCCGTGGGGCCCTTCTCTTCCTTGTACTCCTCTCAGTTCCCCCCCCCCACCTGCCCCTGTCTCTAGGTCAGGAATTTTTAACAGTTTTGAAGGATGGTTACCCTTTGAAAAGTTCCTGGATCTCTCAGCCAGTGTGCGAACCTCTTCTTCTCTCCCAGCTTCTTTCCTTCCTTCTCAGGAAAGCTTTGGAAAGAGCTGCTCCCCCGCCCCCTCCCTGCACTGTCCCCATTTCCTCCACCCACTTCCATCAGTCCCTACCCCCATCCCCTGCCCCGGTCAAGGTCTTGGTGGCCTCCATGCTACCAAATTTAATGGACATTTAAAATTTCAGTCTTGGGCCAGCCCAGTGGCGCACTCAGTAGAGGGTGGCGCTCCCGCCAAGGGTTCGGATCCCATATAGAGACCAGTCCACTCACTGGCTGAGGTGCGGGCGCGACATCGAGGGTTGCGATCCCGTTACTGGTCACGAAGAAAAGACAAAAAGGAAAAAAAAAAAGTAAAATAAAATAAAATAAAATTTCAGTCTTCATCTTACTCGGACTCTCGGCAGCATTTCAACGCTATTCTCTGTTTCCAGGACCGCCCCCCCCTCCTCGTGTCCTTTGACGACTGGCTGCTGGAGCAAAGCTGGAGAACTGATTCTAAGAGTTGTGGAAATGTTGGCGAGCTCACGGCTCAGTCTTTGGACATTCGATCTTTCTCTTTGTCTCTATCTCTCTTCTCACTTCCTTGGGAATCTTGATTCATCCTGTCCTATGACTTGAAAACCCAGCAAGCCTTAGATTGATAATTCTTAGCTAGGGCTTGAACCCAGACAGGAATGTCCAACTGCCCCTTGGACACCTTCATGTGGAAGTGTACAGGTCACTCAAATTTAGTGTGCTCCAAATGAGCCCTTGACTTCCATCCTCCAAGCATGGCCCCCACCTCGCCTCCCTCGCTTCAGTAACCAGTACACCCACCACCCAAGCCTAAAACAAACGCTCCACTCCCGACAGGCCACCCTCCCTTGTCCTCTGCCCTCCTCACGTCTCCCTCCACCCTCCCTCCCCGCCCACTGTTCCAATGACCACTCACATGCTGATGATTCTAAGCTCTCATCTCCTTTCTAATCTCTGTTCTGAGCCTTGGAGCTGTATGATCAATCATTTCCTGGATGCTTCCACCCAGAGGTCCCTCAGGCACCTGCTACTCCATGTGTCCCCAAATGACTGAACATCTTCACCTACAGGTGCTCCTCCTGCTGGGCTCCTTGTGCTGGTAGATAAGACCGCCATGTGCCCTACATGGAGGGTGGTACCCCCGCCACTCCTGACTCTGCTTTGTTCCCTTCCACTAGCACCTCTCGCTGGATTGTCATTTGCTAACCTCCCACTGTGTCCCCTCAGTCACTGAGCTTTGCATTTCCTGTTTCTCTGTCTTCTTTCTATTCCTATTCCTGTGGCCATCCTTGGTGACTTCAACACCCACATGGATGTGTAGCCAACACTGTGATCTAGACCTCCCCAGTGCCAACAATCTTGTCTTTGGCTCAGCCTCAGCTATGATCACATCTTTGACCTTGCCACAGGATAACAGTTCCAGATCTGAAGTCTCAATTTCCAGCTGCCCTGCTCCTCTGCAATCATCGCTGCCATTCCATCATGTTTTCTTGAGCATGTCTTCAATCTCGACGACCTCAGAAGTCAACCCCCAATTATTCTTTCTTTAACCCTCTCTAACTTTTCATCTCCACCTTTCTACTGACATTGCTCTTGGCAAGATTATCAATGACCTACATCTTGTCAAATCCAATGATCAGTTCTCAGCCCTCACCTTCCTTATCCCATCAATGATATTAAATGTCATTGATAACTTCCTCAGTCTCAAAACATTCATTTGGTCTTCGCGATATGACACTCTTCTGGTTTTTCTTCTCAGTCCCTGTTGTTGGGTCCTGCCGCTTCCCCCAACCTCTAAATGGCCCCTTCTTGTCTTTATCTACACACTCTCCTTAGGTGATCTCATCCAGTTCATTGGTTTGACATACATCTCTTTGCTGATGACCCCCTAACTCTACCTTTCCAGAACTCCAGACTCCACCGCCCGTTCAACATCTCTCCTCGGATGTCCGACAGGCATCTCAGACTCACTATGTCCAAGACTGAACTCATTCCATCTCCCCTGCAAACCTGCTCCTTCTCCAGTCTTCCCCATATCAGTAAATGACACCACTCTAAGACCCTAGAAGTCACCTGGAGTCCCTTGTTCTTTCGTCATTCATACCCATGTTTAATCCATTGGTACGTCCCACTGATTGAACTTCCTCAAGCATGCCAAATCCATTCCGTTTTCTTCTCCCCATCCTAACTCATGCCCCCATCATTTCTCTTGGACACCAGACTGGCCTCCTGCCTTGGCTTCCTGCTTCTACTCCTGTTTCCAATTCATTTGCCATCCAGAACCAGAGGGATCATGCCACCTCCTGATCACAAAATCCAAATGTTGTGCCACACCCTGCGGGATCTGACATGGACTGACCCTGACTGCATCTCCAGCGCCATCTCCTGCCTCTCTCCCTCTCACTCACTCAGTTTCAGCCCCACCAGCCTGCTTGCTGTCCCCTAAGTGCCAAGCTCATTTCTGTCTTGGGACTTCAGCCCCTGCACGTCCTTCAGGCCAGAAGACTTTCCTCCCAGAAATTCACAAGACCAGCTCTTTCTTCTTGTCACTCAGTGCTCAGCTCTGATGACACCTCCTCAGTGAGGCGTTTCCTGACCATCCTTCTGGAGCAGCTCCTCATCTTCCCCCAGGCTCCATCTCACCGCCCTGCTTCACGCACCTTTAGCTCTTGTCAGTATCATCAACGATCTTGTTTACTTACCTGGCCTTTTTTCTGTCATCTGTATTGGGAGGCCAGTTCCAGGAGAGCAGGAGCTGAGTCTGTTCTGCTCTCTGCTGTAATTTGGTCATTCAGCAATGTCTGGCACACAGTAGGTGCTCTGCCAATGCTTGTGGATTACATCCATGAGTCCGGTTGGTGAGCGAGTCCTGTCAGGTCTGTTTCTTAACAGCTCTCACCTCCGCGCCCTCCACTCCGCTCACCTCTCTCCTCCCTGCCTTGCTCTGCTGCTCCCTTCTTCATCCTCTCGTAGCTTCTGAGTTCTCCCTCTGAGCCCTCCCAGGTTTGGCCCTCCCTTTGTGAATGAATCGTCCCGTGTGTGTGTGTGTGTGTGTGTGTGTGTGTGAGTGTGCGTGTGTGTGTGAACTCACTCCCTTGCCTGGGTATTCACATCTGTGTCTGTCTGTCTCACTGTGGGTCATATTTCTGTTTCTCTCTCACTTATTGTGTTTTGATCTAACTTCCAGTTTGTTTCATTCATTCATTCATACGTTAATTTATTACTTTATTCAATTTTATCGTCTTTAAATATCTTGTGGTAGATGCTACGCTAGACAGTGTAGATGTGTGATGTGTGTGCGTGGATATGCCTGTGAATCTCTCATATCCTGGGCACTTGCCAGGTTTTGTTCTCATCTCTGGATTACTCCATCCATCCACCTACCCACCTGTCCATCCATCCATCCACCCCTCCATCCATCCTTTCATTCATTCATCCGTCCATTCATCCATTCATCGTTCATCAACCCATCCACCCATCTATCCACCCACCCATCCATCCACCCACCCACTCATACATCTATCATCCATCCGTCTACTAACAAGTACCAGGTTCTGTGCCAGTGAGAAGGTGAGTATGTGTGTACGGTGTGACTATGTCCTTGTCCCTGCTGTCTATCTGAGGGTCCTGTTTCCCTTCCCTCACTGCCTGGGTTTTTATCTCATTCGAAAGTCACATTCCCTTTTTCTCCACAGAGAAACCTTGTTAGATTTTTCCTCTGAGACTGCAAGCCATTCATGGGGTGTGTGTGTGTGTGTGTGTGTGTGTGTGTGTACATCTGTCAGCCTCTCACATCTTTCCCTCTGGGGTGTTCCCGGTCTCTGGGTCACTGTCATTCACACTTTGTCCGTCTATTTGTTGGTTCACCCACAAGAGGTTGATTAAACACCTCTTCATGTCACTGACCTGTGGGCTAGTCCGTTGTGCACGTGTGCATGGGTGAGGGCATGCTGTCTGTTGTCCTCCACCACTGTCTCCTCCTCCACCTGCCTTCACACCTTGGGGCCCCGGTGCCTGTCCTG
This sequence comes from Galeopterus variegatus, assembly GCF_000696425.1. Lineage (NCBI taxonomy): Eukaryota > Metazoa > Chordata > Mammalia > Dermoptera > Cynocephalidae > Galeopterus > Galeopterus variegatus. The sequence continues at coordinate 706,323 of NW_007726170.1, forward strand.
GGCTCCCTCCCCTCCTTCTCTTCATGTGCTTACCCTGTCCTTGATGCTGACAGCCCTGCAGGCCAGACCGCCTTCATGCTCGTAAGTTGGAAACTTGAAGCCAATCCCCAGATGGCTTTGGTACCGTGAACCCAGCATATGACTAACTCACCACATCACTTCTCCACCCCTAATGTGTTTCTCTCCCTGTTCTCATGAGTGCTGAGTGTCATTGCCTGCCTGGGTCTGCAGCCAGGAGCACCGAGTCATCTCTGAGTCCTCACTCTCCCGCCACCCACAGCCCATCTGTTCTCCTTCCTGTAGAATCTTCCTCCAAAAGCTGCTCAATACTCCCCACACCCCCTACCATCTTATCAGCCCCTGCCTCAGCCCAGGCCTGGACAATTGAAGCCAGGACCACTGCACCCATCTACCCATCCATCCACCCCCCCGTCATCCATCCATCCAACAAACTTGCCCTGGGCACCCACTGGGTCTCTGCTAAGGACACAGGCCTCAAAGCCCCATGTTATGTCCTTCAGGAGCTCAGAGTTGAGGAAGAAGACAGACCAGTTATCACTGCACTACAAAATGGGTGGCAGTGGCTTCCCAGGACTGTATGTCCCTTTGGCCATCACACAGTGTATATTTGGGGGTGTGACATCTGTCTTACTTGCCCAGGCCACTTTTTCAAGCCTTCCTCCTCCTTCTAGCCCTCCAGAATTGGTGCCCCCAGGGCTCATCCTCCAGCTGCAGCCCTTCTCCTGCCATGAGCTCTCCTGGCCCGTGCCTCCATGCCAGGGCTTCAGGGGCCCCTCCACTCACACCACCCCTCATGTATGCCCACTGTCTCTCCCTCCCCACTTGGGTACCCAGCAGCACCACCGACTTACCAAAACAGGATCGAACCCCTCAACATCCCACCCTCATCCCTGTGTCCACCCCATCTCCGAGACCAGGAAGCCAGACTCTTTCTCTTCCCTGCCCTCCATCTCCAACTTACCTCCAATGTCTTTCTTTTGATGATTCTTCCCTTGACGTCTCTCTCCCGTCTTCCCCTTGATCCTCCCCATCCTCCTGGCCAACATCGTCATCCTGGCAACGGCCATTCTCCCGTCTCTCCTGGCTCCTCTCAGCTGGGGAACAAGCTCACTCCTCTCTAACTTGTGGAGAAACACTCCATCCTGACCTGTCCCTCCTGCCATTCTCAGAAGCCTGGGGAGGGAAGCTTGTTCAGCATTGCTGCCCCCACCTTCTCTGTGCCCACCAAGGTGCTCAGGGGGAGAACTCCACCCACCTCCCGTTCACCGGATCTGCGGTCTCTTTGTGCAGACATCTGCCCGGTGGAGATGCCCTAGGGGCCTCCTCACCACAATGGCCTCTTTCATGTCCCCTCCCAGACCCATCTTTCAAGAATGAGGCACCAGGTCCTCTTTGGTGAAGCCTGGCTGGCCCCTCTCCCCCTGGGGCTCTTCCTGGGAACAGCCAGGCATGCCTTGGTGTCGGTGCCTTTCTCCCCCACCACACACTTGATGTTGGGGTCTTCTCTGATGTCAGCACAGAGGAGGGGCTGGGGAACGTGTGTGACCGGGGTGGGGAAGAGGAGGAGTGGACAGATAGATGGAGGGTGTGTCTGTCTGTGCGTTTCCTCTCCTTCGTCGTCCTTTATCAGTCCCTTTCTCCCCTTTTTGCTGTCCCACTTTTTTCTTTTTCTTTTTTTTTTACAGAAGTTATTTTTCAGTTTTACCAGTTATATACAAATACATTGTCTTCTTGAAAGATTAAAACATTACATATGAGGCTGAATTCTTTCCCACTACCCCCTGCCCCAAGCCTACATCTTGGTCCTCAATCCTCATTTCCCAAGAGGAAACCAGAGTTATCAAATTAGTGGGGAAAAAACTTTACACACACTTGCACACACATGCACACTCCTATAGAACAGCTAAAATCATACCAAATGGTGACAGTCTGCTTTCTTCTAAGGTCAGGAATAAGGTGAGGACATCTACTTTCACCATTCCCAGTCAACATCCCAGCCAGTGCAATAAGGCAGGAAAAAAAATTAAAGGAACATACAGACTAGAAAGGAAGAAATAAAACGGTTTCTTTTAGCAGATGACATTGTTGTCTACCTAGAAACTTCTAAAGAGTCACAGAAAAGCTCTCAGAAGTACTAAGTGAGTTTAACAAGGTTGCAAGATAAAAGGTCAACATGACAAAACCAATGAATAATTGGAAATGAAAACATATATATTCCTCTAGAAAATGCAGAATATGGTTTGGTAGTTCTGTCATCAGAACATAGTTGTTCTTGTTTTTAAAAGAAATTGCTGTGCATTGTGTGTGTTATTCTGTAGTGGGCTTTTACCCTTAGCCATTCCCAGAGGGCCTCTTTCTCTGTGAGAACATGCAGTGGCACTCAGTTCTTGTCCTCCGCTGCATGGGATTCCAGGGAAGGGGTGCACTGGAGTTTATTTAGCCCTTTCCCCATGGTTGGACATCCTGGTTGTTTCTACTTTTTTACCATTACAGATAAAGTCTGCAGTGAACGCTTGCACATCTCCTCTAGCTCTCTTTTTTGTAGGTTCCAGGAGCACCCCAAACCTGGTCTGTGCATTCATCTGTCTCTTGGGGTCTCCATGTGCTCAGTCTCTCTCCTTTCTTGCCTCATTTTCTCCTTCTTTCTGCCTCATCTTTCCTGGTTGTCTTTGGGCTTGGCCCTAGTTCCTGAAAGAGTGTGTGTGTGTGTGTGTGTGTGTGTGTGTGTGTGTGTTCATGTTGCCTGTTCCCCACTCTGTGTGTAACACAAGGGTCCCATCAACACGTTAGGACAACTTCAGGAGATTTCCTCTCTCTGAGGCCTTTCTTGGGTTTTGTTCTCACTCCTGGGCTGTGTCATCCTCTTGGCCATCCCCTCACCCTTCCAGCCACCATGCACCCCCCACAAAAGCATACCTGTCCTGGGAGCTGGGGCTTAGGCTCGCTGCATATGCTCTAGAGTGTGTGTGTACATGCACATGCCTGTCTGGAGGTCTCCCTGAGGCCCCACGTCTCTCTTTTTTAGTTTCGAACTTTTAAATTTACACGTCATCTTGCTCCTCTTGTTTCTGCCTTGATCTCTTTTGCTCAGCCATGTTCTTTCCCACTCTCCTGAGCAATGTGATGCAATTTTGCTCTGACTTTGTGTGTCATTCCTGCTCTGTGCATGCGTGTGCGTGCGTGTGCATCTGCGTGCACAGCTGCCCCTCTGCTCCCTCTCTTTTTCTCAAGCTTGTGAAGTTTCTCCCTTTGTCCAAGTCTTTGTATATGTGTGTGCACATGTGTCGGTCACAGTTGGGTTCCACCCTCTCTGTCCTTCTCTGTGACTCCTCATCCATCTACCTGTCTGTCCACCCCGAACACCACACTTGTTGAGCTGGGTACCAGGTCTGTGTCTGTCTCTCTTCCCTGACTCCTCTTGCCTCACACACCCTCACATCGTGGGGCCAGGTCCCTGTCCTGGGTCTTTCTCTCTCCCACTTTTCACCCACTCCCTGGACAAGTTTTCAGAGTCCTTCTTTGCACTGAAGCTCCATGTCCCCTGCAGCCCAGACCCTGCTCTTCCCTCCACTTCCTGCCACTGACTCTGGGCTCACGGGGATGGGGCTCCTGCACTCAAATCTGGCACATCCTCTCCCTATCCCCCGCACATGTTTCTCGCCCAGTTCTCATTATCGCTGAGCATCACCGCCACCTGGGGCTTCGCAGCCAGGAGCCCGAGTCATCTCTAACTCCACGTACTCTTGCCGCCCACCACCCATCTGTTCCCCTTTGCAGTCAAGGCTTCCTCTAAGGGGCTGCTCTACTGCCCCCTCCCCACTCCAATCCTTTCAACCCTGCCACAGCCCAGACATCAGCTTTTTTTTTTTTTTTTCCCTTTTTGTCTTTTTTACTGACCGGCAACGGGATTGCAACCCTCGGTGTCACGCCCGCACCGGGGACCGGCAACGGGATCGCAACCCTCGGTGTCACGCCCGTACCGGGGACCAGCAATGGGATCGTAACCCTCAGTGTCGCGCCCGCACTGCGCTCAGCCAGTGAGCGGGAACCGGTCTCCACATGGGATCCGAACCCTCGGCGGGAGCGCTGCTGCACTCCCAAGCGGCGCACTCTCCAGTGCGCCACCGGGCCGGCCCCAGACATCAGCTTTTTGATGCCTAGACCATCCATCCATCCACCCACCATCGTCCATCCATTAACAAACTTGTCCTAAGCACCCACTGAGTCTCTGTGGAGCACACAGGCTCCAAAGCCCCAGGCCATGTCCTACAGGAGCTCAGAGTCCTGGGGGAAGACACACCAGTTACCACTGCACTACAAGGTGGGTGGCAGTAGTTTCCCAAGACTTTAGGTCACTCTGTGCATCACAGTGTGTGTGTGTGCATGTGTGCGCATATGTGTGTGTGCGCGCGCACGTGTGTGTGTGTGTGTGTGTGCGTGTGTGTAGTCTGTCTTGTCCATTTCTCTAGACCTTTCTCCCTCCTCCTGGTTCTCCAGCATGGACACTTCCTGCAGCTGCACCTGCTCCTTCTGCGTCTCTCACTCTTTGAGCCCTCCCGCCCTGCCACAAGATGCTGTCTAACCTCAGCCCTCCAGCACAGTCCTTCGGCCCAAGCCCCAGGCCCCACGTGTCCACTATCCCTTCCCTGGCTGTGCTTGGTCATCCTGCCACAGACTTATCAAGCCAAGACCAAACTCTTCATCTTCCTGCCCCTTCCCTCCATTTCTAGAGCCAGAAATCTGGCCACACCCTCCCCTTTCCTGCCCCCACCTCTAATCTGTCCCCCAAGACTTCACAGTCTCCAAAGTCTCCCTCCCACCTCCCCGTTGCTCTTCCCACCCTTAGGCCAGTGTCACTGCTCTGGCAGCGGCTGTCTGCTTCCCTCCTACTGGGTCCTCTCAGCAGGTGGACATGCTCGGCTGCCTCCTGTCCTCTCTCTCCTTTCCTCCTCAGATGAGCTGGGGAGGGACTAGCAGGCACTGACTGGCCATTTCTCTTCCTTCCCCTCTGCAACTGAGGACCCCTGCCCAAAGCCTCCTGTAGTGGCCAGCAAGGCTGCCCCCTGCTCTTTTACAAACGCACCAGCCCATTTCACTCCTTGCTCTCCTGCCTCATCGGGGCTCCTGACTCTGGGGGCCAGTGCTGGCTCCCGAACACTCAGGGCTGCTGGACACCGAGGGCTGCTGGTGCCCTCTGCTTCTCAGGCCCTGCCTCCTCTGTGTCCTTTGGAAGGTTTTCTTCCACCAGCCTGCATTCCTACTGGTCTTCATCCCTCGGGGCCTTTCTGAAGCTTTGTCCCCTCCCCTGGGCTGCCCGTTCATGTCCACCTATAAACACACGTGAGCATGTCCCTGGAGCCAGGGCCTGGGGGAGCTGTGTGCGCCTGTGCGTCTCCACCTGTCACCTCCCTTAGGCTTCCGCTCCTCTTCTTTGACTTTTTAAACTTTTCTTTGATGAACTGTCCGCCTCTCTTGCTGCCTCTGTCTTCTCTCAGCTGTGGTCCTGTGGCTTTCCAGAGGAGCATTGTTGAATTCTGATCTCTTTGCGCATCATCCCTGCTGTGCGTGCATGTGTGTGTGTGTGTGTGTGTGTGTGAGTGCATGCACGCATGTGTGTGTGTGCACGTGCACGCATGTGTGTGTACGTGTGCCTTCATGATCACGGTTGCCTCCCACCTTTCCCGTCCTGCTTTGTCTGCCCATCTGTCCATCCATTCTTCCTTCCATCCACCAGTCCATCTATCCAGTTGCATTCCGCAAATGCAAGTTGAACACCTACTGTGTGGTCGGCTGAGGGCAAACACCTCACAGTCTCAGGCTGTGCCCGGAAGAAACTCAGAGTCCAGGGGAGGACAGACCAGTCAGTATATCTTGAGAAGATGGGGAGGTGTGGCTGAGGCTCCCTGAGATGTGGTCTCTGAGCGTCACACTCAGGGTGTGTGTGTGTGTGTGTGTGTGTGTGTGTGTGTGTAGGATGTCTTTCTGTGTTGCCCACCTCTCCAGACCTTCTCTGTCCTCATCTCCCCAGTACCCTTGTCCCTCCAGTATCCATGTGCCCCAGGCTGCGTTCTCCTCCACCTGCTCCTCTCCCCTCACAAACTCTCCCCAGACCATGCCACCCACATATGGGGCTTCCGAGACCCCCCTCACTCACCTCTGTGTCTAGCCAGGCCCTCCCATGCCCACCCCTGGCCACGTGTCTAACCATCTTCTTGTCCCCACTGGGACGTCCCACCAGTGCTGCAAACTCACCCAGCCTGGGAGGATATGGCGGACTTCCCCATGCTCACCTTGCTTACCTTCCCCGTCTGTGGCACACGAGTCCGGACATCCTCCCCTTCCCTCCTCCCCTGTTAAGTTTGCTGGTGCTTCCTCCACACCGGACCCAACCCTCATCTCCCCGGCTCCTCTCTATCACCCGGCAGTGCAGTTGCCCTGGCAACATGATGTCCCCTCCCATGGGTTTTGCGCAGGTGAACTCCACTTCGGCCATCTCCCTGCACTGACATTTGTGCCCACCTCCCTCCTGTGCACGTTCTCCCTCAGTCCACAGAGGAGCCTGGGAGGGAACGTGAGGCTCTGACTTTCTTCCCCTCCCTCCTGTCCACGCACAACTCCCGCAGCGAGCCCAGCACCGGGCTCAGGGAGGCCTCCACCCACCCTGGTGCCACGCAGAACCAGATCTCTGCTCTCCTTCCTTCTCCCCCCTCGCTCATCATGGGCCCTGACCCCGGGGACTGGTCCTGGCACCTACTCCCTGCTCCGGGACAATGAGGGTCCTGGTTTTGTGCCCACCTCTCAAGCCATTTCTCCTCGTTTCCTTCAGAGGGCTCTCCTGCTGGTGATCTGCGGCGTCCCAGTGCTCCCCAGGCCCATCCCCTCCTCCCCCCACACTCTGCCTCCTTTCTCCAGGCCAGCTCCACCCCTCCCAGGGATGGGAGGTCCATTCACACCTTGGCTGCATCCAACTGTGTCTGTAGTGGTCTGGTCTCTTCCTGCTGAGCTGGGACCCCTATGTCCATTGGCCTGAGGAGGTGCCCCCCTTTGGCATGGCCTTGGCTGGTCTCCTTCCTGTGTCCCCCCCAACAGAGAGCTTTGCTGACCCTTCCCCTACAGAAGCTCCTCCAGGACACCAGGGGCACTCAGGCTGGGTTTGGATGTCTTTGAGCTTCTTGGGACAGGGTCTGCAGGTCTGGGTCTCAGCACAGAGGAGGGGCTGACAAACATTCGTGGCTGGAGGGGAGGGTAGATGTGTCTTTCCCCAGATCTCTCCTGCTCTTTCTCCCCTTGCTGCCTCCTCTCATTTAAAATTAATATTTAATTACTTGACACATGAACCCATCATCTTTGTATAAAAAGTAAAGTATTACAGATACGAGTAAAGGTTCCCCTTTGACATTCGCCCTATCCTGTTCTCCAACTACTTCCTCTGGGGGAAACCACAGTTATCACTTTAGCAGGAATCATTGGATACTATATACATACATACACATTTTTCAATATATACATATATTTTTTCCCCTATGGAAATCTGAAGTGTTTTTTGCTAGGTTTTAGCATAGAGTGTTTTCCCCCATAGAAATTACATTGAGCTATGTATACTGCTCTTCACTGAGATTTTGACTCAACAATATTTTTTGGATCTCTTCCCATCTCAGTAAGTAAAGAAGTACCTCGGCTTTTTTCTCAGCTGCATAGTATTCCAGAGGACAGATCCTTTGTGGTTTATATGGCCTTTCTTTTGGCAATGGGCATTTAAAGGTTTCGTGAGCATCTGTGTCCCTGCCTCCCATCTGTCCGTGCCTTCTACCTCCTGGGGCTCCGGGTCGCTCTGTCTTGCTCCTTCCTTCCTCAGACCCTCTCAGCTTCTCATCCCTGTTCTTTCTAGATGTGGTTGTCACTCTCGGTGGCCTCACGTGGGATGTGTGTGTGTGTGTGTTTTGTTTTTCTCACTGTGGGTTTGTGTTAGTCAGGGTCCCAACAGGAAAGAGATGGAACATTCAAATTTAGAAACATTTGAGGAGTTTATTTACAAAGGTGCTATGTTGCAAGCTGTGCCGGTAGGAAATCCCTGGGGGATTTTGCAGAGAGCCAGAGCTGCGGTGGGGAGCGTGTGACCACCTCTGCTCCTTAAGGAGTGAGAAGTGGGAGTAATGGCCAGGCCTAGAGGCAAAGAGCCGCCTAGAGGTGCCACCTTGAGAGGAGCTGGGACCCTCAGTTGAGGGACCACCCACCCAGCCCGAGGTGACCCAGGGGGATGAATAGTCTTGTCCTACTCTCCTCCTCCTGCCCATCTCCTGCCAGCACATCCATGGGCCAAACCCAGTGGGAAGCAGGAGGGCAGGGGAGCCCACCGATGGTAGTCGATGGAACCAGCCTCTGGGAGCAGAGGAGAAGGGTGGAGAGGGAAACCGGAGCAGCCAGCAGAAAACATCTAGAACTTTCTCTGGGCCCTGGGCCCTGTTTCCAGTCTCTGGCTGACTTAATCCATTCATCCACCCCCATCCACACATCCAGCCCATGTGCCCAGAGCATCTCCCAGGTGCCCCTTTGCAGGACAGGGCACCTGTTGAAAGGGTAGGTGCCCACGTGGGCCCGGGCAGTTCTCTGCCTGCCCCCCATCTGCCTGCGTGTGTGTCCTACGCCCCCTCTTCTTTTCAGTGTTCTTATTGACGCATAGCCCCTCTTCTCTTCCTGTATCTGATTTTATCTTGCTCATCTCTGCTTCTCTCTCTCCTCAGAGGGGAGTGATTGGGTTTTGCTGTGAGGCTGTGCGTCATCTCTGCAGTGCGCGCGTGTGCGTGTGCTGGCTGCCTTCCCCCTGCTGCTCTCTCCTTCCTGGGGGCTTGTGGAGTTTTGCTCCAAAGAACTGAAATTCTCTTTGTTTTCCCTGATCACAATTTCCATCCCCTTCCCCAGAGGAAATCTTGGTTTTCATAACGATGACTAGTAAAGTGGTCACACAGGCATCTTTTTCTTTTTGGTTCCTTTGTCTATTTTTTTTCTTTTACACCCTGAGTAACTCCTTTCATCCCTCCATCCCTCCATCTCTCCATCCTTCCATCCATCATCCATCCACCCATCTATCCATTGTCCATCCACAGACACGCAGCAGCCATCGGGTGTCCTGTTTTTGGTCCAGTCTCACCGTAATGAACACATGTGTGGGTCTCTTCTTTCCCTCAGAGGCATGACTAGAGTCTCCCCCATCTTCTCTGTCACTTTCCTTGCCTGTTGTCTGTCTGCTCTTCTATATGTCCATAAACCACTTAGTTAGTTCAGTGCCAGGGTCTGTTTGTCCTGTTTCTCTGCCTCTCCTTTCCCAACTCCTCCTCCTGTTCTCACATGTCAGGGTCCCCAAGGCCGATCCCAGATTCCCCACTCACTCCACACACACTCCCCGGACAAGCTTGCCACAGTCCTCTGTGCTGACACCACCCCCACCCGAGCCCCTCCTGCAGCCCAGACCCCCTTCCCTTTCCCTCAAGCCACAAGCTTGAGGAAGACCCTACTCAGCTTCTCAATCCATTGCACTATTTCTGCACCCCCAGATGTGTTTCTGTCTCCATTCTCATTAACTTTGGGCATCACTTCTTCCGAGGGCCCAGCAGCCAGGAGCCCCCAGTCATTTCTGACTGCTCTTATCCCTGTGTCCATGGCCCATCTGTCCCCCCTTCCTGCCAAGTCTCTCTCCAAGGGGCAGGTCAAGACCTCTCCTTCATCCCCTGCCTCAGTCCAGATGTAAGAATCTGATGCTTGGATCACATCCGTCCATCTGTCCATTCATCCATCCACCCACCCACCAAACATCAGTCGAGCACTTCCTGGGTGCTCTACTGAAGACACAGACCCCAAACCCCAGGTTGTGCCCTGCAGAAACCCAGAGTCCAGGGAGAACTCTCGAGTTCTTTCTTAACCTTCTGTTTGCATTTCCCTCCTGCCCTCTTCCCCTCCTGTCCACAAAAGTGCTGGGAAGGGGACTCTCTGCTCTGCTGTCATCTCCCCCACCCCATTCCTCTGTAGACACCTGTGGTTGGCCCTGAACCCACCACCAGGCTCAGACAAGGCCTCTGCCAGCTTCCTGTTGGCCAAATCCAACCAGCTCTTTCTCGCCTCGGGCCTGAAAGCTGCAGGCAGTTCTTGCTGAGGGGCTTTCCCTCCGTTTTCTGCTCCAAGGACACTCATGGTTTTCCTTCCACCTCTCTGTCTGATCCCTCTGTGCCTTCTTCGGGAGATTTCCTCAGTCCACCCTCCTTCCTAATGCCTCTTCCTGCTCTTCCTGCTCTGCTGGGGCAGTTCCCCTGGGAAACAGAGTGGGTTACCACCACACCCAGTTGGACCCAGACCTGAGCTCCCATCTGCCTGGGGTGGGGATGAGGTCTCCCCATGAACATCCTTCACGCACATCCTCATACCCCACCATCTGCCTCCTTCTCCTCCCTTCCCACGCCATGTATTAGGAATAAGACATTGTTCAAGAAAACAAATAACCCTATCAAAAAGTAGGCAAAGGACCTGAACAGACATTTTTCAAAAGAAGACATACAAATGGCCAACAGATACATGGAAAAATGCTCAACATCAGTAATGCGAATTAAAGCCATGATGAGGTATCACCTCACATCTGTTAGAATGGTTTTTATCAAAACAAAGAAAGATAACAAGTGTCAGTGAGGATATGGAGAAAAGGGAACCCCTGTACACTGTTGGAGGGAATGTAAATCAGTACAGACATTTTGGAAAACACTATGGAGGTTCCTCAAAAAACTAAAAACAGAGCTACCATATGACCCAGAAATCCCACTTCTGGGTATATATCTAAAGCAGCAGAACTCAGTACGTGGAAGAGATGTCTGCACTCCCATGTTCACTGCAGCATTATTCACAGTGGCCAAGATTCAGAAACAATCTAGGTGCCTATCAAGAGATGAATGGACTTGTAAAATGTACACAGTGGAATACTATGCAGCCTTAAAAAAGAACAAAATTCTATCATTTGTGACAACATGGATGAATCTAGATGACATAATGCTAAGCGAAACAAGCCAGGCATAGAAAGACAAATACTGCACGGTCTCCCCTAAATGTGAAATTTTAAAAAGTCAGGGGCCGGCCCGGTGGCGCACTGGATAGTGCGCCGCTTGGGAAGCGCGGCGGCGCTCCCGCCCGAGGGTTCGGATCCCACATACAGACCGGTTCCCGCTCACTGGCTGAGCGAGGCGCGGGGGCAACACTGAGGGTTGCGATCCGTTGCCGGACACGGAAAAAGACAAAAGAAAAAAAAAAAAAAAAAAAGTCAGACTCGTAGAAGTAGAGAGTAGAATGGTGGTTACCAGAGGATGGGAGGTGGGGTGGACAGGGAAAGGAGGGATTTTGGTCAAAGAGTACAAAGTTTCAGTTACACGGAGAGAACAAGTTCTGGTGATCTATCGCATATCGTGGTGACGATAGTTAATAACAGTGTACTATATACTTCCAAATTGCTTCAAGAGTGGATTTTAAATGTTCTCACCGCAAAGAAATGACAAGTATGTCAGGTGATGGATATGTTCATTGGCTGATTTGCTCATTCCACAATGTTTGCAAGCACCACATCGTATCCCATAAATGTATAAAATTATTATTTTTGTCAATAAAGATGAATAAATAAATAAAATACCACATACAAGGGTATTTCAAAAAGTTTGTGGAAAATAGAATTAAAAGATAATACAAATCTTCCCATGAGCTTTTTGAATTACCTTCATATAATTAAAACAAGAAGAAAGCATTGTTGAAAAAAAAAAAAGAAGGATGAGAGTAAATGGAGAATCGGATTCAAGGCAGGGTTGGAGTTTTGTGAACTCAATGACAAAGAGCCGGGGGCTTGAGAGCTGTGGGGACCGAGGGAGGGAGGAAGCTGATGGGCTGTGGAATCTAAACCAGAAGAGTGGGGCAGTGGATGGCTGGTGGTGGAATGAGGAAAACCAGGCCCTGGGCCCTCCCCCAGACGCCCTGCTGGCCGACCCTGTCCCCCAGGAGCCCCGCGCTTGGGCATCGGCGGGAGTCTTTCTCTCCACTCCGGGCAGAAGATCTGCACCTGGTTTCTTTTTGGATCTCAAGTTGGAGAGCAGGGTGGACAAATGGACAAACGGACAAATGGAAGGTGTGTCTTCCTGGCGGTCTCTTCTTTTCTTCCCCTTGCCACTTCCCCTATCACCCTTTATAAAATTAAATTTTAATTAGAAGATCTGCACCTGGTTTCTTTTTGGATCTCAAGTTGGAGAGCAGGGTGGACAAATGGACAAACGGACAAATGGAAGGTGTGTCTTCCTGGCGGTCTCTTCTTTTCTTCCCCTTGCCACTTCCCCTATCACCCTTTATAAAATTAAATTTTAATTATGCAGGTGATTCACCCACCCACTGTCTTTGAAAAAAAAAAAAAAAAAAAAACCAAACCAAAACATTACAGTGGCATTCTCATCCACTTCCCATGACACCTAGTCCAGGGTCCAAATCCTGCTCCCCAGAGGAAATCACGGTATTGATTTGGCGGAATCATCCCACTCTCCATATATAGATTTTTCTTGTTTAAAAAATGGAAAGTATTGTGGGTGGTGTTGGCTTTGATTTTTTTTTTTTAAGTGGGAATCATTCTGAACTGGGCATATGACTCTGCGACTTGCTCTGCAGGGGCTTCTTTGCACAACAGTGGGTCGCAGGTGGCTTCCATGTCTTGGTAGCTCCTTTTTTACTGCAGCGTACTATTCCGGAGCCCATGCAGATGCCGCGCGGATGTTGTGCAGGCTGCTCCCTCCTGCTTAGCATTACAGACAGGCTTGCTGCAAATATCTGGCCCAGCCCACCCTCTTGCCTCTTTCTCTTCATTCCAGGGGGCCCCAGAGCCTGCACTCAGCCCGCAGGGTCTCCCTGGCTCTCTCCTTCACTTTCCTGTCCCCTTAGCTTTTCCCTCATCACTCCTCATTTTCTCCAGATTTGGGCCTTGCTTATGGGTCACAACGTGCTCACAAGTGTGTCTGTCTCACTGGCAGTTATGCCTGTGTGTCTTTCTCTGGGTCCTCAGCCAGGTTTGGTTCCCATGCTCGGGCTCACCCTGCTCTCCCCTCCCCCCCACACCTTCAGCCCATGGGCACGTGCTCAGGTCTCCCCTCGATGCCTCACCCTGTGCCTCTGCCTTGGTCTTTCTCAGGCCCCAGCCCACGGTCATGCATTCATTTGTCTGTCTGAGCATTCACATGTGTGCCACTCGTGTCTCCAATGTGCTCTGTCCCCTCTGTCACCCTGGGTGCCTACCTGTCCATCCCCCAACTCGCCTTTCCCCATCATCTCCCAGGTGCCTCCTCGTAAGTGTGTACGCACACCTGGTGTGCCTTCACGTCTGTGTCCTCCTTTCTGGTTGTCTCCAGAGGGGTGTTACTAAATTTTGCTCTGAGTCTCTGTCATTCCTGCTGCGGGAGTATAGTGTCCACACCTGCACACCCCGTTTACCTGTCACCATCACCCCAGCCCTCTCTTTCTGGATCTTGTGGCATTCTCTTTAACTTCATTTCAGTCTCACCATGTATACATGTGTGTGTGCATGTAGGTACATATGTGTCTGACATGTGTCTCTCTCCAGGGCATGGCCAGGGTCACTCTCGTAAACTCTTCATCTGTCCCTCCTCTCTGTCTGCACACAGAGGGCTCACTGAGCTCCAGGCCGTGGTTAGGCCCCTGGTCCAGGCACTGCTCCTCTGGCTGACACCCCCAGCCCTCACCTGCAGCCCAGATTGCCCTCAACTGCAGCCTCAGATGTGGAACCAGTACAGACCCAGAGCTTCGCAAATCAGCTTCACACCCCCAAGCCATCACCCGCATGCCAGGTCAGCCAAACTCTTCCTGTCGTCATTAGCACTGAATATCACCACCTGCTGAGGCTCAGCAGCCAGGAGTCATCTCTGCCGCCTCCCTCTCCTATCACCCACAGCCCGTCTGTGTCCCCTTCCTGCTGAATCTCCCTCCAAGGGTCCGTTCAAGACTCCAGCTCAACTCCTCAGCTCCTGTCACAGCTGAGGCCTCAGGATCTAATGCCTGGAATATAGGCCAGGAGTAACCACGCCATCCATTCCCACCCATCCATCCATCCCTCCATCCATCCATCATCCATCTATCCATCCATCCATCTAAAAAGCACACACTGAACACCTACTGGGTTTTCTTCTGAGGACACGGATCTCATATCCCAGGCTACATCCTGGTGGAACTGAGTCCATGGGGAAGCAGACCCATTATCTGCAATGAGAATATGAGTGATAAGTGCATCCTATGTTTTTATGTCACTCTGAGCATCCCCGTGCGTGTGAAATTGAGAGGTGCGCCACTTCTCTGGGTCCACTCTAGAGCCCTTTGCTGAAGTGCTGTGCCTCTAACCATGCAACCCACTGAGGACACCCCCAGCAGCATGGACTCACCAAGTCCAAGACGACCTCCACATTCCTCCCATTTCCCCAGATCCAGGACTGAAAATATAGACAAATCCCTTTTCCTAGACCTGCCTCCCACTTCCAACCTATGGCTGATTCTTCCTCCAAAGCCTCTCTCCCATCTTCTCTTTTGATCATCTCCTGCTCCCAGGCAGTGCGGTTGCCCTGGCAACAGCTGTCCCCTTCCCTGCTCCCTCCCCTGGGCTCCCTCAGCAGGTGGACCTGCTACCTCCCTCCCACCTGAGGAGTCACGTTCTCCCTTGACCTTCTGTTCCAGCTCCTTCCTGTCCTCTCTTTTTCCATCACAGAACAGCTGGGGAGGGAACTCTCAACTCCGGCTGTCTCCACTCCCTCTGTCCCCAACCCATCATCTTCTGCATCTACACAGCAGCTGCTCTGTGCCCACCAGGGAGTTGGATGCGGCCTCCAAACCCTATGGCCCAGTTTCCCTCCATCAAGGGCCTCTGATGTGGTGTGTGTGTGGGTCTATCCTAGTTTCTGGACCCCCTTTCTTTCCTTGGCTCCCACCTCTCAGGCCACCCCTCTTCTGTTTTCATTGCAGCCTCCTCTGTTCCCATCCGCCCCTCTGTGTACACGCTCCAGGACCCCACCCTCCCTGTCCGTGCTGCTCTGGGTGGCCTCCCTCTAGGTCCTGGGTAGCTGTCCTCATGCTGACCATGCCCTGTACTCCTGTCTCTTACCTCTGCAGTTCTGCTGAGCTGATCGCGGATGCTCCCTGGGAAACCCACATCCTCCTCAAAGAAGTCTTTGCCAGCCTCTCCCTGGGGGCCCCACCCTATGGGCGAGGATTCCCCAGGCCCAGGCTCCCAGCTGTACATGTGTTTGGGCTTCTCCCACCCCCTGCAGGCTGGAGGGAGGACGGGTGGACCCGCAGACCAAACATCTGGAGAACTCTCCTTCCTCCTCCTTGGTCCCACGGTCCTTTTTCCCTCTTCTGATGTACAAAGTTAGTTTTTTTTTTTTTTTTTTTTCTGTTGACCAGTAAGGGGATCACAACCCTCAGCACGGTGTGGTCTGCACCACGCTCAGCCAGTGAGCGCACCGGCCATCCCTATATGGGATCCGAACCCACGGCCTCAGCGCTATCAGCGCCACATTCTCCCGAGTGAGCCATGGGGCCGGCCCACAAAGTTAGTTTTTAATTACACATGTGATACATGAAGAAATTCTTTTTGCAAAAAACCAAAGCATAACAGAAAAGAAAGAAGCCTCTTTGTCCTCCTTCTCCCCGATCCCATCTCCAGTCCCCTCTAAGGGAAGCCATTTGACCAGTCCTGTGTGGACCCGTCCACACTGTCTACACATGCCTTCTCATCGACATCAAATAGAGTTGCTTTTGGGGGGGTTGTTTTACAATACAAATGCTATTTATGGTGTGCAGGGTTTGCCAGTAGGCTTTTTGGCCCCATGACAAGCCTTGAAGTCCTCCCAAGGACATATAGACGTGCGGCCACTGGTGGCTGGGGCTGACTGTGGGCATTCTTCCCAGCCTGTTCAGTGGTGGCACGTTGGTAGCTGGAAATTGGCCACGGTGGGAGTATTTACACCATAGATATGGACACAAGCTACAAATTAGGAACTTTTCCCAACAGAGCCAGTCTGCCAGCTCACCACACACACACCCTATTTAAAAATCCACTCCAGGGTGAGTTTCAGAGTAGAGCTACACTGGCGGATGCCCTGTGTGCATGGACGGTAGGTTGTCCTCTCTTGCCACCATGACAGACAAGGTTGCTGCAAACGTGTGCTCAGGACTTCCCTTCTGCCCTGTCCTCTTCATCTGGGTTCACAGTGTGTGGGTCCTTTCTGTCTGTCTGTCTGTCTGGGCACTCACACACCGCCTCTCTCCTTCCTCCTTCATTCTTCCCCGTCCTTCTGCTCATTGTCTCCAGAGCTGGCCCTTGCCCTGAGGGTCACATCTCGGTCCGCTTCTGTGTGGATACGTGGTCACGCTGTGCCCCTGTCTCCTCAGGCTCTCTAGCAGGCTCTGTCCATCCGCCCTCCCTGTCTTGTGCATGTGCACACGTGCGCCTGTGTCTCTGCGAGGCCCCCACCTCCCCCTCTTCCTTTCATTGTTTGGCATTAGCGTCGATGTGCCCCCAGCCACCCCCGCTCTGCCTCTGCCCCCCGGCTTGGCACGCTCTCCGGAGGAGCTTTATTGGATTTGGCCCGGGCCGTGCGTCATTGCTGCTGCCTGTCAGCGCCAGTGCTGCCGCCTGCCCCATCCCTGTCTCCCTTCCTGGGGCTTGCAGAATTCTGCTCTTTCTCTGTGTCTCCCTGTGTGTGCGTGCATGGGCACATGTGTGTACGTGCGTGTGTGTCACGCTCTCCAAGGCATGGGCAGGGCTGGCTCCCACCCTTCCTGTCACCCTCATGGACTCTTCATCTGTCCACAGAATGCCTAGTGACTCTGCACCAGGGTCTGCCTGCCTGCCTGCCTGCCCCCTCCTCTCCTGTGCTTCCCTGATTCCCCTCCTCTTGAACTGCACCCACTCCCTGCACATTCCTCCTGCCCTTTGCCAGGATGCCCCACAATGTCCTCCTGCGCCCTAAAACCACCCAACCCCATTCTCTCACGTGCCACAGATTTGGGGCCAATGTGGTTTGCCTGGACCCCTCTGCGGGTGCCTGAAGCTCACCTCGTCACCTCCACGCCGCCGGCCAGCCCCTTCCTCCTCTCATTATCGCAGAACGTCACTGCCTTCCCCAGCGCGGTGCCGCAGCCAGGAGCCCTCACTTGTCTCTGACTACTCCTGTTTAGCCACCCACCACCCATCTTCCCCTGCTGCCAGCTCTCCGTGAGGGGCTGCTAGAGCCCCCATCATCTCAGCCCTGCTGCAGCGTCGTGCGGACACGTGAACGATGGCTGCGCCCATCTGTCTGTCCCTCCAAACAGCCCTGGGCTATGTTCTAAGGAGTCCAGGGGAGGAAAGGCCGGTTGTCATCTATGGGAAGACAGGCTGATGGGGACTTCCCAGTCTCCAAGTCACTCTTAGCACCACTGTGTGCGCGTATGCGTGTGTACATGCGTGTGTGCGGTCTGTCTGTGTCCATCTTGGCCTCTTCCTCAGACTCTTCTCTCCTCCTGAACTCCCATTATCAGTGCTCCCCGGGGCTGTGTCCTCACCCCTCTGCTCCTCTCCCTCCATGTGCTCCTGGGCCACACTGTTCACACCAGGGCTTCAGAGACTCCCTCCACACAAATGCCCCTCATTTCTGTGCTCACCTCTCTGCTCCAGATCCTTCAGCTCAAGCCTCAAACCCGTGTAATCCACTGTCTGCTCCTTGGCCCCACTCAGTCACATCACCAGCTCACAGCAAGGCTCGGCCAACCTGTCCTCAGCACCTCTCGGCCTTGGCTCAAGCTGGCCCTTGGCAGGAATGCCCTTTCCCCTGGTCTGGCTGGCACACAGCAAAGCTCCTCCTGACTCATCTCATCCTTGGTGAAGCTCCAGGGCCCCTTTTCCCGGGGAGCCCCCACGGCATCAAAGGGGCACACCCCTGGGAACAGCCAGGCACATGTGTGAGTTGGGGATCTTCCTTTCCCACCAGACCACGAGCATCTTAGGGCAGAGTCTGCATCTGAGTTTTCTCGGGGTCATGACACAGGGGAGGGGCTGAGCAATGTTTGCAGCTGGAAGGGAGGATGATGGACAGATGGAAGATACCCCTGCGGGTGTCTTCTCTTTCTCCTACTCTGTCTCTTATCCCCTCTTCTGCTTCCTCTTTTATTCTTTTCCTTTG
This sequence comes from Galeopterus variegatus, assembly GCF_000696425.1. Lineage (NCBI taxonomy): Eukaryota > Metazoa > Chordata > Mammalia > Dermoptera > Cynocephalidae > Galeopterus > Galeopterus variegatus. The sequence goes on from NW_007726170.1 coordinate 724,571, forward strand.
AAAAGTTAATTTTTGATTATCTAAGTGATAGTGTGAACATATTCAACTTGAAAAAAAATGTTTTAGGGCCGGCTCGGTGGTGCACTGCTACAGTGTGCCGCTTGGGAGTGCGGCGGCGCTCCCGCCGAGGGTTCGGATCCCACATACAGACCGGTTCCCGCTCACTGGCTGAGCAAGGGGCGGGTGCAGCACCGAGGGTTGCGATCCCGTTGCCGGTCCCGGTCTAGTACGGGCGCGACACTGAGGGTTGCGGTCCGTTGCCGGACATGAAAAAAGACAAAAAGGAAAAAAAAAAAGAAAAAAAATGTTTTAATTACAGGAAGGACTAGAGTCTCATCTGAAACCTCATCTCAAATCCTGGTTTTTAACTTATCTTTTCTTATGGATCCACAGTTAATAGATTCATGTGAATTGTTCTGGTAGATAAACAGGTAGACAGACTATAGATAGGTAGGAAAGATAGGAAGGAAGGAAACTATTGGTTTGGTTGTTGTAGTTTTAACATAAATGCTACCATACTGTGCAGATGTTTTGGAAATCAACTTCTTCGTTCAGCAATGTGTCTTGGGCTCCTTTCCATGTCAGAACTTAGGTGCATCTCATTCTTTTATCATCTTTTCTCAGACGCACCATGGTTGAGCCAGCCTCCTCCTGTCAATGAGCATTTGGGTGTCCCTGCTCTTTTGACAAGGTGGTAGCAGCTTCTGTGCACAGCTTCTTTCTGAATTTCACTCTTCTACGGTCCCCAGCATTTGTTGTCAGGCTGTGGTGTGGCTGTCCTGCCTGTCCAAGTGTGCGCACACCTTCCTCTGTGGACCTCTGAATCGCTCTCCTTCCTTTCCCCATTCTGTCTCTCTTCATTCCATAGTCCCTCTGGATGGGATCCTCGCCTTGTGGGGAGGTGTCTGTGTCTGTGTCTGTGTCTGTGTGTTTCACCCCCACACGCGAAGCCTTGCACTTAGTGATGACTCAAGAGGACATCTATGTAGATTTGTGGAGCTGTTTTGCTGCCTAGCTCTCTCCAGTCAGGTACTCTGCCCCCCAACCTACAGCCACCTCAGCCTACCTGACCTGGCTGTTCAAGGAGTTTCCCCGCCCTGCAGGCAAGATGCCTCCAGGCAGAAGGGTGGGTCAGCTGTAGAGTTCTGCTTATTTGCTTACCTTTTCCCAGGTAGCACTGTCTTACTTTGCCTGTTGTTCAATGTCTACAGTCAGTTGTTTCTAATATTTTGTCTAGTTTATGGCAGAAGAGGAACCCAGTTCTTATTCCTCCTTCATGGCTGGAAGTGGGAGTCCAGGTTGCTTTTTCCTAATTTTCATAAAGCTTTTTTTTGGTTAGTAGAGGCACTGACAGTCATAATCCCATCTTAGAGCAGATCTGGTTCCTGGTGAGGGCTCTTGTCCTGGTGTGCAGACAGACACCTTCTTGCTGTATCCTCCCATGGTCTCTTCCTCTTCTTATAAGGGCAGTAATCCCATCAAGGAGCCTTCACCCTCATGATCTCATCAAAACCTAATTACCTCTCAAAGTCCACATCTCCAAAAGCCACCACATGGAGCATAAAGGCTTCAACATACGAATTTTGGGAGAACACAAACATTCAGTTTGTAGTAGGTGGTTAGGGAAGGGTTCACTGAGAAGCTAACATCTGAGCATCTAAGAAGTGACGGAGCTGGCCACAGAGGCCCTGACTTTTTAAACGCCCAAGTCTTCCATTCAGAGGGTCTGTGAGCAAGTCCTTAAGCTTTCTAGAGGGCCCTTTGCCAACTGAGTACTCTGAGGTGCCACCTTAGATATTCCTGAGGAGTTTCCAGCCACGTCCTCACTTCATCTTTAGATCGTGTTTTCCTGCCAGTGCTCTGGATTTGATCTCAGCTCAAAAAAAAATTCTTAATTTTAGCATTGCTTATTGTCTGGAGAGGCTAAGATTTTTCAAAACCATCAAGTCTTGGCTTCTTCGTGTTTAACAGTTATTCATTTAGTTAATTTCTTTCATCTTGCATTTTACTATAAACACCGAAAATAAACCAGATGGCGTCTTCAACACTTTGCCTGGAAATCTCCCTAACTAGATCACCCCGTTCATAAAGCACATTTCCTGCTGTTCACATACTGTAAGCAATGCTGTTACTAAACTTTCTGCACTACATTAAAAGGATCCCTTTTCTTCTAATTTCTAATAAGATTTTCCTTATTTTTTTTCAAACTCTCACTGCTTCGCCCAATGGTTCCTTTAGATCTCTTCAAATTTTACTATCGTTCTCCTCAGAAAACCTCCTTCCCACTACCTGGTTCCTAAGGCATTGCCATATTTTAGGTTTTTGTACCAAAATATGTACTAATTTTCTATTGCTGTGGAAAAAAATCACCCCCAACACTTAGCATATTAAAACAGTACACAGTTCTTATCTTACACAGTTTCTGAGGGCCAGCAGTCTGGGAGAGCTCTGGATGGTTCTGGCTCAGGGCCTCTCAGGAGATAACAGTGAAGCTGTTGGCTGGGGCCATGGCCAGCTGAAGTCTTGACCAGGGCTGGAGGATCTGCTGTCAAAATGGCTCACTCAGGTGTCGGCTGTGGGAGGTCTTAGCTCCTCACCATGTGGTTCTCTTCACAGGGCATGGCAGCTGGCTTCCCCCAGAGGAGGTGCTGACAGAGAAGGAGGGAGACGAGAGAGCCTGGAGCTGCAGTGCCTTTTATGACTTCGTCTCCAAAATCCTGCTCTATCATTTGTGCTTTATCCTATCGTTAGAAGGGGTAAGTCCAGTCCACACTCAGAGCAGGTGAATTAGGCTCTGCTTCTCGAAGGGAGGAGTGTCGGAATTTGTAGACATATCTTCAAACCACCACGCTTGGCATTCAGAGCCCTCTGGTATCTGCCTCTGACTAACCTTCCAGGGCTGGATGAAGGATTTTCAGAGGTGCCAGGATCACAGCTCCCCCATGCCAACAATAAATAAAAACAATTGCTAAACCATAAAGTAAGCGTAAGGGAGGCCCATGAAGTTTTAGATTTTCTCATGATAACAATTTTAATAATATTTTTAAATTATTGAGGTATAATTTGCATACAAAAAATGCACTCATTTTAGGTGTACATTTTGACAAATGCATATGTCAGTGTAACCACCACTACAGTCAAGATATGGAACTGTCCTTTCCCCCAGAAATCTTCCTCAGTGTTCCTTTGCAGTTAATCCCCCATCACTTCCTGCCCCAGGCAACCAATAATCTGCTTTCCATCAATATAATAGACTTACATTTTTCTGAGTTTCACATAAATGGAATCATGCAGTATGTACTTTTTTGCTTCTGGCTCATTTTACTCAGCATAATGTTTTTGAGATTTGTTTATGTTGCTGCATGTATCAGTAGTTTGTTTCTTCTACTGCTGAGTATTCCATTGTATAAATATATACAAATCGATTTACCCTTTTGCATGTTGATAAACATTCATTTTCCCCAGTTTTACACTATTATGAATAAAGCTGCTACAATATTTGAGAGCTGGTCTTTGTGCAAACATATGATTTCATTGCTCTTAGGTAAGGATGTGTAAGTGGAATCGCTGGGTCGAATGGTTAGTGCATGTTTAACTTTTTAAGAAACTGCCAACGTGTTTCCCAAAGTGGTCGTGCCATTATACACTCCCACCAGCAATGTATGAGAGCTCTGGTTGCTCCACATTCTTGCCAACATTTTAATTGTCAGTCTTTTTAATTTTAGCCATTGTGGTAGGTGTGCAGTGGTGTCTCATTGTGGTTTTTTTTTTTTTTTTTCCTTTTTGTCTTTTTTCATGACCGGCAACGGACCGCAACCCTCAGTGTCGCACCCGTACCAGACCGGGACCGGCAACGGGATCGCAACCCTCGGTGTTGCTCCCACACCTCGCTCAGCCAGTGAGCGGCCGGTCTGTATGTGGGATCCGTACCCTCGGCGGGAGCGCCGTCGCGCTCCCAAGCGGCGCACTGTAGCAGTGCGCCACCGGGCCGGCCCCTCATTGTGGTTTTAATTGGTGTCTTTTGAATAACTAGTGATGCTGAGCATCTTTTCATGTGCTAATCTGCCATTCATATATCTTTTTTGGTGAAGTACCTGTTCAGATGTTTGCTAATTAACAAAAAATCAGTTTTGAATATCTTATTATTGAGTTGTAAAAGTTCTTTATATATTCTGGATATGATGTGAGGTAGGAGTTGAGGCTCACTTTTTTTTTCCATACGGGTTTCCAATTGTTCCAGCACCACTTGAAGAAAATTATCTTTTCCCCATTGAATGGATTATATACGTGTGGTTCTATTTCTGGACTGCAGATTGTGTTGCATTTATCCATGCACGTTGGATTCACAGGCCAATACCACATTGTCTTGATTACTGTAGGTTCATAACAAGTCCTGAAATTAGGTACTGCAAGTTCTCCTAACTTGTTCTTTGTCAAAATTGTTTTGGCTTTTCAAGGTCCTTTGCACTTCTATATCAATTTTAGAATAAATTTGTTAATTTTTACAAAAAACCTGCTAGGATTTTGATTGCAGTTGCATTGAATGTATAGATCGATTTGGGGAGAATTGACATATTAATGCTGCATGACCCTGGACCAGTCCCGTGCCATCTCTGAACCTCAGCTTCCTCCTGGTCCCTCCCTGAGAGGCTTTAGTCAGCAGGTAAAGCCGAGCTGAGTGCGGTTCTGGGCACACAAGGGAGTGGGCTCCTTGTGTTTTTGGGTTGGGTGCAGGGGGCTGCCTTATGACTCACATGTTGCAACACCCAAGCATGTCGTCTCTTCTCCTTGGGCCTCAGTTTCCTCATCTGTAAATCAGAGGTGGCTGAGGGTGCCAGGCAGATTAAATGAGATGATGGATGAGTGGGAGGGAAGACAACCATCCGTTTTCTCTGTTTCACCTTTGGGCTGCCAAGTGTGGCAGGCACAAATCACATCAACACGCTGATTGGCGCCAGCTCAGATTAATTTTCCCCAACCTCAGCTGGGTCTTAAGTGCAGCTCAGCAGCCCCTCAACTGGTCCCCAAACGCCTTCCCTTTCCATCCCCGCAGCAGCTGTTCCACCCCCTCCCCTTATTACCCTGGGCCCAGCAAACAACCTGGCTCCTGCTCAATGGAGAAAACAGAGGCCATTGTGGGGCACCAGCCCCCCCCCCATGCCTCTGCAGCGATCTGCCTGCACCTTCCTGTGTGTGAGGCCAGCTGTCCCTAGCCTGTCTCTTCCTGGGCCTCTCACCCCTTCTTCTCCTGCCTCTGGTCACTCCCTCTCTGCTGGCTCTTTCCTCTCCACTCCCATCCGTGGCTTCTGCCTCCACCAAATCCCTCCCTATCCTTCCTGGGCAAGTGTCTCCATCATGCCGCGGTCTCCAACCCCACCTCCTACCTCACCTTCCTGTCATTGTCCTCACTACCCCTGCGTTGGTCTTCCAAGGTGCTGCTGGGCTCGCAGGGCCTTGCCTGCTCTCTTGCCCTCTTGGGGGCTTTCAATATCAGGCACAGCTAGGAGGGACAACTGGTGGGGACCCCAGGCAGGAAGCAACCCACCCTCCTAGGACCCCAGAAAGCTCACCCAGGACATGGGGACAGTGTTACCCACTGAGGGCTTAATTGATTCACCTCGGCTGGCTCAGCCCTGCACTGAGGTATGGCTTCAGTCTAATCCTCCCGCCCTGGCCTGGATCTTGTCAATGCGGGGCCTCCCAGCCTGTTTCCTCCGTCTTAAAATACCCCCTCTTTCCACTCCACCCCCTCTGCCAGCTGTCCCCCCACCTTCTCAGGCCTGTCTGAGGCTTCTCAGGCCCGCCCACCCCTTCTGGGCTTGCTCCAGGCACTCTGGGCAATTGAGAAGTCCCTGGCCCACTGTCATCATGAACACTGTCATCAGGGTGTTCCACGGGGTCACAGCCAGTGGCTGCAGCTTGGCAGTGTCCGAGACTGCTGACCACCTCTGCATCCTCAAACAGGTCTTTCCTGGTTTTCTTGCCCCCTCTCAGCCGCTTCTTCCCTCCACACCCTTTGTAGCTCCCCTCCCTGGCACCCTAAGTCTCTAAGGCTTCCTCCTCCCACCTCTTGTCTCCTCTCCCCAGTCCCTCTTCCTGGGCCGTCCCTCCCATTGCCAGCGCGCTGCCCTCCTCTGCACTCATGGGCCCCCGAGCGCCCAGCTGTAGTTACCACTGCCCACTACCATCACTGCCTCAAAGTATCAGGCTCCAAACCAAACTCCACCTTTCCTCCCAAACCCACTCTCTTCTCCAGTGTCCCTGCTCAGTGGCTTCTGTCATTCCTTCAGTCGTTGGATCACCAAGCATTTACTGAACATTTACTAGGTCCCAGACACTGTTCTAGGTGTCACAATACGACATTTGCAGTGGATAATGACGATGCTCTGTCTACATCCCTTTTAGCTGGTGTTTTTGCATGCCCGACCCGCATCTCTGGAGTTTAGTTCCCCACAACCAACACCTGCAGTTGTTTTTTTTGATCATTCTTAGGCTTCAGGAGCTTCTTTCCCACATGTATTGAGAGCCAGAAGTGCACGGGAATTTATGTCCCCCAACCCTGACTCCATTTTGTGCCCCCAAGTCCTTTAGCCAATGCCTCCCTGGTGCAAGAGTATGAAAGCCCAGCTTCCTCGCTTCCAGGAGGGATGACACAGAGGTGTGTCTTGCCCTCCAGAGCTCACCTGTGGAGTCAGGCTGAGGCTACTTTGGCGGGACAATGCTAGACCTCTCCCTCCCTTTCCTGTCCTGCTTCCCCATTCCCTTACCAGTTTAACTTGGGACCACTCCTCAATAAGTCACTTGCACCTAAATTCTTGTCCCAGGGTCTGCTCCTGGGCACCCTGACCTAAGTCAGTGGTGAACGCAACAGTCAAGGAGTTACCAGCTCCTCCAGACACCCTCTGAAACCACATTCAGATTCTCTCACCCTCTGCGTCCCCAAGGCCATCCCCCTGCTGTGGGCCTTGCCACCCATATGAACACACCAAACTCCTCCCAGACCCCAGAGTGCAGCCTCATCTACTCTGGTCTAATTTCCCCTCCAGCCAGCCTGGAACCACATCTAATCATGCCGTTCCCACGCTTAGAACCTTCCCAGTTGACCCAACAAAGTCATGAGCAACAGATCCAAACCACTACACACACACTAGAATGGCTAAAATTAAAAACAAAACCAAAAACCCCTAACAATATAAAGTGCTGGCAAGGACAAGGAGTGACCATAACTCTCATAGGTTGCTGGTGAGAACGCACATGGCACAGCCTTTAAAAACTGTTTGACCGTTTCTTTCTCTTTTGTGTCTTCTACCACGTGACACTTGACTTTCTTATGAAGTTAAGCATACATTTTACCACATGACACAGCAGTCCCACCCTTGGGTACTTACCCTAGAGAGACGAATATTTATGTCCACACAAACACCTCTACATAGATGATTTTATCAATAATTGTCCCAAACCTGAAACAAACCAAATACCTTTCAACTCGTAAAGAGATTAAAATAGACAAATCGTGGCACATCCATACAACAGAGCAGTTCTCAGCAACAGGGAGGAACAAATACCGATTTACACAACAACGTGGATGAGTCTCAAATGTGTTATGATAAGTGAAAGAAGCCAGACCCAAAAGGCTGCATACTATATGATTACATTTATATGACATTCTGGAAAAGCCAAAAGTATAGGGACGGAGAACAGATCAGCGGTTGCAGGGGCTGGTGGGGCACGAGGAAATTTTGGGGGGTGATGGAAATGTTTTATATCTTGATTGTCATGGAGGTCATGCAATTATATATATTTGTCAAAACTTTACACTAAAACGAGTGAAAGTCACTGTGTGTAAGTTATACCTCAAAAGCCTGACTTTTAAAAAATCCCTCTCTGTTGAGTGTGAATTGCCTGCCCTCTGTCCCAGCAATCCCACTTCTAGGCATATACCCAACATAAATGAGTCCACAGGGTCACCTAATGATGTGTATAGAACGCTCACAGCAGCGTTATCCATCATAGCAAAAAGCTGGAAACAGCTCAAATGTCCATCAGCAGGAGAACGTATAAATAGATCCACTGGTGGTAGGTTTGTGTGAAGGATTACTACATAGCAATGAGGAAGAACAGATTATATTTACACACAGCAACGTGGGTGAATCTCATAGACAGGGGTTGTGAAAGAAGCCCAGATGCAGAGGACATGCTGATTCCATTCATATGAAGTTCAAGAACAAGCAAAAGCACTCCTGGGTGGCAGAAGTCAGGACAGTAATTACTTCTGGGGGTGTACACTATCTGGGGAAGGGTACAAGGGAAACTTCTAGGGGGATGAATTTATCTTATCTCTGGATCTGGTGGTGGTTACATGGGTGTAGGCATTAAAAATTCACTGAGCTGCACTCTTCAGGTTTGTGCACTATACTGTGTTGGTACTAGGGGTTAACACAACACGAAATGTATTCAGCACTCATTAGCTTTACTGACCATTGCAAGTGGCCAAGGGTGACAGAAGATGAGGAACACATGATCCCATCCAGGGGACAATATGAAACTGGTGCCTACATGGGGCCCTATCACCCACGGAGGGGGAATGACAGGTCCCTAGAAGGACACAGGAATAAGGTTACTCACAAAAGGTAGACGGTTGAATTAGGTCCTGCTCAACCTACTGCATGTGATTGTCCGATGATAATCCCTCTGTCTACACCTCGGCCTCGTCTGCTCGCTAACTGCCTCATCCTCAGTGGCTCGATGTCCTGGCCCCTTCTTCTCAGAACACTGACGCATGCTCACTTCATGTTTGATGAAGCTGTTTCTCCCTGCCCTGGCCTCAGCTCCTCTCTCGTTCCTCCCTTTCCCTTTCTTGGGTGGTTTCCAGCCAGTTGTGTACCTGCCCCTCTCCTGACAAGCTGCCCTCACAAAGGTCCCCAGAGCTTCCCCAGTGCCAAGCCCAGGGGCCCCATTCCTCCTTCATCCCCCCACCTTTGACCTCCCTGCTCACAGCCCACAGTGACCACGACCACCTTCTGGAAACCTCCTCCTCTTCTGTTCTCCCATGACTCCTTTCTGGGCCTTCTTCAGTCTCCTCGGTGGGCTTCTCCTCCTGTGTCCAGTGCCCATGACTCAGCCCCTGGCCTCTTCTCCTGGGTGTCTCCTCAGGCTCCCAGACTGTGTCCTCCATCCCAGCCTGGTGTTCTGGGTCAGAAGTTGGTGTCTGAGCTGTAGACCAGGTCACCAAAGCTCCCTGGCTACCAACCATGGCGGACACTTCTCAGTCCCCACCCCACTTGGGGTGCAAGCAGACGGCTTGGGCCTTCTGCCCATCTCCCCCTGGGTCCTCAGAGTGGCTGGCTCATGTTTAGAGCTCGTCCTTTCTGTAGCACTGTCACGACCCCCCTGCATCCCTGCTGGGCATCTGCACACCCTCCCTGGTTCAGAGGATTCCTGCTTGCTCAGTTACTCTCTACACAGCAGCCAGAAGGATCTTTAAAGGAAGTCAGATCCCAGAGCCACGATGCTCTGCAACCTTCTTTGAAGAACCCCCAACAAGGCCCTATGAGAAGGACCTCCTTTCCCACTTCCATCCCACCACTCTCTGATGCAGCCACACTGGCCTCTTTGTGGGTCCAAGAGCACCCCAAGCTTGCTCCTACTGCAGGCCCTTGCTTGAGATGCTCCCCGCTATGTGCTGAATTGTGTTCCCCCTCAATTCATATGTTGAAGTCCTAACCCCTTGCACCGCAGAATGTGACTGTATTTGGGAATAATGTCATTGCAGATGTACTTAACTAAGATGAGGTTGGATTGCAGTGGGGTGGGCCCCTAATCCAATATGACCAGTGTCCTTACAAGGAGGAGAGATGTGGCCATAGACACATGCACAGGGAGAATGCTGGGCAAAGAGGAAGGCAAGACGAGGGTGATGTGCCCATGGACAAGCCAAGGAACGCCAAAGATCGCCAGCGCCCGCCAGAGGGTGGGAGAAGGCATGGGACAGATTCTTCCTCCCAGCCCTGAAGCAACCAACCAAGCCGACACCTTGATCTTGAGCTCTAGCCTACAGCACTGTGAGGTACATACATTTTTGTAGTGGAAGCCGCCCAGTTTGTAGTACTTGTTACAACGGCCCCAGCAAACAAACACCCTCCCTCTGCCTGGCTCACCTCCCTCCCCCAGCTCTCCACACGGCTCACTCCCTTGTGTCATCAGGGTCTTTGACAGGATGCCACCCTTTCAGAAGCCTTTCCTGAACGTCCCATCTAAATACCTTGATCCCCCTCCCCCCCGCGCAGGGGCAGGCTCTGCCCACACTGCAGCCTTCTGCCCACATCCCGTGTTTTTGTCGTTGCACTATGACCCCTGAAGACAAGTTGGCGGGCATTTGCACGCCTGTCTGCGTCTGTCTCCCCTGCTAGCTTACGAACTCCATGCAGTCCAGGGCTTCTGGCACCCTCCACTGTACCTCTAGTGCCCGGCACAGCAGCTCGCAGTTAATATCTCCACCTGGATGCATTTAGCCGATCAGCAAGTATTTAGTGAGAACCTCTGCTGGGGAACATAACAGCCCCTGTCCCTGTGGCAGGGTGCGGAGGCAGGTTGCTGTGAAGAATATATGGAATAGTTGTTGGGGAATGTGGAGGGGAAGCTCCTAGAGAGACTGGGACAGACAAAGGCCCATTTGTACCTGGGGAGCTGGAGCTGAGGCTGAGGGGCTGGTCTGCTGTGCCAGGCACCTTCTTTCATCTGGTGTTCACACCCCTCTGGCATCCCCCAGCCCAAATGTCCCAAACCCAACCTTTGTCTTCCACTGAGAGCTGCCTTTCCGGATTGCCTCCTGCAGGGAACACTACATACACCCAGCAGCTCTCCCAGGCAGGGACCTGAGCACAAGGACCCCACTGTGCCTCCTGTACCCCCACATCTAATGGGTTAACTCATCCTGTACACCTCAATCCCTCTCCTCCACCCTAACGTCAGCTCCGTTAAGGCCTCAAGGAGTCATAACAGCCAGGTGACTGTGGTGGCCTCTGGGGAGGGAGGGGCGCTAACCCCATAGAAGTATTAGTTTTAAAATTAAAAATACTAATATATGTATATAGTGTTAGTGCCTCAGAGCAGTTTCCCACGTTCTCCCTTCACAACACTTAACAAGGCTCACGAGGGCCACTTTACAAAGCACCAGGAGTGGGAGGTCCAGGCACTGTGCAGGTCGCAGGGATCTCACAGCTGGCACTGGCTCTCCGCTTGCACAGTGAAGCTGTCCCAAGGCACATCTGTGAATTTCACCTGGCCCCTAAAGGATGCACCACTCAAGTCCCAGGCAGATCCCAGGGCCCAGCCCCCACCCCTTCAACCCACCAGAGCTTGTCTTAGGGGTGCCCGTTGACTGCCGAGCCTCCTTGCTCGGGTTCCATGACACCGGTGTGTACCGAACAATGGGGCCCTGGGTGGCTGCTGGGGCATCTGTAATAGACAGGGAAGGTGGTCAGAGCCCAAAATGCTGAAAGAAAGGAGAGGTGGCCATGTGCGAGCCCTCCCTCAAACCCCACCCACCACTTCTATAGCCAAAGAGACTGAGGCCCAGAGAAGGGGAGGCATCTGCTTGGAGTCACAGAATGAGGCATGGGAAAGGCATTAGGGGACAGAGTGACCAAGCCCATGTCATAACCCCTTGGGCTTCCTCTCAGTCCAGCACCTGCCTCCAGAGGGTTGGGGCTGCTGACGCAAGGGGGGCAAACTCCTGCAGACTGTGAGGGGCCCTTGGCAGCCTAGAGAATCACAGCCCTGCTGCGTGCAGCCTGCACTTCCTGATGCACAGACAGCCCGGGATTCAGGAAACTTCCCCATCAACAGCCTCTCCCTGCAACTTCCCCCACCTCCACCACCCCCCTACCCCCTCAACCCACCCCTCCTTCAGCCCTAGGGCCTCTATTTATGTCTACTTTGACAGCACAATTGGTTTCAATAATTAAAAAGAAAAAGGTTGAACTGCATTTCAGACATTTCGTTTCCTGTCTGAAAATGTTTATTCAGCAGCCATCAGGATTAATGCCGGTTGCCAGGTGCTGAGGGTGATTCAAAGTCCAGGCCAGTGGCTCCAGCTGTGGGGCAGGATAAAATCCCCCTGAATGTGAGCCTCCACCAGGACCCAGGGGCCAGCGAGAGGCCCCCAGAAGAATGCTGAGCTCAGGTTACTTGGCAGGAGGAAAATGATTCAATTTTGTTCCATTCAGTGCAACACATGTTCTTGTCTAAAACTCATTTCCCACTGCCACCCTTAACCCCTGCACCCCCAGCTTGACTGTCCCTCTGCTCATCACTCACTCCAGACACTGTCTTTCCCCTAACAGTGTCAGGGTTCTGAAATTTATTTTCTATTTCCAGAATTCCACATTGTGAATTTTCTTTCTGTCTGTGAAAGGAGATGCTGGTTGCCTTTACCAAGGGAACCTGAGGGGCTGGATGAGAAGGACAGGAAGGAGACTTTTCACTGGGCATCCTTTTGTAGATTTTTGAATTTTGAACCCTATGAACGTATTTCTAATTTAAAAAAAAGTAAAAAAATAGTTTCCATTTAAAATTAATACCTTTCTGGACCCTGCTCCTCTGTCTAGCCCCACCCTTGTCCCTCCGTCCTTTACAGCCAGAGCCTTGATTGCCTCTCTTTTGGGGTTTCTATGCCTGCCTCTGAGGCTGCTCTGCAAAGATCCCCAAAAGGCGTCCCCATGGCCAAGCAACCTTCCCTGACCTCCCTGGACACGGCCCACTGTTGGCCATTTTGCCTTCCAGAAACTCTCACCCCTGGGCTCCTCCTCCTCCGTGCATGTGCCCTCTGCCCTCACAGCCTTTTCACTCTTCCTGGGAGGTCCTTCTAAATGCTTCTGCCTAGACACTTTCTCACAGTATCATCCATTCCTGAAGCTTCGACTCCCTCCTGGACCCAGAGACCTTCAGTGTACACCCCACACCAAATCAGGGTCCTTCCCTGCTTGGAGTCTGCATTTATGCCTTCAGCCTGAACCTTCCCATCAAGCCTCAGAACCCAGATCCACCTGCCTCTTTGATACTCCATTTATTTATTTCAGGGACCTTACACCAACGTGACCAGATTGCATGGCTTCAAATCTGCACTCTCCCACCTCTTGGCTGTGTGCAAGTTTCTCAACCTTTTCCTGTTTCTTCCTGTGTAAATGACAATAAATAAGGTGCTATCTCCCTTATGGGCTAGTTTTAAGTAGAAATGAATTAATGTAAGTAAAGCTCTTAGAACAGTGTCCAGCACATTGTAAATACTGACATATGTTTGTTAGATAAAAATGCTCCAACTGAAACTTCCTTTTGCAAACCCTCCCACTGCTGTCCAGCTGTTCTGAACGCCAGAAACCCAGGGGTCTGGCCCTCCTCTTCCTCCTCCCCCCTCCTCCCCCCTCCTCCCCTGACCCTAGTGTGCACTCCATCACCAGCTCTGGTCCATTTTAACTCCTAAATCTCTCTCTGTCTCTACCCCCTCCCTGGCCCATGGTCCCCTGAAATTGCTCTTGTTAAGCTCATCAATGTTCTACTAATTGCCAAATCAGAAGAAAATTTTCAGCCTTCATCGGTTTGGATTTTCTGCTACATTTGGTCCTGCTGATCCCGCTCTCCTAGAAACGCTTCACTAGCTCAGTTTCCATGACAACCTTCTCTCCAGCTCTGCTCACGTGGTGCTGACATTTCTTTCTCTCTGGTGTTTTTGTAGGTGCCCCTGGCTCTAAAACGGTGGGGTAGAGGTCCTTAGGCTCTGGTGGGGCTCTCTCTACCTCTGTCTCCCCAAGCCACAGCCACTGATATGGTTACCACTCCAGCTCTTTATTTCTAACTGGGATGTCCTCCTGAGAACCAGACTGCTAGACCTACCTCCCTGCAGGTCATCTCCCCCAGGTACCCCAGGACCCTCAAAATCAACGCTGGACTATGGCTATATGATTCCCCCTCCCCGCCCCCGTCCACTTGCTTCTCCAAGTCCCAGGGAGGTCTCCGTAAAATAAAAATCCATCCATGGCTCTTTCCTGCTCAAAACTCTTCCATGGCTCCCCACTGCCTACAAGGTCAAGTTCAAGTTCCTTAACACAGCATGAGCTGCTCCCTGCTGATGTTTCCAGTCTCATTCCCCACAAGTCCTATCTCATCCCGAACTCCAGGAGCACCCAGCAGCCTACAAGCACACACCACGTGGTTCCTGCCCTCCCCTCTATGCCTATGTTCACACTGTTCCTTCTACCTGGGAGACGTTCCAGTCTCTTCTACCCCAGTCCTAACTCCTTGAGAAATCAACCGAAAAGTCACCTTCTCCAGGAATCTTTTCCCTGATGACTTCCCCGCTGCCAACTCTTGATTCCCAAGATAAGGTTACATTCTCCTTCCTCAGCTCTCATAACATTGTAGGCATTATCTCCACACTACCTAGAATGTTTTTGATTGCAAGCAACAGAAGCCAGCTTTGAAATAGTTTAGGCAAACGGGGAATTAACTGTCTTAGGGAGGGCTGGTGTTCATCTGGGTTTCTGGAAACTGAAAGTAGAGTTGAGAGATGGGGTCTGGGGGGAAATTCCTGATACCCAGCTGCACCAATACAGTGCCCATTTTATTATTTATTTTTGTATTTATTTAACAGCTTTATTGAGGTGCAATCGACATACAAATAAGCTGTTTATATTTAAAGTGTACAATGTGATAAGTTTGGACACCTATACACACTCATAAAACTATGACCAATCACGATAGTGAACATATACATTACTCACCCAAATTTCCTGTGTTCTTTTGTGATCTCTCCCTCCCTTCCCTCCCACATATCCACCTTCCTGCACTCCCCAGGCAACCACTGATCTGCTTTCTGTCACTATACATGCATTTGCAACTCCTAGAATTTTATACCAATGGGGTCATAAGTATATACTCTTGTCTTTTTCTGGCTTCTTTCACTCAGCATAGTTATTCTGAGGTTCATCCATGTTGTTTTGTGTATTAATAGTTTATTCCTTTATATTGCTGAGTAGTATTCCATTGTATGGGTGTACCACAGTCGTTTATCCATTTACCCATTGATGGATATTTGGTTAGTTTCCAGTTTTTGCCTATTACAGATAAAGCTGTTATAAACATTTACATATCAGTCTTTGTATAGACACATGCTTTCACTTCTCTTGGGTAAATATCTAGAAGAGGAATGGCTAGATCATATGATAGATGTATGTTTAACTTTTTAAGAATCTGCCAACCTGTTTTCCCAAGTGGTTGCACCATTTTACATTTCCACTCTCAATGTGTGAGAGTTCTGGTTGCTTCATATCCTCACCAACATTTGATATGATCAGTGTTTTTTTTTGTTTTTTTTTATAAAGATGACTGGTAAGGGGATCTTAACCCTTGACTTGGTGTTGTCAGCACCACACTATCCCAAGTGAGCCACGGGCCGGCCCTATGATCAGTGTTTTTAATTTTAGACATTCTAATGGGTATGCAGTGGTACCTCATTGTGGTTTTAATTTGCATTTCCCTAATGACTAATGATGTTGAACATCTTTTTGTGTGTTTATTTGCCATCTGTTTATTTTCTTTGATGAAGTGTCTGTTCAAATCTTTGCTTATTTCTTATTGGGTTATTTGCTTTTTTGTTACTGAGTTTTGAGACTTCTTTATATATTCTGAATACAAGTCCTTTATCAGATACATATATGATTTGCAAATATTTCCTCCAAGTCTGTGGTTGGACTTTTTGTTCTCTCAGCAATGTCTTTCTTTTAATTGGTGGCTGGCTGGTAGGGGGATCCAAACCCATGACCTTGGTATTATAAAGGCTGAGCTGTAACCAACTAAGCTAACTGGCCAGCCCCAGCAATGTCTTTCAAAGAGCATAAGTTTTAATTTTGATAAAGTCTTATTTATCAATTCATTCTTTTGTGGATCTTGTTTTCATCATTTTATTCTTTTATTGTATCGTATCTAAGAAATCTTTGCCTAACTCAAGGTCATGAAGATTTTCTCATATGTTTTATTCTAGAGTTTTTAGATTTTACTGTTTTTATTTTTTACTTTTATTTTATGCCTGAGTTAGAGTTGGGCTTTTGGTGTTGCAAAGAAGAGAGTTGCAAAGAAGAGAAGAATATTGCAATCTATCTTAAAAGCAAAGCTTAAAAACCTTCAGGGGCTCCTCGTTGCCTTTAGGAGAAGGTCCTAAACTCCCTAGCCTGGCTCAAAGGGCTTGCGTGAGTTTCCTGGCCTAATTCCCCAGGCTTTTCCTTTCTGGCGCACCTTCTCGATCCTTGTGCTGTGGATATACTGACCACATGGTAATTCCTTGAGCTCAGTGCCCAAGGCAATTCTTCCTTTGAGCTTTAGGGCAGGCTGGACCAGGCATCCAGGTTGAAGCAAGACTCTACTCCCCTTCTCCAGATAGAAAGTTCTTGGAATTTGAGACCTCACCAGGACCCCATTTGGGCGTCTTCCAGGGCTCTTGACCATTTGTTTCCCTTTCCCCCATCAAAGCAGACTTGTCCTGAGCCCCATGCCCTTAGTTAGGTTCAGGGTCCCAGCACATTTCCTTCCAGTCTTTTCTGGGATGTTCTTTTTTGTTTCCACAGCTGAGATGATGTCCTGCATACAGTTTGCACCCTGGCTTCTCAGTTGCTGCTCTACTTTTTATATCATAAGAATTTTCCAGAGCTTTTTGTAAAAATACAATTAGTTGATGAATAATGGTCCATTTGAGTAGACATAAAATAATTTGCTTAACATTTTCCCAATAGCTGGTTATTTTGGTTGTTTCCATTTTTTATTATAAACAAGGCCACACTACATCTTTTTGTACATAAATCTTTGTCAATTTGGGATTATTTCCTTCTGATGAAGCTCCATAAGTGTAATTACTGGGTCAAAGGCTGTAGTAATTTACATTCCCGTCAGCAGTGTTGTCTGTTTCATCACACCCTAGCCAGCATGGGGTATTCTCATTAAAATTTTTTCTTCACTCTGTGATAGGCAAAGAGTGTTATCTCATTGTTGTTTTAATTTACTTTTTAAAAAATAATTAGATATTGGAAAATAGGTTCAACCTATGAGCCATAAAAAATTAATCTTCTGTTAATTGAGTGTTCCTATCCTTTCACATTTATCCAGCAGTGATTTGAATTTTTAAAACTCAATTTGTATGGATTCTTAAACACCAAGGATATTAACCCACTGCATGACATCCTCAAAGTTGTTTTCAATCTTCAAATAGTTAAATCTAAAATTTAAAATCTATTTTCTTTTCTTTGTGATTGCTCCCCTTGCTTTTGAGCTTAGGAGGCTCCTCCATGTTTTGGATGAATATTCCCTTCTACTTTAATCAAGTGTGATTTTTAATTTAAATCTTTAATCCGCCTGGATTTGGTATTGATGTATGACACGAAGTGAAGAACGAAGTGGATTTGTTTTCCCAAACAGTTTAGCAATTATTCCAGCACTGTTTATTGACTAATCCCTTCTTTTCTCACTGCTTTAGGGTGTCCCTTTTTAACTGTGTGGAGCACGCTGATATTTTCCTCTTATGCTGTGTGTGGGTTGAATATCCTCTACCCCACTCCCCGCCCCACCTTCCTAGGTGCACTGTTCTCGGGGTACCAACATGACACAGAGTCCCTGCCTTAGCTTTGGAGCTCCTGTGTGGGCTTTTGTCTACAGCACAGACAATAGTTGCACAGACTATTGTCTCTAGGGGAGATTATAGAGAGGAAAGCCACAACTTTTCAGGGTAAGAGCTGAGGCTTGAGAAAGGAAAGATTCTGGATTCCACAAAGCTTGGAGGATTTGGACTCAAAGCTAAAGGAAGAGTAAAGAGTTTATGCATAGACAATAGATTGAACAGACAGCTCATGATGATGTTATAGTTTAAGCCCCATGAAGGAGATAAGAATTCAACCTATGGGCAGGAGGAGGGAAATCTAAGAGGATTGGAGCAGAATGTTGGTACTGCCTCTTCTGGATCCCCCTGATCCTCCTGAGCTGAGTCCCAAGGAGCAATATGATGGGGTCCAGGCAAGTCTGGGGGATCCCAGAGCAGAAACCTTAGTCTAACCTCATACTCCCCTCAAAGAGAGCAAAGGCAGAGGGCCCCAGAGCCGCCTCATGGAGACTAGCAAGCATCTGAGAGTGTCTGGGGCTCCCACAGGGGATGGGCTGGGCTGACAGTGAGCTGGTAGGCCCAGAGAAGCTAGGGAAAGTCGAGGAGGATGCAGAACTCTCGAGATGGTGGCTGGGATTGCTAGTGCATGAGGATGGGACCAGAAGAGGCAAGATCCTGCCTGGTAGAGCAGAGAAGCTTATTACCCTGTCTGTGATGATGAGGCATTCACACCTGTCACATGAAGTCATCTTTCCCTGAGTACTGGGGCCTGGACCTGCACCTTGCCACTGTGGTCTCATAGATGTGGTTTGGATTATATTTTGATATGCAGGAGGGCTTGTCAAACCTCGAACTCAAGGCAACCTTCTGGTGAATGTCTTCTCCTGATGACTCACAAACTGCTTCATCTTTCGTAACTTTTACTTCTAACCACGGATTTGACATCCTCCTGCAGACAAGCTTTGAACATGAGCTGCTGTTGGAGCTCACCCTGGCATGTGGAGTGGCTGGGCTGCTGGAGTCAGAGGCCACTAACACACTCTGAGGGCTTCCACAGCCAATGCCCCGTGCTGAGTCTTGCTTTTCTTCTCTGCACTCTGTAAAATGGGCTAATGATCCCTGTATGTCACAGGGGGTTTGTGATGATCACATGAGACAATGGCTATGACAATGGCCACTGTGTAAACTGTAAAGGCCTGTGCCCACGGTGGGGTGGGTTGTCCTGGCTCTGTCTCATGAGTGGACCTCCCTTCCCACATCCCATCAGCCCTGCCTGGTGAGGATGCCCACCACCCATTCTCCCCCTCCAACCCTCCCCACCATCCCTCTGCCATGCAAAATTTAGCACACACGCACAGTTTGTTTGGTCCAACAAGCACGAACTCTTTCGGGCTAAACATTTTTGACCTTCCATTTCAGACATTTTGTTTCAAATCAGAAAACATTTATTCAGTAGCTACCAGGTGGCTGCTCTAGACTGGGGATAATTCCAAAATGAATGAATGAATGAATGGTCCCAGCCAAGGGGTAGGATGAAATTCCTGCCAAAGTGAGACACAGTTAAGTCAAAAAGGTTACATACAAGTTCCCTGAAAGAAAGTGAGATGCAGGTTACTTGGTAAAAGGCCAAGGATGGAATTCTATCCCAGGAGGTTGGGTATATGTGACAGCCCAGGGTGGATTCCTCTGGTCCATGTGGCCTTATTTCCTTGGATGCCTGATTTAGCTAATTGCCCCTGCTCAGCAGCAACTCATATCCCATAGCTGCTTTCCTTTGGGAAAATTAATATGCAGATATTTCTCTTTTATCAAAACCAAACAAAAAATTCTGCTCCCCTTATTTACCCTCTTCCCTTTACAAGTAGACCCTGGATGACCTGCCTCTCAATGCTGCCCTGCCTCTCCTCATCCCCCAAGAAAATGACAAAGGGCCCCAAAGGCCAAAGCCAGGGTCCCAAGCAGCTGTCGCCTCCCGTGATCCCCCTGCCAGGGCCACTCTGTCCTTATGGAAACTCTCTCCTCCTTGGGCTCGTGGAATCCCCCTGCTGCTCTCCCATTCTGGTCCCTCTTTCTTAGTCTCATTCTTCCCATGTCCAGCCCCCTAAATGCTGGTGTTTGCCTGGACTCAGTCTGTCTTCAACTCATTCCTCTTCACTCTATTCCTGATACCATCCATGCCCTGAGCTGCTTCAATACCCCCTCCACCACTGCCCAGCCTGAAGCCCCCAGTCTCCAGCGCCAGCCTGAGTTCTCCTCTGGGCTCCAGAACTCAGGCATCCCAAAGGCACCTCATTCTCGATATACACAACAGACAGCTCTTCTTATTGCCCCAAATCTAGTCCTTCCCCAGAGTCCCACATCTCCTGGAGAGGCCCCGTTGGCCGGTAGACACCTGGCATCTTCCTGCACAGCTCACTTTCTTTCAGCAGCCATCATGCACAGCCCAGCCTCAAGCCCTGGAGACTTAAACTCCTGACAGGTTTTGAGCCCTTCCAGTTCTCTTCAGCTCTACCACCAATGTCCTAGTGCAAGCCACCACCAAGCCTGGTCTGGATGACGGATGGGAAGTGGCCTGTCACAGGTCTCCCTGCAGCCCTCCTGCACCCATCATCCTTTCCTCACTAGAAGCTGGAATGATGCTTTCAACATGCAAATCAGAGCATGTCTTTGCTGTGTTTAAACATCTTCCAAGACCTCCCATCATTCTTCCCCTCCCATTGTGGGGCCTTTGCCTGTGCCATTCCCTCTGCCCGGAACAGTCTTTCTGATTCCTCCCAACTGGTTGATACCCCCTCATCATTCAGATCTCTTCTGGGAGACATTGGCAGATCCTCTCACCCAGGTCCCCTCACTGTTCTCAGCACGACACACCTTGGCCTTCATGATGATCAGTGTTTGTAATTATCCACTTATTCACGTGATTATTTGATTCATATCTGTTTCCTGCTTAGAATACAAGCTCCATGTGGGCAGGGATGTGTCTGTCTTGTTCACATGGTCTCCCCAATATGTAACCAGCACACAAGAGGTGCTGAAAAGTATTTGTTGACTTGAGTTGAAAATTTTCTCTTGACTCCACACCTCACTCTCCAGCTTCCAGACAATCCTTCTCTAAACTTTTCTAATTATCTAAACTTAATTATCTAAACTTTTGTAAAAGGGCTGTCTTCACCGACTGACTATCTATCATCCTCAGGCACTGCAGTCGGGGTTCTGCTCCATCACACCCCTGAAACTGCTCTTGCTGAGGGCACCGATAACCTCCTAATTACCAACTTCAGTGGGTGTTTTTCCATCCCTGTCTTATTGGAATTCTCTGCAGGATTTGATATTGTTGATCACTCTCGCCTTCTTGAAATGCTGGGCTCTCTTGGTTTCCATGACAACACTCTCTCCTTGTTTTCAACCCATCTCTATGACGACTTTTCCTTCCAAGTCTCATTAATCAGAGCCTCTGATTCAACCACCCTTGAAATGTTAAAGTCCTGAAGATTCAATATTGTAAAGATGTCAATTCTCTCTAAATTAATGTACAAATTCAATTTCTTCCTAATCAAAATCCCACCAGGAATTTTAATGAAACTCAATATGCTGATTTTAAAGTCGTATGGTAGAGGAGGTAGACAAGAATAGCTACAATAATTGTGAGAAAGAAAGACAAGCGGTTAAAACACAGGAGGAAAAGAACTGGATTTGCCCTACTGGGTAGCATATGACAAAGCAACAGTGACTAAACAGTGTGGCAATGGCACAGGGATAGACACACTGACCTACAGAACCAAGGAGCTCAGGATCCGACCTGTGTCTGGAGGTAACTTGCCATATACTAGGAAGAGCATTTCAAATAATGAGCACTGGTCACCAGGAGCTTGAAGCTCCCCATTCCATAGCTCTGAGTTTCTTTGAAGGGAGTCCCACCCAGGGAGCCCCCTTATCCTGGGCCATTTTCTTTCCTTTCCTGTCCATCCCTTTGCCCAACCTTCAAAACTTGCCTGATGCAGCTATCATTCCCTTAAGACTTGGCTCCTAATTTTTCTTCTTCTTGGTTTTCCTATTATAGAACTAATACATGATCTTGGATGGTGAGTATATTGAACGTTGTGTTCATTATGTTATTCTTATCCTCTTCTATATTTTTGAAATATATTATCATAAAAACAGTGATACCCAAACATGACAGAAAATTTGGAGAGAAACTGAGACACGAACTGAAAAACTGACAAGAATCCCAGCATCCAAAGTCGTATTCTGTGAAAATGCATCTGAAAAGCACATCTCTTCTTAGTCTTTTTTATGCATTTATTTACAAGAAATGCTTTATATGTATATATATAATTTTGCACCATCTTTTTACACTGATTATATGCTAAACATTTCCCTGTTAGTCAACACTCTTTGTAATTATTATGTTCAATGGCTGCCTAATAATCCATTTAATGAATGGAACGTAATTTGGTTAACCATTCCCCAGTTGAAGATTTTGATAGATTTCTTTTTTTTTTCTGTTGCTTTTTTCTTTTTTGCTATTCTAACTAAAGCCACAATGCACATCTTTCTGCACAAATCTTTGGGCATTGCTTTAGATCATTTTCTTGGAATGAGCTTCCTGTAAACGGAATTACTGAGTCAAACAGTATGAATCTTTTCGAGGCTCTTCACACATCTTAAGCAAATTGCCTTCTAGAAAGGTTTTGCCACTTCACAGTCCTGCCAGCTGTGCACGAGAGGTCCCACACCACCAGGGCTGAGCCAGTGCTGTAAGCTCTTGTTTTCTAAAGTACTCATTTGATAGCCCAAAGTAGTATCCCTGTATTCTAATTTACATTTATTATGAGTAAGTTCAACATTTTCAACTGAATTTGCCTTTTGAACTTCATCTTTCATAAATGGACTCTTACCACCTTTTATTGCTCCAACATTTCGTTATAAAAATCCTTACTGCCTCTGTGGATGTTTTATTTATGAGAATTTTCAACACACAGAAGCTTTACATTTCCTATAGTCAATTATATTTGTATTTTCCACTACAATTGCTGTGAAGGCTACAGTGGCCTCCTTCAACCACAGTTTGGATAATGAGTCATTTCCAATTTTTTCTAGTTATTAGTATGCCTTTTTTTTTTTTTTTTTGGCATTGAAATCACCTGACATTGATTTTGCTGGTCAATATAAAGGGAGATAAAAATTGTTCTTTGTTTCCCAAATAGATAAAATAATTTTCCAGCCCTACTTAGTAATAAATGCTTCCATTCTGCATTAATTTGTGGTACCTCTGCTCTCATAAGTCACAGGGTTAGATAGTCTGGAAATCTCCATCTGGTCTGGGCTTTCTATTCTATTCTGTTGAGATGTCTTTCTTTTTTCTCACCAAAAAAAAAAAAAAAAAAAAATAGTTTTGTTTTACACTATGCTATAGTATCTGTTAGGGTTAGAACCCTAGAAATTTCTATTTCATATCAGATCAGTTGCCCAAGCATCTGACTCCCACATTTAATTTCCGTTTTAGTATCTCACCTTGGGTTTCCCCCAGCACCACTTTTTCACACATGTACAGGTGTTTCTAGCTATTTATTCTCCCTGGAACTCAAATTGTGTTACTGTGCTCCATAGGGACAGGGTTTGAGCCCTGCACCAGCTGCATGCTGTGTTGTCCCCCTCCCCCACCACCTCAACACTACTGGTCTTTGGACACCTCAACTTCCTTTTCTGTAAAATGGGGTTGTGAAGATCACACGAGGTAGAGACTCTCAATACGACTTTATTTATCACTCAGTGATTGTGTGCTAGCTGCCAGGGATATGAGGAGAGTGGGCAGGGCAGAAATGATCTCTGGAGAAATGGCCTTTGGGGAGCTTACAGCCTCTTAGGGGAGAGCCCTAAACAACAGAAAAAAGGCAGTTGCCAAAGAAATGATCACAAGGACTTTGGAGGAAGCAAACGGGGTGCTGAGGAGGAAGGGGGGACAGGAGCCCTGCAATAGGTGTCTGGGGAGGGCCTCTCTGAGGGGACTTCTAATCTGAGCCAAAAAGGCTGAAAGAGGGTGGTAGGAAAGAGCTCTCCAGGTACGAGAAACAACATGAGCAGAAGCTCTAAGGTGGAAATGAGCCTGGCACATTTGGGAAACTTAAAGAATTCGCTTGTGGCTGGAGAACAGTGAGTTGGAGCCGTCAATGGGGATTAAAGGGACAAACAGGGGGAACCTTGTAGGCCTTGAGAAAGAGATTGGATTTTATTCTAAGGGCTATGAGAAGTCATTGAAGGCTGATGATATGAAGGAAAATGACATGATCCTATTTACATCTTAAGAAGTCTGATTTTCCTTCTGTGTGATAAGTGGATGGAGAGGAAGAAGAAAGAAAGTTGTGAGGCCATCACAGTAGGGAGGTGGGAGATGAGAAGTGGCTGGAACCAAGAGGTAGCAGTGGGGTGGAGAGAAGGGCCAGCCTGGGGAAGATTCTGGACACAGAACTGCTAGGATCTGCTGGGACTGGATGGGAGGAATGGGGGCAAGGGAAGCATGAATGGTGACTCTGAAGGGTCTGGTTTGGGAAACTGGGTTAAAGGTCAGGCCATTTGGAGAGAAGGGGGAAGACAAGATGGGTAGAGAGAGTTGGGAAGAAGTTGGCATTCTGATTGGCTGTGGCAAGTAGAGCTATCTGGCATAGTTGGGTGTGTGAGTCTTGGCAGGGCAGAGCTGGGGGCATGAAACAGGAGTCATTAGTGATGGAAGGGCCCAGATGTGAGCCTCAGGGGAACTCAACATTTAGATGGTGTGTGGAGGAGGCTGATGAGGAGCTGACGGTGTCCCGATGGTGGTGTCATGGAAGCCAAGGAAAGCCACTCTCAGGATGGAGTGCTCGGCTGTGCCACATGCTGCCACGAGGCTGAGCGAGTTAAGGATGATGGAACAACATTTGCTGGATTGGGCAATGGGGGTCGATGAAAGAAGAGCAGCAGTGAAAAGAAGGGGGAGGACAGGCCGGTGGGCAGCGCTGCTGTGTCAACTGTGAAGAGCTAGAGCCACGTTGGGACAAGCAGTCCTAGCCCTTGCTCCCATGCCAAGCACCTCTCCCAGTGCCCAGCTATGAAATTCACCTGGTGACATCTCCAGCCCTCCAACCCTTCCATGCCCACCTAGTCCACCACCTTCTTTACTTGTTGGAATGAGCAGTCCTAGCCCTTCTTCCTGTACCAAGCATAACTCCCGGTGCCCAGCCATGAAATTCACCTGGTGACATCTCTAGTCCCCCAATCCTCCTGACTCCACCTAGTCCACCACCTCCTTTCCTTGCAATCTCACTCCCCCAGAGTTGTTACAAGGTGTTTTTGGCCAAAAGAAAAATTTCTGAATCTTCATTTCTGACATTTGATTTCAAGCAGAAAATAATTATTCTCCCCCTGCCTTGCTGGCTGCCTGTTGCTAGATGCAGAAAGGTACAAAACTGAGTAAGACATGACCCTAGCCACAAGGCAGGTTGAAACCACTGCTAATTAGAGCTATAGACAGTACCCGGAGGACAGAGGAAAGGCTCCTGAAGAACATGGAGATGAGGTTACCTGGTAAAATGAACATAATTAAATTTTGTCCCTTTCCACCAACACAACTAATCCCTTCATCTCTACACTTAATCCCGCTGCTCTGGGCCCTTTTCATTACCTGTCCCTGCTCCCACAGCCTTCCTCCCTCCAAATGTCACATGTAAGAATCAGCACCTTCCTCGACCTGCTGCGTCCTCCTGCTTTCTCAGCCAAACTTGAGATCATTCCCCACGCACCTGGGCTCCTGCCCCTTCTCCCGAAGTTGCTGTGGCAAAGGTCTCCAAAGGCCAGGTCCGGGGGGTGCCCTCAGCTCCCCTCGCCTCTGTGCAGATGGCCCACCTGTGGCCACCCCATCCTTCTGGAACCTCTCCTCTCTTAGCTTCTAGAACCTCCTTTTTCCCTGTCTTCCCCTCTTTCTCAGGCCCCCCTTCCCATATCCATCACCACCCAGCCCAGTGTCAGTGCTGCCCAGGGATTGGGCTCTGGCCTTCTCTTTCACTGTGCACCTTTCCCCTCAACCTCATGCAACCCTGAAGCTTTGCCTACCTCCTAGAGGCTGATTCCCAAAACTGATGGGCCAGCCCAGCCTCCTTTGAGCTCTAGACCAACACATCTATCGTCCTGTTTAATGACCACTCTTCCATTTTCAGTCCAGTGCTCTCCCCTGAGCTCCAGAACCTGATGGCCAACCATCTCAGACATCTCAGCAACATAACCCAAAAGAAACTCCTGGTCTGTTTTGCTTTTTTCACCTGATTATTCCTTTCTAATCTTTTCCCCTCAAGTTTGTCCTCGTCTGGTGTTTCCTATTTTGGGAATAACACCAGCACTATGGTGGGGGACACTCGGCAGTCACCCTTGAATCTCCTCCTACTTCACCTGCCACATCTCACTGTGGGGCCCATTGAATTCACCTCCCATCTCCTTCACCATCACCAATAGCTCAGTCCAAGCCGCCATCTCTCACTTGGTCTACTGCAGTCACCTGCTAATTGGTCGTCTCCCCAAATCCTTTCTTTCTTCCCAATAATCCAACCCCACAGAGCAGCCAGAGCGGCCTTTTTGAAATACACATCTTTTTAATGCCCACCTCTTACTTAAAACCATTCAATGCCTCTTAGAGAAAGATCAAACTTTGATTTCTCCAGCCTTATTGCACACCATGCACTCTCTCTAACATGGTTCCTACCCGACAGTCACTTCTCCTGGTTCTTGTGAACAGAAGCTACTTTTCAAGTCCTTCAGGGGAGGTGGGCCTGGTCCCTCCCAGGTGGTGAATCATGACTGATCTATGTCAGGCAGGTGGGCAGGCCCATTTCCCTTGCCAGTGATTGGTTTATGAGTGGACATTTGATGCAAATCTGACTAATGGGAGGGGTAAGGGAATCTTCTGGGAAAGGTTTCTTAGCCCTAAAAAGGAGTAGAAGGAAGAACCACTTCTTTTCATTCATCTCTGGACATTGACATGGTGGATACAATGCCTGGAGTGACTGCAGCCATCTTGTAACCATGGGGACAGGAGCGCACATGCTGGGGATGGGAGAACTGAACGGTGGCCAGAACCTGGGTCTTTGATGACATTACAGCTGCCTCCTTTGGGACTACATTATGTGTGGTAATAAATCCCTTATTGTTTAAACATTTTTGAGCTGGGTTTTCTGTCATTTGTATTAAAGTCGTTTTTACTTATAAGTGCCTCAGCCACACTGGCCCTCTGATTTCTGGAATGCACCACCTTCCTACCAGCCTTCCTTGCGTGTTCTTCTCATTCCCAGTTCTCTCCCACTCCTCCCATCTAACATTACTTCTCTGATCTTGTAAGGTTTCTCCATGGCACCTGGCAGAGTTTAAAATTATACATCTCTTTATTTACTTGATTGAACTCTGGTTGCCTCAGTGAACTGGCAGCTCCACACAGGCAGAGATCAGGTCTGTTTTTGCTCACCACTGTGTACTCTCCCACTGCGTCTGTCGCAGAGCTTTGAAGAGTAAGTTCACTGATTCAGTCAGGGCCCGGGTAGGGGAGAGAGATGGTGCAGTGCAAAGGATCTAACCGAAACTGATTTCATGAAAGGACTATTCACAGGGTGTGGCAGGGCTCAGGGTTCCAGACATGACAAAGCACCAGGGATGAGCAGCAGCTGGAGGCTATCACAATTCTAAGCCTGCAGAGGTGAGAGGAGGGTTTGGGCTGTCAGAACCTGGAGAGAAGACTGTGGCTTTAAGAAAGGGACTCTGTCTGTGGCCACAAGTAAAAGAATGCAGCCCCTGTCAAACCATAGCTCATGGGAGGGCACCCGGGGGGCCCTCATTCTCCCGCCTCCCTCCAATATCTCTCTGGTTCCTCCATTAGTCAAACTCATCTGGAAGCCAGAGGGTGAGGCGCCTGGTGGTGTTAAGGTCAGCCACCCGGGGCACAAAACAGGATGGAGAAGGACAGAGAACGGCACTAGGGGGCCAGTGAAGAATGTCCGAAGCAGTCACCAAGTGACCTCCTAGCTACTCAGTTCAATACACCCATTTCCTTTTTTATCAGTCTTAACCGCCCTGCAGAAGCTGATAGTGTAGTCAGCTTAACTCCAACTTTTTCAGGACTGGACCAGGCACCACAAGGGAGTCTTCTCCACGCGCCGCCCTCTTCCCTGGAGATAGTTCCAATCATACCCACTTGTTTCCTTCCAGCGGGGCTCAGGGGATGGATCCTGGCTCACTTATAAGTCTTTCTTCTTTTCACCCTCTCCCTCTCTGCTGGTGCCCTCTTTACAGACCAGAAAATTCTAGGGTCTTTCCTGTTTTTAAAAACCCTCCCTGGATCACCCACACTTTTCTAGCTACCACCTGACGCCTCCCCTCATCACTCAACTTTCTCTCAAAGGGATCTGCCTGTCCACCGCCCACCCACTCCACAGCCTGGTAAGCTAGCTTTAACCTCCTTGCCTGCCTCCCCCCTCAAAACTCTTCCTGCCGAGGTTCACAATAGCCCCTGATTGCGAAATTCAAAGAGCTTTGTTTGTTTCTTATTTCTCTGAGATTGGGGCATAGCTGTGTTGATTACTTTCTCCTTGAAACGCTTCCCTACCTTGGTTGCCATGGCAACCCCCTCTCCTAGTTGTTTGTCTCATCTCTCAGGTCCTTCTTTCTCTCTCTCCTTTGTCACCCGTCCTCACCTCAGTCAGCCCGGGAAATGTCACAGTAGCTCAAGATTCTGCCCTGGGCCCTCTTCTGTTCTCTCTACACTCTCCCTGGAGATCTAACTCTCTTCTGGGGTTCCCAATAACCTCTGTCTTTGGGGTGGTCCCTCCAGACTCTGGGATACAGCTGCCTCCAGCTGGCTGTGCCCCAGCCCCTCAGTGCTATCCCACTGAGACTGAGCCAGTTGTCACCCCTCACACTGGCTCCCACGCTGTGTTCCCCATTCCAAACACCTCCCCTCCACCCGCCGAGTTTCTTACCCAGGACACATGGGGATCACTCTTGGCTCTACCTTCTCTCTTACCCCAGGAGCCAACAATCAACATGCATTTCTGACTTTACCCTGCCTACAGACTGTCACCTTCCTAATGTAGCCTTTACACTGGCCACCACAGTGATCTGCCCAAACCACAAATCTGAACATGTCACTCTGGTGTAAAAGCTTTCAGTAGTGCCCACTGACTGCAGGATAATGTCCAAATTCCTTGACATCCGAGGCCCTACAAGGTCTGCTCTCTGTCCACTTCTTCATCTCATTCTTCCCATTCCCTCTTCCTTCTTCCCTCAAATTCCAGGAACACCAAATGCCCTCATGTTCACTCTTTGCTCCTTCTCATGTTCAGGGCTTTGCTTGTGCTGTTTTCTCTGCAAGAAATGTTCTTTTGTTCCCTTCTACCTTGCTCATTCCTGCTCATCTTTAAGAAGTCAGACCAATGGTCACCTCTTCTGGAAAGTTCTCTGCATGTCTGTTCCACTGCTGTACTTACCATACTATATTATAACGGTCCACTTAAATGTTGTATAGTTGGACACTGTGATTTTTATATATTATTTGATGTGCTTTCCCCCCACCCCTGCCCCCACACTTCCTTGCCCATCACTGTTTTGGTATATAACAAAATATCCCAAACTTTAGTGGTTTAAAAACAGAATTTATTATTTCTCATGGTTCTGGGGGTTGACAGGGCTCGGGTGGGTGGTTCTTGCTTAAAGTCTCTCATGTAGTTGCAGTCAGATGGCTGCTGGGGCTGGAGTCATCTGAAGGCTCACTCATGTAGCTCATCATCAGCTGGGAGCTTGCTGAGACTATCCTCTGGAGTGGACTCACACACGGGTTGAACTTCTCAGAACACAGCAGCGGGGTTGCAGGAGTGTGTGTTCCAAGACCAAACATTGCAAGAGGCCTGGTCAGAAGCTGCAAGGCTTCTTATGACCCAGGCTCACTGATCCTAGAATGTCCCTTCTGCTACGAAGGACAGTTGAGATTCATGGGGAGAATTACACTCCTCCTCTTGATGCGAGTAGTATGTATATGCAGAGCAGCAGGAACTGAGGGTGGTCATCCTGGAAACTTAGCTTCCGTGGTCACTCTTTCCTGACTCAGAGCTTTGGGGGAGGACTTGGGTGGTTACAGGATGAATGGAGTGAGAAAGACAGTCAATAGTTCCAAATGGTCTCTTGAAACCTCCAGCAGAGACAGAGTGTTTGGTTGCAGTAGCTGGGCATTTGTAAAGAAAAAAAGAACCTGAGAGACTCAGAATTTGAAACTGATGCCATGAACAGCAAAACGGAAGAACACAGAAGCTGTCTTTCTGCTTAAAAGGAAATAAAAGTTCGACAAGCTAATGGGAGGAGAAGAGTCATGAGGAGATGTAATTAATAGCAGATACTAGATCTCCGAAAAGAAATTTGGGGCACCCTAGAGCAGAAGGGATTGTTGCCTGGCTCCCCAGGTGTTGCCCAGGAGACAAAACTCCCGGCACAGGCTGCAGAGGTTGAGGAGCCCTGGTGGAAGGTGTCTGATGATAGGCCTGGGGGCTGCCTCCAGGGTCCTGTATGCCCTCCAGTGTGGTGGTGATGGCGAGTGTGTGGGGAAGTGGGTGAGTGTGGCTGGTGGACTTGGAAATGCCTTGTGGTTAGGACAAGGACTCAGCAGGCATGCCTCGGCTCAGTGGCTGGCAGTGGATAGATACTGGTGACCCAGGACCAGATGCACGCCTCTGGCACTAGGGCAAGATAGAAGCTCCCAGAACATGGACCACCCACAGGAAGAAGGGAAGGAACAGTGGAAGCAGAGAAACTGGAAGTGGATCAATAATCTACTTAAGAGAAACTTGGGAAAAGTCCAGATGTGACTGCGTTTACCTTGAACTAAGATTAAGTTTGTGCTACTGAACAGAATGGGTGGTATCGGTAAGAGCTCACTTGAGTTAAGAAAACAGCAAGGTGCTGTTTGTAGCTGTTTCTAAGTCAGCAACTGGGGCCATTTTTAACCTTTCATTCTCTCTCATCTCTCCACCTGGTTGGCACTGTGCCTACTATTTCTACCTCTGAAACTTTTGAATCCTCCCCTCCATCCACACTGTTGTTTAGCTCAGGCCTGCATCACCTCTCACCTGACAACTGTGAAGCCTCTCAGGTATTCTCCCTACCTCCAGGTTGTGGGGTCCCCTTCAAATCCTTTTCTGCCAGCAGCCAGAGGGATGGCAGGACACATGCATTGTTTTCTTTACCTAGAACAGTGCTAACCCTCTCGGGAAATCATTCTGCAGTCCAACCTATTTGTTTTCATAACGCACCTTATTACATAACCCACCTTATAGGCCATCACTGATTGGCCAAGGGTGTACCTGACTCAGGCTGGGCCAATAGGAGCTTTTCCCCAGATTTCTGGACTTGGGAACAGAGAGAGCTGCTAACTAACATTTATGGAGCACTTAACTACGTGTCAGGGACTGGACTAAGCATTTTACAGGTGTCATCTTTTTTGATCCTCACAACACTCTGAGGCTGGTGCTGTTATTATCCCCATTTCACAGATAAGGACGCTGAAGACAGAAAAATTCGATAAAGCAGTGAGTAGCAAGTAGTACTGCCTTGAGTGTGGCCTCTTAACCAAGCTTCTTCACTCCTCCATGGTCTCTTTGTGGTCATGAATCTGAGGGACGTGAAACATTGGTAGCCATGAATGCCAGTGTGTGGAAGAAGAAGGCCTGAGAGAGGGAGGCTGGCACGCAGAGAGATGTGAAGACATGGAGATGGGAGACGGATGGTCTGATGGTCAAGTCCCTGGCTCCAGAGCTCCTGGAGGCCCACCTGAGCATAGCCTGACCTCACCCTAGCCTGGCCTGTGGTTTTTGTGGAAGCCAATCAAGTTCCCTTTCTGCCTGAGCTGGTTTGAATCGGGTTTCTTTCACTGGCAAAGAAAGGAAACGACTAAACGAAAATGTGATCACACCTGTCTCCCTGCTTAAGAACAGTCACTCGTTCCTCAACAGTCTTAGGATAAAAGCTCCAACTCCTTGGCATGACATTCAGCCCTGCATGTGCTGGCCAGCCTGATCTGTCACTGCTGTCCCTCCTCCTGTCCCCACATCCCTGTGTGTCCCCTACATGCTGGACTCACTGCTGTTCCTTAAATACCCCAGCAGGGCTGCAGCCCACATGAAGACCAGGAGAGAGATGAGATCCACCATTGTCTGTCCCTCACCCCCAGCTCTGAAGTCTTTTGACTACAAGTCTTTATCTGGGATTTCACCCCCTCAGCCTCTCATAAGCTCTGGGCTTTTCCTTTTCCTGCATCAAAACTTACTTCTCTTCTGTCAGCTCGTAAGAACTTGGGTCTTGGACTTTTTTTATTTTTATTTTTAAAATTTAATTAATTTTATCATGAATATTCATGAGATACAATGCTGATTGTCACCCCTCATGGCATGATGTGAGGGCCAGATTCGTACTGGCAGCATACCTATTACCACAAATTGCTTTTGTACCCCACATCCCCCACCCAGTTATCTTCACCTCCCCC
Source organism: Galeopterus variegatus (assembly GCF_000696425.1). Lineage (NCBI taxonomy): Eukaryota > Metazoa > Chordata > Mammalia > Dermoptera > Cynocephalidae > Galeopterus > Galeopterus variegatus. The sequence continues at coordinate 756,748 of NW_007726170.1, forward strand.
CACCCCCACTCCACTTTGTAGCCCAAGGAACGTTCTCTCCCTCTGCAAGACCAACGTGCTACTGTGTTCTTTCCTTCCTTCTTTCTCTCTTAGCTCCCACATATGAGTGAACACATGCGGTATTTATCCCTCTGTGCTTTGCTTATTTCACTCAACATAAGTTTCTCCAGACTCATACATGTTGTTGCAAATGGGAGTATTTTTTTTTTTTAATGGCAGAGTAGTATTCCATAGTGTCTATATACCACATTGTCCTTATCCAATTGTCCATCGATGGACATTTAGGTCGGTTCCATATCCTGGCTATTGTAAACAGAGCTGCGATGAACATGGGAGTGCAGGTATCCCTTCGACATGATGATTTCCATTCCTCTGGGTATACACCCAGAAGTGGGATTGCTGTATTGTATGGAAGATCTATCTGTAGTTGTTTGAGAAACTTCCATACTGTTTTCCATAGTGGTTGTACTAATTTATAGTCCCACCAACAGTGTAGGAGGGTTCCCTTCTCTCCACACCCTCGTCAGCATTTGTTATTCACCGTCTCTTTGATTACAGCCAGTCTAACTGGGGTGAGGTGGTATCTCAATGTGGTTTTAATCTGCATTTCCCTGATGACTAGTGATGTTGAGCATTTTTTTCATGTAACTGTTGGCCATTTGTATGTCTTCCTTTGAAAAATGTCTACTCAGCTCCTTTGCCCATTTTTTAATTGGGTTGTTTTTGGACTTTTTAAATTACAAAAGTAATTTGTGAACATCTTAGAAAATTGACAAGTACCCAATGGTACCCAGAGGCAACCACTGTTCACTTCTTGACACACTTCTTATCAGAATTGTTTAAATAAAATGATTTTCTATTACTGTCCAAATAATACATGCATATATTTGAAAAAACATCCAAGAGAACAGTAGGGCTTTTGATGAGGAGCGGCAGTGCCCTGCCCTCTCCCCACCCGCAAACTCTCACCCTGGAGTGTATAATCTCTGTTCTTCGAGGCTGCCTCCCCAGGTCTAAGAAGCTCTTAGGTCCTTCGTATTAGGAGAAATGTTTTCACCAGAATATAAGAGAACACCAAGAGTGGCTCAACATTAAGAATGTTTATATATTTCAAATAACACAAATCCAGAAGCCAGCAGTTCCAGATATTCAGGCTCTGATTTAGCAGAGAGCTCCGAATCTCTTGGCCTTCCCCTCCTGGTCACAAGATGCCTGTCAGAGGTCCAAGCATCACTTTTTCACCCAACAGCACCTAGGCAGAAAGGAGGGGGGCAGCCAAGAAACCTTCCAGGCGCATCTCTTTAATTAGGAAGGAAGTGTTCTCCTGAAGCTGCCTAAAGATAGCCCCTTACAAGTCCCAAGTCAAAATTGGGTCATGGGAGTTCTCTAAACAGTGTCTGCTACAACCTATTTCTAGTTCATAAGATCCACTGATGTCCTACGTGGGTCACTTGGAAATTACTCCCCTCCATCCCTGCTTATCCCTACATAGTCTTCAGTACCTCTATTGGTTATCTTTTTAATTTGAAGAAATCTATTGCCCCTTTGTTCCTTGTTCCACCACATGTCCACAGAAACTGTCGCTGCCCTATTATCGTTCCTGTTACCCTCCAACCCCTTTCCTCCATTGCTACCGCCCAACTTCTATACCTTTCCTTTCACATTGCAATGAACGATGACATTGATATTCTGTTCTATAACCACAATCAAATTCAGGTCAATACAAAAATTGAGTATCAATGAAAATTGGAAAGGAAAAGACAAAATTCTCATTATTTAAGATGGGCTATACAATATATTTCCTGTGGGTACCTATCTATGTATTTACAAGTTTTTAGAAAGGTCTAGAAAAGTACACATTGAGCACATTACAGTGGTTACCTCTGGGGCGGAGGAAGGGAATGGGATGGCAGCGGGTAGCCAAAAGGGACTTTAGCTTCATCTGCGATGTTCTATGTTTTAAAAAGGAGAATGTATTCATGTTTCGCTTGTGTTATTAAACTTTAATTTGAAACAATTCCCATTCATTTTCAGCCAATTACGCCAGCTCTGTGTGTTTGGCTGTGCTCGTATGCTTGTGCCCAGGGAGGAAGAACATTGACTTTGTGTGTGTCTGTGAATGAAGTACAGTAATTAGTAAGTAGATGAAAAAGAAATCTAGCAAGCACAAGCAAAACAAAAAAGGGGTACAGAGAGAACTCATTCACAATAATGATAAAAACTACAGAAATAACTCATTAGGAAACAGGCAAGTTTTTTATGGAGAAAACTATAATGCGTGAGTGAAGGACATACAAGATGATCAGAATAAATGTAGAACTCTAATGTATTCATGCATCGAAAGGCTCAGTGTGTTATACTGATGTCAATTTTCCCCAAACTAATCTTTAAATTCACAGAACTTGACAAGTGGGTTTTAAAGTCCACGTGGAGGAGTTCATGTGCAGGACTAGTTAGCTGAGATAGCTGAGCAGGAAGCACAATGAAAGGGGGCATTTTACTTAGATATCAAAGATGGGGAAAAGCTATAGCAAATAAAATAGCTTGGTAGTGACAGGGTAAACGATCAGTGGAAAACACAGGGGCCTCGGACCCACCTGGACACGGTGACTCAGTATAGGAGGGAGTTTTACTTCAGATCAGTGGAGATAGGATGATCTAGTTAATCCATCATGTGGCGATAATCGGCTGTCCATTTGGCGAAAGGTTAGATCATATCTCATTCAATCATAGAAATATATTCCAGATGCATTAAAGAACCAAATAAAAACAAAATTATAAAAGTATTAGAAAAGAATACAGAATATATTTAAACCTCAGGAGTAGGGAAACACTAAACATGATACATAAATTAAAAAGTAATGAAGGAAAAGAATGATAAATTTGATTATGTCAAAATTGAGACCTCTGTCTAACAAAAGATTCTATAAAGAGTTAAAGGTAACAGACAAGCTGGAAGAAAATATTTGTCATATGTTCACAGAAGATTAATATCCAGATTATATTAGAAAATTCCACAAATCAATAAGATAAAGACAACCTAATATTTAAAATATGCAAAAATAAACAGGCAGTTCAGAAAAGAGAAAATACAAATGCCCAATGCACATATGAAAATCTCACTAGCAAACAGAAAAATACAAACTTTAAAAAGGATCCAATTTTTCACCCATCAGATTGGCAAATATTTAAAACAATTGCTTACGGTGTAGGGATTAGAGTCCTCTCATACTCTGCCTGCAAGTTAAATGGTCAGAAATCACAGAGGGCACTTAGGTAATATCTGTTAAAACTAAACACACGAATACCTTGAGACCCAACATTTCACTTCTCAATCACTACCCGAGAGAAACATTACAGAGGAGGCACATGCAAGGCTTTTCTCTGCAGTGCTGCTTGCTGCTCGTGATAGTGGAAAGAAAAGAAAGCAACTAAATGTCCATGGAGCTTAGAGAACATAAAATGTGGTACATTCATAGGAGTGAACAAAATACAGCTATTTAAAGGGCAGGAACTACATATATTGATATGAGTATATGGTAAAAATGTGATATTTAGTGAGAAAACATAGTTTACATTTAAATCTCTATAATGTGGTATAACTCATTCAAAATAACTCCATTACTACTACATATCACCATGGATGGAGACACATAAAACTGTGGAGGAGGTGGGAATTTAGGACTTCAGAGGATGGCCAAAGTGGATTGTGGCTATATTCATATTGTTCCACTTTTAAAAAGGAGAATGTATTCATGCTTTACTTGTTTAATTAAAGTATAATTTGAAAAGATCTTCATTTGTTCTCAGTCAATTATGCCGGCTCTGTGTGTTTGGCTGTGCTCACATGTTTGCGCCCAGGGAGAAAGAACGTTTACTTTGTGTGTGTCTGTGAATCAAGCAGTGATTAGTAAACAGTTTGAAATGAAATATGAAAAGTGAAGGGCCAAACAAATAAAAGCAGAGGGGAACTTATTCACAGTTGATAGTAAAACCTTTAATATTCCTAGGAATAAATTTACCAAGAAATATGCAAGACTTCAACCACAGAGAACCATAAAACGTCTCTAAAAGACATAAGTGATGACTTGAACTGAGAGATGGAGCAATGTGAATTGGCAGGAAGATTATATAATAAAGATGTCCATTTTCCTCAAATTTATCCATAAACTCACTGTAATCCCAATTAAAATCACGGAAAAAATCTTCCTGACACCTGACAGGCTCAAATATGCAAAAATGACCAAGGCAATTTTGCAAAAACAACAAAGGGGGCGGGATTTGTCTTTCCAGTTAGCAAGCAAAGCTCAGGAGCAGACAAATAGATCAGTGGACCAGAAAGAGCCCCGACATGGACCTGCACTGGGATTTAGTGTCAGAAAAACGTAGCAATTTTTTTTTTCCTTTTTTGTCTTTTTTCGTGACCAGTAACGGGATCGCAACCCTTGGTGTCGTGCCTGTACCGCGACTGGCAACGGGATCGCAACCCTCGGTGTTGCGCCCGCACCGTGCTCAGCCAGTGAGCGGGAACCGGTCTCCACATGGGATCCGAACCCTCGGCGGGAGCACCGCCGCACTCCCAAGCGCTGCACTCTACCGAGTGCGCCACCGGGCCGGCCCAGAAAAATGTAGCAATTTTAAATCACCAGGGAAATGACAGATTATCCAATAAATGGTATTTAAAAAATTAGTTATGGGCCGGCCCGGTGGCGCACTGGATAAGTGCGCCGCTTGGGAAGCGCGGCGGCGCTCCCGCCCGAGGGTTCAGATCCCACATACAGACCAGTTCCGCTCACTGGCTGAGCGAGGTGCGGGGGCAACGCCGAGGGTTGCAATTCCGTTGCCGGTCCCCGGTCCGGTACGGGGGCAACACTGAGGGTTGCGATCCGTTGCCGGACACGGAAAAAGACAAAAGACAAAAAAATAAAAAATAAAAAATTAGTTATCAATTTTGAGATTAAAATTAAACACTAATATCACACTAAAAATAAGCTTCCTATCCAGAAAAGACTCAAATCTGAAATTGCAAAATAATATAAAATGTAAAGACAGAAAAGAAAATGGAAAGTTTTAGGAAAAATTATTGGAAAAATGGTTGTGATCTTAGTGTACAGAGGGCCTTCTTATGGCAAGATAGGATTCTAAATTTGACATAAAAATAAAAACTTCTGTAATAAAAGATACAACACAATTAAAAGACAAGGGTCAGAATGGTAGAGAATTGTGTGCAATGCATAGAACAGATAGGGAATTAAAATCAAGAATATATAAAGAATTCCTACAAATCAGTAAGAAAAAGATAACCCATCAGAAAGGTGGACAAAGGATATGCACAGATGTTCCCAACAGGAGGAAATATAAATGACCAGTAAACCCGTGGGGAGACCATAGCATGACCATTCGCTCAGAAAACACTGATTAAACCAAGAAGAAACCATATTTCACCCACCAGATCTGCAAAGTTTAAAAGCTGGCAATGGTCTGGAAAAATGAGGATTCCTATTTACTTGTGGAACTTAAACTGGTACAGCCATGTCAGAAGACAACTGGCCATTATCTATTAAAACTAAAACATGTCCTAGTGGACATGCTAGGACCCAAAGATCCACTCTCTGTACCTGCTCTAGAGAAATACTTCAGGAGGAGGCACGTACCAAGATGGTCTCTGCAGCACTCTTCATAAGAAAGGAAACAACGAACTAAAGGACTACGGATGTTCAAGAAGGGGAATCATGTAACATTCACGTGGAAGAGTATAATACAGCTGTTAAAAGGAGTGAACAAGAGCTGTTGTATGAACCAATGGGGGTGGATCTCAAAAACGTTAAGATTAAGTGAAAAATACAGGATACAGCATAATACCTATGATGTGGGATAATTTACTCGAAATACCTACATGAATACTGAATATTAGCATGGAAGAAGATACATAAAACTTTTAACAGTGGCTACCTCTGTGGAGGGAAAAGGAACCGAGGTCTCAGGTGGCCAAAGGGACCTTTAGTTATATTCATATTGTTCCACTTTTAAAAAGGAGAATGTATTCATGCTGACTTGTTTAATTAAAGCATAATTTGAAAAGATTCTCATTTGTTTTCAGCCAGTTATGCTGGCTCTCTGTGTTTGGCTGTGCTCGCATGTTTGTGCCCAGGGAGAAAGAACGTTTACTTTGTGTGTGTCTGTGAATCAAGCACAGTGATTAGTAAACAGGTTGAAATGGAAAATGGAAAAACACAGCCCAAACAAGTAAGAGCTGAGGGGAACTAATTCACAGTTGACAACAAAACCTTTAATATCGCTAGGAATAAATTTATCAAGAAACATGCAAGACTTTAACTGGAGAAAACCATAAAACTTCTCTGAAAGACATAAAAGACCACCTGAACTAAGAGTAGAGCAATGTGCATTGGTAGGAGGAGAATGACAAAGATGTTAATTTTCCTCAAATTTTTCTGTAAACTCAATGTAACCCCAACAAAATCCCAGCAGAAATTTTCCTGAAACTTGACAGGCTAATTTTAAAATTCATTGTGATGGGACTAATACGCAACAATGATCAAGGTAATTTTGCAAAAACACAAAGGGGGTGAGATTTGTCCTGCCAGTTAGCAAAACATATTATCAAGCTCAGGAGCAGACAAATAGATCGGTGGACCTGAAAAAGTTCTGACATTGATCTGCACTGGGATTTAGCATCAGACAAAGGTAGCAAGTTTAAATTGGTGAGGAAATGATGTATTGTTCCATAAAAGGTATTGGAATAATTACCTATCCTTGGGGGGGGTTGGGAGGGGGTTAAAGTTAGATCCTAAGATTCATGCATACGGAATTTTTAAAAATATGGTATAAAGGCTTAAATATATATAAACTGTAAATGTTAAGGAAGAAAATACAGGAAAAATGCTTATGACCTTGATATATGGAAGGCTTGCTTAAATAAGATTGCAAAAAAAAAAGGCATAAAAGATTGGTAGATTTGACTGTATCAAAATTTTAAATTTTAAATTTTAAATTTCTGTGAGGCAAAAGATAAATGTCAAGAATCATAATGTATGGGCCGGCCCGGTGGCGCACTGGAGAGTGCGCTGCTTGGGAGTGTGGCGGTGCTCCCGCCGAGGGTTCAGATCCCATGTGGAGACTGGTTCCTGCTCACTGGCTGAGCGCAGTGCGGGCACAACACCGAGGGTTGCGATCCCGTTACCGGTCAGTAAAAAAGACAAAAAGGAAAAAAAAAAGAATCATAATGTAGAAACTATTTGCAATACATATAACAAAGTATTAGTATACAAAATACATAAAGAACTCCTAAAAATCAATAAGAAAAAGAAAAAATACCTTAAAAAAAAGAGAAATGGGCAAAGGATATGGACAAGCAATTCAGAGCAGGAAATATAAAGGGGCAGTAAAAACACAAAGACTTTAGCGTTGCTGGTAATTCTGAAAAATGCAAACTAAAATAAGATACTATTTTTTAGGATTGATTAAAATGTAAACTTGGAGATGATCCAGGGAAATAGACCCTCACACACTGCTGGCAGGAGATTAAAATAGAAAGGCACTTTTGAGAACATTCTAGCAGTTTCTATTAGAATGTAAGATGAGAATACCCTATAACCCATCAATTCTATTTCTAAATATCTGTTCCAGAGAAACACTTGTACTTGAGCATAAAAGGCATATACAGGGATGCTCTTACAGGTCTGTCTTAATGGGACAACATTGGAAGCATTTTAATAGTCAATCAACAGACAACAACTAAATAAAACATGGCACTCAGTGAAGGTCACCAGCAGCCAGCCGAAAGGAGCACTGGAATGAGCTGCAGCAGGTGATACGAGGAGAGTCCTATAGGGTGCACAGTAGCACCTCCACTGTGTACACCACCACATCTATGCAAGCAAATAAAACAAGAGAACAGAGTACATGTTTTGGTAAGCATAGGAAAACATTTTGGATAAACAGCAAATGCCTAAGAGCAGCTACCTCTAAAGGCGGTGGGGGAGGAGGGGGTTGCTGAGGTGGAGGTGGGGGAGGCCAATAGAGACATCTTTATCTGTAATGTTATAATTTTATTTAAAGGAAAATGTATTCATGTATTACTTGTATAATTAAAATTTAATTCAAAAATTCTAATTCATTTCCAGCCAATTAGTGCTGATTTACATGTGTGTTGTGTTCTCTATTTGTGTGCCCAGGGACAAAGCACATTTAGTCTGTGTGTGTCTGTGAATGAAGCATAGTGATTAGTAAATTGATTAAAATTTGGAAAGCAAAATGAAAAAAGGGAAAGTTTTTCCACTCACAAAAGCAGCAAAACTAATAAGGTACTCAGGAATAAACCTATTAAGAAATGTGAAAATCCTTTATGACAAAAGCAACCAACCTTTATTAAAAGGCATTAAAAACAAAACAAATAAGACTGTTAAACGGAGACAGACACCATGTTCACAGATGGGAAGAACTGATATCCTAGATGTTATTTCTTCCTTCAATAGGATTTTTTTCATGGAACTTTTACAAGCTGATTATAAAATGTGTGTGAAAAAGTAAATGTGCAATATAACCGAGATAATTTTTAAAAAGAATAAAGGGCTGGTGCTTACCTTATCAGGTAGTGAGACACTTTATAAAGCTGTGCTCATTAAAATGTGGTATTGGCCCAGAAACAGAAAAGTAGATCAACAGAATTGAAGAGTCTAGACACAGGGAATTGGAAAAAAAGATGGTGTTGGGGCAATAAATGGTGCTTAGCAAACTGTACATCTATTTGGAAAAAGATCAAATTAGATCTCTGTGTCATAGCATACACGAAAATACATTTCAGATGAGTTAAAGACTTAAACATTTCAAACAGCTATAGACGTTTTAGATGCAAACACAGAATGAATATACACTGTGGTGGGCCCTGCCTGCTCCAGCACTAGCACCATAGATTTCATCAGCACAATCCGACAAGACGCTTTAATATCTAGTAGGTCTCCAGGCAGACCTCGCCTCCCAGCTTCTGCAAGAGCCTGTTGAGCATCTCCACCTGGGCCTCACAGACTCCTCTTCCTCTTTCTCTCCAACTCAACCTGATCCTGGGAAGAGGAACTGCCATACTGGATGAACTGATGTCTGAAGCCAACTCCTGCCACTGTGCTGTGTCAGTAAGGCATTTCCTTCTACAGAGTCCATTTCTTCCTTTATGAGATACAGTAATGATCCGTTTCTTGTGGGGAAATGTGAAGTTCATGTGAAATGATAAATGTGAACTTGGATAAATGGCAGAGTTCACAAGGATGAGGGGAGCAGACTCTACTTTTTCTTGACCCCCTGCTCCCCCCAAAACCCAAAAAACCCTGCCACCCAAGACTTGACGCCCCTGTTATTCTTTCTTGCACTGTAACTTCTAGAGAATCGTCCTATTCTTTTTGGTCAAAAGAAGTTTGAATGTTGATTTCTGATATTTGATTTGAAGGCAGAAAATACTGATTCGGCACCCAAAAGAGCTTACTGCCAGTTGCTAGGTGCTGAGAAACACAAAAAATAATAAGACACGATTCCAGCCACGAGACAGGATAAAACTGGTGCTAATTAGAGCTGTAGTTAGTACACAGCTCAGATAAAAGCTCCCAAAAGAACATGGAGATCAAGTTACTCTGTAAAAGGTAAATAATTTAATTTTGCCCCATTCAGTGAAATACACATTATTGCCCCAAACTAATTTATCCACCTCCACAGTTGGTCCTGGCCCCTTTGGGAGCTCATTTCACTAATTGTCTCTATCTCTAATCGCTCTATTACTCAGGCTCTTTACCCTCAAAACATTCACATGACAGCATTGCTTTCCTTTAAGATTAAAATTTAAAACACTTGGATCTTGCCCCTTTTTCCTTTCTCTCCTTAATCAACCCCCACCCAAACTGCTCTGGCAAAGGTCCCCAGAGGTCTCGCAATGGCTCTGGAGGGTGCCTATCAGCAGGACACCGTGCTCCCAGTTCCAGGAGTGCCACCATGGAGACTGTGCACTTGGATTGAGGGGCTCCTGGATCAGCCCTTGTCGCCTGACCTCTCTGCCTATTCCCATTGCTGACCACTCCATATTTCTGCCTAGAGACCTCCCAGCCCTTTCTTTTCAGCACTCTCAGAGGATTCTTCTCTTTTCCAGTCCCCAAATATGAGTGCTTCCTGGGCTCATTTTCTAGCCTTTCATCCCTCAGCCATCCTCATGGCCTCAAAATGCCCTTGAAACCTGTCAACGTCCTGATCTGCATTTCCACTCAGGAGCACTCAACTTGTCTCCTGCCTCCCAAGACCAGCCCTTTGCACAGGCTGTCTCTCTGACTCGAGTGCTCTCCCTCAGTATGCTTTGTCCAGTTAGCTCCTTCTTCTTCACTTGGTTCAGGGCATCACCTCCTCAGGGAAGCCTCCCAGAGTCAGCAGGGCAGGTCTCCCTTCGTGCGCACTCTCCTGCACTTAGTACCTTTCTTTCAGAGGGCCCATTGGTGCTGGAAACTGTAATGCATGTGTGTGATTATTTATGTCTTTTGCTCCTGCTACCATGCAAGCTCCACAAGAACAGGGATTCTTGCCTATTTTAATTTGGTCACCAAAGTATCCACAATGCTAGACACACTAAGTCAGAATATGTGGATGGATAAATGTTTGTCACAAAATAATGGATGTTTATCACATTTGAAAGTTGATGTCTGCCTATAATTTTGCTCGTCTCTCCTAGCCTCAACCTCCCCTTACCCATCCTTCACATCTGGAAGTCTTCCTTCCCAACTCCTTAAAGGATTCTTAGTGATGGATTCATATCCCCCTCATATTTCAACATTACTCCACCTTGTGCCCCCATCATTCTCCAAAACTGCTCTTATTAAGGCCACCAAAAGCTTACTAATCATGAAATCCAAAGGAAAAATTCTGCCTTTATCTTATTGGAATTCTCTGCTGCATTTGACAGTGTTGATTACTTTCTCCTTGAAACTCTTCACTACCTTGGTTGCCATGGCAACTCCCTCTCCTAGTTGTTTGTCGCATCTCTCAGGCCCTTGCTTCTCTTTCTCCTTTGTTGCCTGCCCACACCTTGATCAGCTCCTCAAATGTCACTGCAGCTCACAATTCTGCCCTGGGCCTTCTCCCATTCTCTCCCTGGTGATTTCACTTATTCCCTTACCGAGTGGTGATGGCCTTGGGCCAGTGCTTCCAGTCCCGTCTCTTCCTGAGCCATAGACCCCAGCATCTAAGTGCCTACTGGGCCCCACCTGGCTGCGTCCTTGACCCCTTGGCTCTACCTGAGTCCACTATCCTGCCTCTCAGCCTGGCTCTCCAGGATATGTTCCCTATCCCAAGGGCCTCTCAACCATCCACCCATGGTTCCACTCAAGACACGTGGGAGTCACCCTTGGCTTGACTCTGTCACTCGAGCAGCTAATCATTCAGCAATTATATCTGGTTTTTATCTACCACAAGTTTCTGATCTCTCTCTCCATCCCCACTGGTCTAGTTCAGGCCTTTCCCTCTCTCATCTGGATGTCTCCTGCCTCTGGCCTGGTTACTTCTTATAATGAATATTTTTTTTTTTTTTTTTTTTACTTTCTAGCATCTTTTATTCCTCCCCAAGGCCCCTTATTACCTTTAGGGAAATTTCCTGTTCCCCATTTTATGCGGCTGTGGTGGGACCTGGGCTGCTCTCTTACATGGAAGTCACAGAGACCTCTTCTTCAGGTCCTGCCTCTCACCAGCCAGGTCCTGTCTGGAGTGGCATGAGGCCCAAGTTCAGCCAGCTAAACCAAGGCTCTCTCTTGACCTTGACTTCTGTCCAAATATGGAAGTAGTTAGAATGGTTCGATGTCTAGGAGACACCACCAGGGAGAACCGCTATTGGGACCCTGAATGTAACATTCAAGACTGTGACACAGTCCCACCCACTTCATTGCTCACTGTTTCCTCCCTCTATCCTGCTTCTCTGGGTCTTAGTTTCCTTCCCTGTGAAATGGGGCTAATTGTGGTTGTCTGCTTCACTGGGAGTAGGAGGATAGGGTTGTGACGATCAGATGAGATGATGGCCATGACCCCATGGTACAAACTGTAAGGAGCTGTGCCTATACTGGAGTGCAGTCCTAAGACCCAGACAGCCTCAATCTTGACTTTTATTTCCGTGTTTGTTGATTCCCTGGATGTTGTCATGAAATCTTTCTGAATCTTCATTTCTGACATTTGATTTCCAACAGAAAATAATTATTCTGCCCCTACCTTGCTGGTTACTTGTTGCTAGGTGCAGAAAGGTACAAAAATGAGTAAGACATGACCCCAGCCATGAGGTTAAAACCACTGCTAATTAGAGCCATAGACAGTACCTGGAGGGCGGAGGAAAGGCTGCTGAAGAACATGGAGGTCGGGTTACCTGGTAAAATGGACATAATTAAATTTTGTCCCTTTCCACCAACACAACTAATCCCTTCACCTCTACACTTAATCCCACTGCTCTGGGGCCCTTTTCACTACCTGTCGCTGCTCTTCAATCTTGGTTCTCACAGCCTTCCTCCCTCCAAATGTTGTGGGTAAGAATCAGCACCTTCCCTGGGCCCACTGCCTCCTCCCACTCCCCTTTCCCTCCTGCTTTCTCAGCCAGACTTGAGATCATCCCCCACCCACCTGGGCTTCTGCCCCTTCTCCTGAGGTTGCTGTGGCAAAGGTTTCCAAAGGCCAGGTCCAGGAGGTGCCCTCAGCTCCCCTCACCTCTGTGCAGATGGCCCACCAATGACCCATCCTTCTGGAAGTTCTCCTCCCTGGGCTTCTAGATCTCCACTTTTTTGGTCTTCTGCTCTGGTTCCTTGTCCTCAGTCTCCTCAGCTGGATTCTCTTCCTGTATCCATCCTTAAAATGTCAGTCATGGACCGGTTCCTGGCCTTGTTTCCATAAACTCTGCTCCTCCTCCTTTAAGCACATCCTTGGTTCTCCATCTATCCCTGTTGGGAGAAGCCCACACTTCTTTTGCGAGCTCCAAATGAACCTGTATACTTTCTTACTTGACAACAGCTCCAGTCAAGGTCACCAATGCACATTTTTCTCCCTTGCCACCCTTGTCCTTTGATCTTGGCCTCTGATTTATACAGATAGGAGGACTTTAGGTGACAGTCCTTTGGACCTCTCCTGTCATGTCTATCCTTAATTTTATCTCAGTCCAGCTCCAGCTTGGAAATTGTCCCTGGCCCCAATCGCTACTCTAGCAGCTTCTCCCAGAGAGGTGGCCACGCTGCCTGCTCTGCCTTCCCCTTTCATTTTCCTCTGCCCCATCTTGCACAGAAAACTGCTCCTGCTCAGGATCTAGTGGCCCCCTAATTACTACATCCAGTGGGCTCTCAGTCCTTATTCAAGTGGCCTTTCTCTTTAGTCTGTTGATTATTTTCTTCTGGAAATGCTGCACATCCCCAGGTTACCATGCCAACACAGCCTCCAGGTGCTTTTTCCATATTTTTCCTACTTCTTTTTTGCCTTTGTGAGCTCCCCTTTCTCTCTGCACACTCCTTAAATGGGGGCCAGAATCTCATTCCTGGCCCCCCTCTCTTCTAAGCTGGCATAATCTCCTAGGACCAGCTCACCCAAGCCCATGGCTACAACTGCTATCAGTTCCACCCAAATCTGTTTAAATCTCCTGCTGGGATCCAGACCCTCAATCTATCTCCTTGTAGGTAGGTTCTTACATGAGACATTTGGAGGAAGGCTGTGCAAGCTGAGTTTGAAGAGCAGGGATAAATGAAAGGGGCCCTGGAGCAGTGGGATTAAGTGTAGAGGAGAAGGAATTAGTCATTTTGGTGGAAAGGGACAAATTTAAGTCATGTACATTTAACCATCTGACATCTTTGACTCAATTTGTCCAAAACTGAGCTCAACAATCCTCTTCCATTACCTCAAGCCAGCTCATTCTCTTGGGTGGTCTTTCATCCACCCAGTCACCCAAGACAGAAACAGGAAAGGCATCCTTGACTCTTTCTGTAACCCTAGAACCAACCAGTCAGCAGGTTTTCCTAACTTCACCTCTTGGATCTAACTACTTCTCTCCATCCTCTTGGCCTCCACCCTAATTCAGGGCTTGCCTTCTCTATCTGGACCAAGGCAATCATCTCACTGGCCCTCATACCTCCAAATTTCTCCAAGCAACCAGAGTAATCACCCTCAAACAGAAATCTTACCATGGCACTTGCTTGCTCAAAATACTTCAGTGGCTCCCTGTTGTCACTGAAGACCCAGTTGTTCAATTAGACACATATGGCACTGTGATCTGGTCCCGCCCTCTCCATTGACTGCCTCTATCTCATGCTTCAGCAACCCTGAACTGTCCGTGAGTTCATACATGACACTTCTCACCTCTGTCTCTGCCTTCTACCTGAATAACTCCTACTCATCTAATTGTCTCTCCTAGGCACCTCCTCAGGTACTCCCATGAAGCTTCACACATGCACCATCAGTCCCAGCTGCCCCATGATGACCTGTCCCCAGCATACCTCTGGCCTGCTACTTCCTAGGTATCATTTTAGCCTGTGTGTCTTTCTTACCTCTTTGTATGCTCAGGAGAGGGATATCTTATTTATGTTCATATTTTAAAACCTAACACCATGCCTGACATAAGTAGACACAATAAATGTTGTATGAATATATAGGCCATTTACCCTCTTGACACTTTTCCGCTCCCTTCTTCTAACATATTACTTTCCAAACAGTGTAAACCAATTCACATTCCCCCCAGGAGTGTACAATAGCACCTGTTCCACTGTATCCTCATCAACATTGGGTATTCTTAAACATTTTCCCCCTAATTTGTTGGTTAAAACTTGCATTTCCTTATTGTTTTTACTGTTGATCTTTGATATTTTAGTCAATTCTATTTCCTCTTCTGTAAACTCTGTTTAGGTGACTCACATACTTACCTGTTTTGCTTTTACTGTTAAAGTTTTGAGTTTGTTCTTTTATACATTATGTATCTGCAAATATTTTCTCCACTCTGCTTTTTGTTTGTTTGTAATATTATTTGACTTTGAAAATATTTAGGTTTAATGTAGTCAAATTGGTTGGGCTTTGCCTTCTTGATGTAAGTTTTTTAGCTTTTTAGAATACATGGGCTCCCCCATTCAGACACTTGTTAAATATCCAATTCCTTTTCTGATATATATATTTTTTAAAACCAGAAAGACACATTGGTCTAATTTTTAATGGGCTTATATCTGCTTTTTGAACTTCTCAAATAATTTTTGAATTTGGGTGTGTGCTCTGAGGTGAGGTTGGAATGGAATTTCTACTTTCTAGTGAACAGTGAATTAATAGTCTGAGCCTCATTTTTGCACAAGGCTTCCCCTTTTGGATCTAGCTCAGAGCTAAGCTATTCCTGGTTTATTATGGCATTTAAGGCCACAGCCTTTTCAGAGAACATGCTACCTGGACAGGGAACTGGAAGACTACTGGAAGGAAGGTATGATTCCAGGCACAGTAACAGTGAAATACAGGGAGGCTTTTAAGCTGTGGGAGCAGAAGGCCTTTCTGGAAGCGCTGCCAGGAGAAGATATGGAAAGATGGGTTACCCACTTTGACAATATGAATGGCTGAATCTAGTTGGCATCTATCAGTCCTGGAGGCTTACAATTCTGTGAGGAAACACAACACAAGAGTCATAAGAGAGGTAGAGCCCCACCCCACTCTTCCCCTGCACCAACCTACCTGCGCAGACTCTGCCAGAACATTTCATCATCAGCAGAAAAATCACCTCGACCAGTTCCTGCCAAGTTCACCTTCCAGGTGAACCACGATTTCTCCATGCTGCAAGATGTGGACTTCACCTGGGGTTACCATGCCCCTTGTCCAATTACTGCTCTAAGCATCAGGGCATCTGAGGGTGATGCTAGAGCTGGAAAGGAACTCTGGGATTATCTAGACCAACTGCCTCATTTTACAGATGGGTAAGCTAAGACCCAGTGAGGTTAGTAGAAAGCATCCTTGCTAGGAGAACTCACTATGGAGACTTTGCCCACCTAATCTTGATAATAGAAATATTTGTAACCCTCAATTCTAAAAGGATTACTTAGTAAACTTGTTTATTGTTCAGGAAAGTGGCACAGTATGACACTGGAGTCAGAAGGAGACCAGCCTATTTCTGTCAGTTCTTGCTGGGAGACCTGGAGTTTGTTCTCTCCTTTATGAAATGGAAATAATCAAGAATCCAAGGGGATGGAAGCAAACTTACTTAATAGGCTGGGGGTGAGTCTATACAGGGGTCCTCAAACCTCAAGACCCAGAATGATCTGATTTCTCATTTCAGATATTTATTTCACATCAGCAGATATTTATTCAGCACTTCCCAGTGATGGGTTGAAGACAGATGATGTCACTTGCTGAGGGCCCAGGTTTGGGTGGGCGGGTTGTTGCATACTTGCTGTCCAAGGCTAAGCCCCCACCTGCCCATCTAGTCCAGTCCACTCCAGGCACCTTGGGACACAGGCCATCACTTGCTCCTGTTCACTGTTGGCCTTTGCTTTCTTGATGTCACTTCATTGCTTTTTAGCTTAGAGGAGGTTCCCCTACCCAGACACTTGTTAAATATTCAGTTCTCCCTGGTTTTTAATAGGCTCATATCTCCTATTTGACTTTTAAAAATAGTTAGTCTCTCTTCCCTGGCCCCTTCCCCTCTGAAAAGTTATGTGGTCCAGCCCTTAAGTCCTACCTAACTCCAAATAATCTGCTTTGTGCCTCTATTCCCCAGCTCTCCACCCTCAGGCAGTCCTCCACCTTCTTCCACTCATGGCTATAGGGGGGGACAAGGACAGTGGTTAAAATGAGGCTCTGGAGGGCAATGGAAGGGATGCAAATCCCAGCTCTGCCCCTCATTTTGATCAAGCAGCTTCATCTTTGGAACCTCTTCTGTATAGTGGGCATAACCATGCCAACCTTAGGAAGTTCTGTGAGGGTTCAGGGAGGTATTGCTGGTACAATGCTCATCAGGGTCTGACTAGAAAAGCACTTGCCAAATATTAGCCAAATAAGAATAGTCCAAATTGGTCACTTCTACTTCTCCATCTCTCTCCCCTCACAGTTGGAAGAAGTCATGTGTCCCTCTCATCTCCACTGCTTCCTCTCATCCCTCCTCTTCCTATGGTGACATGACATCTGCTCTTCCACTCTGCTGACCCTGATATGGACAAGACCTCCTAACTGACCAACCCAAAGGCCCCTTCTTGGTCCTCTTGTTGCCACTGGAGACCTCTTAAAATCCCTCCCTTGATATCTTCTTAAGTAATCTGGCCTCTCAAACAAAAGGGGTCAGCTCTTCAGGGAGGGCAGGTGGGCTCACCTGGCTGGGCACCTGGAGAAGCAGAGTAGAAGCAGCATACAGGGATAGTGGGAGCCAGACTGTGAAACACTCCAACTGCTCCAGCAACAGAGAGAACTCCATCCTCTAGGCAATGGGGAAGGACAAAGGTTAAACCAAGAGCCACAGAACATAACCTAAGCTGGTAAGGAAGCCCAACGGTGTCCGTGAGGATGATGGTTTGAAAGGGACAGGATTAGAAGCAGAGACATCTGGTGCAACTGTTGAGCAAGAAATGATTGGGTCCAAATTAAAAAGAAGAGATGGACACGGGATGATTAAGAGCTGGACAGACAGGACTAAAAGTGCAGTGGTTTAATCATGACCAGGGATAGGGAGACCCAGTCCTATCTGACTGGTTCAGAACATCACTCACCACTGCACACCCAGACTGCTAGGAGGCCACAGCTGCAAGGGCCATTATAGTTGCAGTAGCTGTGGTGTGTGCTGTGCGCCTGTGGTCCCCAGTTCCTGTCAGTACAAAATGGGACCACATGGCATTCATAAAAAATGGCTCTGAGTGTGGAAATAAGAACTGGTTCATACTTGACCAGTAAGTAAAAACAAACAAAACCAAAAGCTAACCACCAAAAAGAATCCCTCCCCAAATGGCCCAGCCTATCTATGAGTAGTAGCCTAACCCCCAGAGTACTGCAGCTGAGTTTGGGGGTTGGACTGAGGCTGGGTCTTCCCTTAAAGTAGTCCAAGGGAATGGGGCCAGCAGAAGGACTTGAGTCTCGGTGCTGTGCTCACATGTGTGTGTGCTGCAGTGGGGTGGGACTATGGAAGGGAGTTCTGAGTCTGTTACTCTAAATAGCATGGTCATGATCTCTGAGGGGAGGAGAAGATGGAACTGGAAAGATGAGCAATGCTCAGGACCAATGAAGCTTGTGGTCAGAGCTCAGGAATCAAAGGCCAGCCTGGCCAAGCTGTGAACCCTTGGGCAAGTCAGAGAACCTTCGCCACAGCTTCAGAGGCTTCTCTGTGAAACAGAAGGTGGCAGTCCATGCTCTGCACTCCTGCCCAGGTACTGGAAGGTGCTCATAAAAGCAGGAAAGTCTGAGAAGTCTCACATGTGGGGGCAGGATATGGGGCAGGTAGAGAGAGAGGAGAAGAGGGAATTCCCTCAGTTCATAAGCAACTGAGGAGCCCACCTACATCCAGGTCTTATGGGTGTCTACCACCTGGCTGGGCTACTCCAAACTACATGTGGACTATTGCCACAGGGAGAATGCCAGGTGGTGGAGCCTTTTATGAGGTTCTTCTCACATATCTTTGTTCAAAATACTAGTCTGGAGGCTGAAAAATAATCTCTGTCACTTCAGAGTTGCCAAGAGGAGACTTGGGAGGCAAACTGAATTTCCTTCCTTCTAGGCAAGACAGGACCACCCAATTCCTTAGGTGTCTGGTGATTGATTGCTTGAGCCATCCATTCATCTACCCACTGGACTGGTCAACCAGCAGGTACTACGTCAGGCCTAATCAGGCAGGTTCTGTGCCTGGTTGGGGGCAAAAGACAAAGACCCTATCCTCAAGGGTCGTACAGGGTCATGACGACCAAGCTAAGGAGTTGGGACCACAGGCAACAGGGAACAACTGAGGGGCTTTGTCTGTCTTCCTCCCTCATAGACCATTCCATGTCTGCCTTGGCTCTAGCTAAGACTCTTGACTGTTCTGCACCCAAGAGATTTAAAGTTTATTCTTTAATGGAAAAGATCCTTTGATTAAACACTTGATTGTCTTAACACTCTTTCAGCCAGTATCTCTAAGACTGAAGTAACAAGAATAAAGTTCACTGATGTTTCACAGAAGATGGCTTTGGGAATGTTAAAGACTTCCTGGCCCAGCCCCCTCCTCAGCTTATAAATTGGGAAACAGAGGCCTAGAGGAGCAGAGTGAGTAGAGAGCAAGGTCACATGGGAAGTGAGTAGGAATCAGGTCCACAGCCTTACTTGGCTCCTGCCTCCCTGCCCCCTGACACTACCAGTGTGTGGCTGGGGAACAGCAGCTTTGGAAGAGGTGATGAGCTGTCCAAGTGCAGGCTCTCTACAAGCTGCCCAGGAAAACAAGTGAGAGGCCTAAACTGCCCAGAGGATTAGTCCTTGGAGAAGGGTTATTTTCATGACCCATATCTGACAGAGCACTCTCAAACATATCCCTGCAGTGATTCCTCATAGAGAGGAGGCTGGATGGGCAGTGTTTACTCTCTAAGAGAAGGAATCCATGGAGGGTCACTGGGCAAGCTGGTGGCCAAGCAGGGACTCAAACCCAGGACTTTGATCTCCTAGAAAGAAGTTACACCTTGGTGTTCCTTTCCTTTTTAGGATATTGTCTTTCCAGAGAATAGAAAAAAATTAAGGGAGTTCAAACTGAGGTACAGACATATGGTCTCCCAAATAATCTCTCTAATTCCACTAATGACCTAACAACATGGTATTGTCATTATTTGCCTACAGGCCTGCCTCAGTGCCCTCCCTCCTGCTGATCTGGGCTCCTCAAGGGCATGGTCTTATCCTGCATCAGCTTCTCAGACTTGGCAAAGACCCTGCCAAATGCTCCTCACATGAATGAATGAGTGGGAGAGTTGAAGGATCAGATCCCATCTCTAAGAGGACTAGGCCCAGTAAGGGCTGGTCACAGGGGGTTGGAGAACAGAAGAAATAACAACATTGTAGAGACTTTGCCCTGAGGCAGATGCTACAGTGGGTGTAATGGTCTCGATTCTACAGTTGAAGAAATGAAGGCTTAGGGAGGTGCCATCACAAAGGCAAGACATAAGGCATGGGGCTCCCCAAAGCCTTGCATCAAGGTGCTTTGGTCCTCCAACCCTCCTTCCCACCCAATGTTTGAGTCCTTTCCCAATATCGCAAAGGGAGACCAAGGGCTTCTGTCTGAAGCCTTCAGTTGCTGCTTAGCCGGCCACTCCCCTTAACCTTTAGTCTACTCTACAATTTAAGTTTTTCTCAATGTACTTAATTTTCCTCCCTGAAGCCTGGCAGACTAAACTCTGTCCTTCTTTGGGCTTTCAGGAAGACAGTGGGGAGTGAGGGTTTCTGGGCTGAGACTAGACAAGTCCCCCTAGTCATCTTCCATCACTGGCTGAGGACAGCACTTCTTAGTTCTTTCCTCTTTTCAGAGCAGTGACCCTTTCACCCATTTTGGTGGAATGGGGGGTAAGCTTTGCACAGGATGCCGGGAGACTGGGTTCTGGCTCTGCCAACTGACTGGACACACGTAACAACCCTTTTCTGGCCTCCTTTTCTGCAGCTATCCAGTGGGAATTGGCTTTCCTTCCACCATTTTTCATTGCCTTCTCCCTCCCCGCCTACCCTTTCTCTTCCCTTCCCCACTCCTCACTTACAGTCGCTCCTGAGATCCACTTCTCCCCATTCCTAGTGACCTAGCCAGGCCAGAGGCCTTTTCAGAGCCCCTGCTTCTTTCACCATTCAAATGCTGTACTGCTGCCCACTGAAAGAATACCACCTTAAATGCTGTTTTGATTTGGTCACCCTCCCACTCCCACTGGATCCTCGTTTGGGATGGTTCTCTCAGTTGGAAATGGAAGAGGTCTCAGGACTGAGTTTTGGGGACTGCTACCAGAATTTCAGCCATAGACCCCCTTACTATCTCCCAATAGTTCTCTAGCTTTAAACAGACTGACCTCTTTATCCCAAAAAGCCTTTTTGGGTTCTGATTCTAGGGCAGCCAGATGCTGGTGGTCCTTCATTTTACTTTCAGCCTAGTCTGTTATATCTGTAAGCACAGAGATGCTTGATTAGTTGGTAAGAAATAACATCTCATTTATCACTTCACTGCTTGAACATTTGTACTTGTCCTTCTGATCTTAGCCTGAATGTTAACCCTCCCAGGCCTACAGCAGATTCCCTCTTAGACTCTCTCTTCTAGCACCTGCCACAGTCCATAGATAGCTGTGTATCTCTGGGATTACCTGCTCAACGTCATCCCCTTTCCCATTAGCCTGGAGGACTTTCTGATGGCAAGGGCTGTCCACCTTGTCCACCGTGTAGTCCCAAGGCCTAGTCCTACATGGGATTCTGACAGATACCAGCCGAATGAGTAATAATGCGGACCTCCTTGGGAGGCAGGGGGAAGCCTTCATGGGTCATGCCCTTTAAGAACTCAGTCACTAAGGAAGAAGTCTGACTAGCACAAACACTCAACAAAAGTGAAACACTCTAGGCAAGCAAATCTCCTGGAAGAAGAAACCCAGGAAAGCTTCCTGACAGAGGCAGTATCTGGGCTTGGATAGGACAATGACTAAAACATAAAACACATGCATGCTGCCTCACAAGTACACTGCCACCCATTCAGAGCTCAGCCATCTTTCTCATGTTGGTCCAAGGAGGACCTTAAGATCCTAAGTAAAAGAACTCCTTGGATATGAGGGCTGGGAAAACTGTGTTTGCTACAAAGACCAAATTTTACCTATAAGGAAACTGAGGACCAGAGTAGGACATGGACCAGCTCCTAAAGAAGCCCAGACCTAGGCCTCATGGGGGTCGTGGGGTTACTAGGTACCCTGTGAGCAACTATTTCATACTAGGAGCCAAAGTGACTAACTGAATTGCAGTGTGTGGTTTTTCTAAGGCCTGGTGCCCCAACTTCTTTCCAGAAGTATTTACTTTTTACTTTCCTGAAAGGTATTTCAGGCAGAAAGGATGGAGTGCTTGGCAAGGTGGGAAGCATTGCTGGGCAGACAGAATGCTGATTTGGCAGTCACCTTGGGAGGGGGTAGACTGCAGGCTCCCTGCTGGAAAGGGCCACAAATCTTTCAGAGGGAGGCCTGTTTGTGACTCTTAAGTGGGTTTGACCTAAAACAAAAAGTTGTTTTCTGAGGGAGAGCAAAATAAACAATAATCTTGGCATCATTTATCATCCAGGTGCCTCCAGAGGAGAGTAGGGACACAAAAGCCTTTTTTGTTTGTTTGTTTTGTTTTTGGAATTTGCAATTATCTATTTTGCTAAGTCTTCCCACTAGGCTAGAATTGTGAACTCCTGGAGAGTCAGGCCTGGGCCGGGTCTTGCCCCTGAAAAACCCCAGCAAGCCTAGTAGAGTCTCAATGTTTGTTGAACAAACCATCCTTTCCATGTGTATGACTGCTGAGCTTGTCAAGACTTTGCAGAACCACAAAATATATCCAGAAACTCAGAAAAGAAGAATTCAGAGATGAAAACACAAAAGAATCAGGTAGGAAAAATGCCCAGCAGATATAATCAATTAAAGTTTGGTTCATTGAAAATACCTCTTAAATAGACAAACCTTTGGCAAGTTTTGATCAGTAAGTGAAAGCATCAATAAGCAATGCTAGGAATGAAAAAAAGGATAAAATGACAATAGCAGATTTAAAAGAGGAGAAAACAACACACAACTTTATAGCAATAAATTAAAAATCTAGGTAAAACAGGTGATCTATGAAATTACCAAAGTCCTCTCACAACTGTTATTTCAAAAACTCCTCATAACAGCCCTGTGCCTTGGACAGGCAGTGCTCCTATCATGCTTTCTAGAAGAAAGGAGAGATTCAGAGGTAGATACCAAGCACAGGGCACTGACAAACTGCCCTGCTTTGCCTCAGAGGTCATGGCCATGGGAGCATGTGCATATCTACAACATGGAATCATACCACTCTTGCACTTCCAGCCATTGCCTTAAGTCTGTTGGTTGGACAGTCAGTCTTATTTATTTTTCCACTTCAAATGCCATAAGGGGTTTCATTTTATTTTTACTTCAAAAGCAGCACCATAAAAATCCTTGATGATTAGAGCTCCAGCTGTCTTAAGTTGTTTGTCAAGGGATCGGTTACTCACATCTCCTATGGAGGGAAACAATTTCAGGCGAGAAGTCATGGGAGCTGAGAAATGCAAATGTCTCATCTCTGAAAACTTTCAGACTCCCTCCTGTTTACCGCCTGGCCTGCCCCTTGATCCCCTCCCCCAGCCCCACCATCTGCTCTCGAGAGCAGATCAAATTTTCAAGCTAAGGTACACTGGCGCCAAGGACTCAGCCCCTCCATGCTTCCCCCTGCCACCCCCACTCAGAAATCCAACACCGTGACCCAAATGGACTGCAGCCACATGAAACCACAGAGGAAAGTTTATAAAGCTTTATTAAACATTTCACACAGCTGGGCAAGGAACACACCAGAAATAAAAGCTCTACAATAGCACTCCAAACGTTTCACAAGTGTGGCCTCACAGTCCCATTCCCTAGATGGACTGCCTTCTGTTCTCTGCCTGGCCCACCTCCCTCCCCCTCAGACAAGAGAGAGATGGATGGTTCAGATGGGAAGAACAACCATGCAGATCCCCAGTGAACAGGGGCCAGGAGAAAGTCTTGTTTGCCAACACTTGTTATTGAAGCACAGAAAAAGAAAAAAAACACAAGTGACAGTCACAAAGTCTTCCTGTGTATTCTTCAGAAATATACAGTCTATATATGCAGGAACGAAGAAGCTCCTGGCGGGAGGACGATGGCCACTGCTCCCTCTGTCTTGTCTGAACCACCTTGGAGTCCAGTGTGCTGGTCACTCTGCAATCCCCATGCTAAATAAAACTGTAGCGGCACCTACAATAGCTATCTATTGCTAAACCTCAAAATCAGAACATGTTCGATAAAGCTTCTTTAAAAGGAATATACACATGTATTTGTACGCACACATACAGGGCACAGCAAAAAATATCCAAACACCTATCAAGGGGATCATGGCTATTATGAAATACACAAGTACATTCCCATTCACTCAGCTGGGGACTGCTAGATCTACATAAACACACCATACCTCAATCCTGCAGAGCATGCACGGGAGACACAACAAGGTCCCTGCCTCAGGACAGTTGAGAAAGGCAGTAGGAGGGCAAAGGAAGTGAGGCTGGGTTGGAAAGCATGAGCCTGGACGCTCAGGAGAAAGAGCAACGTCTATCTGTTGCTTCTTTCTTAAAAATGAAGTGGAGAAATACTGGAGATTTGTGGACAACAAACAATCAAGATATGTTTCCGTCTAGCTTGCTGAACAGGGAAAGAAGGATGAAAAAGCGAGGCTCTTGGGCGTCAGCAATCTCTTCAAATTCGAGATAAGTGCAAAAACAAGCCCTGTCTTGGACAGGTGCTTCCCCCCCAAAAAAGGAAAGGGGTAGAAGAGAATTAAAGGGAAACTAGGAGAGGGACTGAGGAGTCAGTAACATTCTGGGAAGGAAGGAGACCCTGACAAGGAGGGGTCACAAAGGTAACAATGAAACTGGCATTTTATCTGCCCAGCTCATGCCAGGGTGGCTGACCAGGACAAGTACAGACTCCTCGCAGTAATAAGGCGAGGGGGGTAGCCATCCTGCCAGCTGGGATCAAGATGGGGACAGAACACACACAACCACAAGACCACCCACAACTATAGGACTCTACAATAAAAGCACCGGTCAGTGCCATTATTCACATTATAAGGATAAAACATCACAGGCCAAAAAGGCGCTGTTAGGAATGTGGCACCCGCAGGGCTGCGGGATTTGAAACTCCAATGCTTTATGACCTACGTCAATGCCTCCCCTCCCGTCTTCTGCTTCCTTGGAAAGCTAACAAGGTGGGCCATTAGGTGCCCACAACAGCAGGGTCGTGCGCCGATTCTGGAAGCGGGGAATCGGAGCAGTGGTACAGGAAACAGTTTCCCCAGCAGCTATAGCAGATGAGGAACAGGGCTGCCAGGAAAACCAAGGCACAAATTGTGCAAGGTTTCCGCTCCAGGAGGAAGCTGAGCAGGTAGAAGCCCATGAACATAGAGTGGCTGAACCACAGAGCGGGGTTGAGGGGCTTGGGGATGAGGAGGACGGGCAGCAGCCACTGGAGGCAATACATGATCTCTGCTGGGCAGGGCCTTCACCAAGGCTGCCGGGCACCGCTGCAGGAACCGACCTAATGGGTGGGAGCCAGCGGGCGCAGGCGGCTGCCCTCTGCTTTCTTCAACCCTCACTCTCCAGGAGCTGAGCCGCTGTGCTCTCTGGCTGTCAGCCCGGGATCACCAAGGCAGCAGGGATCCTGAAGAGAAAAGTCAACACAATAGACAAACAGACAAAGAACAGACAGACAGACAAAAAAAAAAAAAAAAAAAAAAAAAAAACAGGAACAGAATGTATACTTATTTGGGAAAATGGATCATGGTTACAACAGCAAATGTGAATGCCCTTTCCTCCCTGCCCACCCATGGAAGTTCTACTCCTCTCCAAGTCAATTCAGGAGGCCTCCTGGATGTCCCCCTGGGCTTCTCCTGGGGGCTTGGCAAGAAGGCTCTCTAGCACGGTCCTCAGTGGACTGGCTTTGCCTGGGCCCTGCCCAGCAGAGATCATGTATCGCCTCCTGGGGCTGCGGCCCGTCCTCAAGGGGCCCAGACCTCACAATACCGCCCCGTGGTTGCCACAGGACGGCCATGGGCTCCGTGCTGTGCCCCCATGCAGTAAGGACAAGGTTCTGTATCTAGTATCTCTCACAGCGGTAGGTGATCAGGAAATGAGTGGCAAGTTAAAGCAGTTAGCAGCGGACTGCCGGCCCGGAGACGACAGGCAATGGATCCTTGCAAGCTCCATAAGCTGCAGAAATGGCGGGAGAACCAAATATTTTGTCTGAAGATGGCAGCCTGGGCCGAGCTCGCCTTTTTCAAATAGCCCGGCCTCATTTTGCCAAAACCAGCCAACTTATTTGAAAGTCAATGTACAAAAAAATCACTGTGCTACTTCGTTCGAACTGAACCCGCTTGGATCATCAATACCTCCATCTGCTGCTGGCACTACAGAATCTGACCTTCATGAGATTTTAATCAAAATTAATTTTCTATCCACGTAGGGGCAAACGCCAGTTGGCCCCTGTACCAGGCAGCTTGCTGAAAAGAGGTGCTTTCGGGGGGCCACTGGTGCGCGGGGGCTGCGCTCACAGGCTGTGTTCCGCTCTTCCCGCCCGCAAAACCCACGCTCTGAGAGGGGATCAACCCGCAAGACGGGCGTTCTGAAAGGGACCCGCGAGACAGGCGCTCGGCGAGGAACCGCCTCCCCTGGAAACCGGGTGCGGTAGCCACGACCCTCTAATGGCACTAGCAAAACCCCGCTCCATGCTCCAGCCGCCCAGCGGAACGGGTACAAAGACCCGCGCTGGCTGAGGCCGACCTAGGGGAGCGGAGCGGAAGACAGAGGTTGAAACTCTGTCCAGTAGAAAAGTATTCCCGAGCACTTTCCTCGCGCGTATACAAAGGGCGCCAAGCCTCCCTGCATCCCTCCTACTAAGTAGATACCCCGTACTATTGCCCAGAGCGCAGGGCCCTGGCTCGGCTCCCTAGAGTACCACCGCCACCACAGATCCCGATCTCCTTGCTACCGTAAGAAGCCAGACGAGAAGAATCAGGGAAGGGTTACGCGCTCAGGCACCCCTCGTGAAGCAGAAGCTATGGACTTAAAACTCACTGAATATTAGAAAAAGTGTACTGAGTAGGGGCCTGTGACGATAAGGCTTCTGAAAAGGGTACCTGTTTTTGTTCCACGGGGCAGACGACCTTTCCCTAATTTCGGTTTTCCATCCGTGCCCAAGGTTGGTTCTGGAGCGGCCCTGGATACTGGGCTGAAATTTGCAGGCCAGGGCTTGGAGACAGGGGCGCCATTCCAAGAGGTGTGCAACCCCTACTCTCGCCCTGTACTCTACCCAGAGCCGCGATACCCCTCCATTTTACACAAAAACTCAAAAGCGCGCACAGCGGAATCTTCTGGAAGGGGCTAAGATGGAACTCAGGAGGCGGGGGTCGGTGTGGAAAGAGCAGAAGGATTTTTTTTTTCCTCTCCTGACGAATGAGGAGCGCCCCCGGCCACCCCGCCTCATGAAACCCCCCCAAGCGCGCATGCGCACTTAGGTGACGAGCGGGTACTTAAGGAGCGGACACAGCGGCTGCGGCAGTGCGCCCAACAGCGGACTCCGAGAGACCGGTGGACCTCGGCAAACCCTTGCTTCTTGACCACCCACCAACCACTCGAGGAAGTATGGCGGCAGTGGCGGCAGCTTCAGCTGAGCTGCTCATCATCGGCTGGTACATCTTCCGCGTGCTGCTGCAGGTAAGTGTGCCAGGCGCTGGGTGGGAAAGGGCTCCCAACACGCGCACCCTGAATCCGCAAGCCCGCCTCGTGATTGCCGCCTCCCGGACCTGTCCTATCTCAATTGCCGCGATCCTTGTCTGCCCAAGTGCCGCTGCCGGCACCATGCGCCCCCTGCCCGTTCCCTGCGCCCTGCTCCTCGCGCAGACCCTCCCCAGTGCGCCCGCGCCCAGCCGGGAACAAAGACTCGGGGCGCGGCGGGCAACTGCCGCGGACAATCACCGAGGCTTTTAGCAACCTATGCGGTAAGAAAAACCCGCTATACCCAGATCCGACCCCAGGAGGGAGGCGGGGCGCTTCTATGTTGCGAGACTTCACAGTTCGCATAACGAAAATTTTCTGCCTTAAAATATTGCGCATTGCGGGGAAATTTCTAAAAAATTAAAAAAATAATATACACACACACACATATGCAGGGGTGGGATGAAAAATAAGAAAAAAAGCACTTCTCAGAAAAAAATTAAAAATCACTTCGCAAAACTCCACAATGAATTAGAGAAAAGTAATTCATAGAGAAAAACGCGCATTGCAGGAAAAGTAAATCAGACAAAAAAAAAAGCTCTTGACAGAAAAAAAATGTATTAGATAAAAAGCGCATTGCAGAAAAAAATTGGACAAAGGAGCTAACAGAAAACAATGAATCGGACAAAAACGCTTTGAGGAAAACAATTAGAGGAAAAAGCCCCTTGTAGAAAAAATGTAAGGGGAAAAAAAGCGCTTCCTAAAAAAGGGCAAATCGCTTTGGGGGGATAAAAAAGCAAACAGAGGCAAAAGCGCTTTGCGTAATAAGAAATTAATCGGAAGAAAGCGCTTTGCCCATAAAATCATTTACCCTAAAAGCTCCCTTTGCAGGAAGAATTCCCTGCTAAAGGAATCTTTTGCCAAAGGAATCGCATATTTCCTTCAAGGTGTTCCTGGAATGCTGCATTTACTGGGTAGGATTCGCTTTTCGAAATCCTCCAGGGACACAGCCCATTGCGAGAAGTGAGGTATACCTAAGTTGTGGGTCCAATCAGCTTGCCGCCATGCAGCTCTCAGCACAGTTGGAAAAGCTCCAGCTGCCCTGACTCGTGGACAAGCTGCGCCCGCACCCGCCTCTCCAACCTACGCTGGACAGGCGGGCGGGGCGGGGGGGGGGGCGGGGGG
>NW_007726170.1:785431-818917 GCF_000696425.1 Galeopterus variegatus
CCTGCTTGCGGATTTTGCTCATATAATGTTCGCTCCCAGCCGCCGCTCCAACTTCCTGTGGACTTGCGGGGGGGGCAGGGGGTGGGTCGGGGGTGGGCACGGCAGCTCTGCAGACACGAGGCGGGTGCTCTCCACTAAGGGCGGGTCCTGGGTCTCTCCCCACAGGTGTTCAGGTACTCCCTGCAGAAGCTGGCGTACACGGTGTCGCGGACCGGGCGGCAGGTGTTGGGGGAGCGCAGGCAGCGAGCCCCCAACTGAGGCCCCAACTCCCAGCCCTGGGCGGCCGCATCATCAGGTGCTCCTGTGCAACTCCACCAGCATGGGAGCCAGCGCCGCGCAGGAATGGGGGGTCCCCTGTGCTCCCTCGCCAGAGGAGCATTTGCCAAGGTCAGTGAGGGGCCGGTAGGCCACCCGGAGAAGCAGCACCGACAATGACGGCGATACCAGATCCCTTCCCAACCCTTTGTACCGGTCCCACTGCTGGGGTGGGGAATGAGGGGGTGGGGGGAGCAGACCCCTGAGATCTGGGTGTAGGCACTGCATTCTGATCTGGACCAAGTCGGGACAACACCATCCCAGCCCCGCAGCCGCGGCCATGCCAGCAGGTCCCGCCACCAAGATCCAAACTACACCAGCCAGCAGAATGGACATTTCGACATCACCAGCCAAAGCCCTGAATCTCAGTGCAGCAGAGAAGGCGCCCACTGTGTGCCTGTGTGGCGGGACTGGAGGGCACGCGTGAGGGTGGAGGAGGGTTAAGAAATAGAGTGGGGCCCTCTCACTGTCCCTTGCCTACGGCACGTGTATTCCAGCCTTGCTGCCTTTGCTCCCTTGATTCCCCTTTCCCCCTCACTGCTTCCCAAACCCAACCCATCCCCCCAAAATGTGTCACTTGATTTGGACCTATTCAATCAGTAAAAGGAATCCCATCTTTACTAAAACCCCTTCTCCGAGCCCCCCGCCCCTCACTGATCTTGCTTTTCCCTGGTCTCATGCAGTTGTGGTCAATATTGTGGTAATTGCTAATTGTACTGATTGTATAAGTGTGCATTAGTTGTGTCTCCCCAGCTAGACTGTAAGCTCCTGGAGGACAGGGACCACCTCTACAAAAAATAAAAAAACAGTGCCTCCCCCATTTCGCACAGAGTCCCAGGACCCTGCGGGGTGGTGGAGGTGCACCAAAATGTTGTCTCTTGAGGCTATTTTTGCGGCACCAACACACACACTTCTAAGACTGGGCTGGTGTGCCCATTGTGGAGTGAGCACACTGCTTGGGGGAGGGAGGAAAGGGGGGCAATAAAATGGGACACTCACACACCCAGCCCCATTTCAACTTAACACTCCTGAGATAAAGGACCATTTCCCTCTCCCCAAAGAGAAAAGTTGACATTTTCACTTGTGGTCCCCAAGTAAGGGACCACTTCCCTCCCCAGAGGGGTGGGTGCCTTCTCCTGTGGTCCTGGGATGAAGGGCCATGGCAGGTAATCACTGGGAAAGATGAGAGGAAGGGGAAAAAGGTGGGAATGGTCCTCAATATGGAGTGCTAGGGACCAAGGGGGTGATTTTGGAGAACAAAGCCTTACGAATTCATGCAGGAACACCCCCCCACCCCCCAAAAATATGAGCACTGGGGAGGGTGGACACAGAGTATTGCTTGGACAATGAGTATGGGATAAGAGGTCTGTGTGTCTCCTCTGCCCACTTTAATGCTCCAGGCCCTATAACCTCCACTAGGATCATGACAAGGGCATCCTACCTGGCCTTGCTACGCTCCAGGGTCTCCTCCCCCTACCCTCCCCCACCCTACCCCCCAAACCTCTCCTGCTTATTCTCTGCATTGCTGGGTTCCCTGACTTTCTCAGCATCAGCCTCATGATTCGTAGGGGCGCTTACCAGGTCCCAGGCCCTGGGCTCTCCCCTGCCATCATGTCAGGGTGGGTGGGTGAGCTAGCTGCTCGGCTCCTGACTTCTTTCCCCTCTCCCACTCAGTGAGTCAGGGCTCTTTTTACACAGGGTCGGCTGACTGCCTCACCAAATGGCACTGCCGCCTGTTCAGCCTTGTCTCTGGCTTTATGTGTCCCTGTCACTACACACCTGTTCTTGGGTCAACACCAAGGGAGGGAGTTGAAGGGCCATAAATCTCTTTTCCTGCCACTTCCCTAAATCCCTTAGTCACAGTTGTCACAAACACTTCTGCAGCACAAGGCACTTCGCCCCCTCAAGCCTGATCATGTTTCCCTCCCCTACTATGCAAGCCCCTTAAGTTTCTCAGCTCAATCATCAGCACCTCTAGAGGAACTTACTACTTCATTCAGCATCAGAGCTAAGGGGGGATGGGGGGTGCAGATCTTGGTTTTGGTCTTGGCTTTGCCATCAATCAGCCTAGGGAACCTGGCTAGGTCACCTCCTACCCTTCTTCAGTTCCCCTTTATAAGAGGACCTCTAAGATACCGGTGAACCTCAACACATTAAAAATAGTCTCCTGTTGGACTAAAAAGTGGCAATCAGGACTCATCAGGACTTGAGTAGGAGATGCAATCTGAGCTTCCATCTTCTTTAGGCTGGGTGGCTACAGCTGCTACTGTAGCCTGAAGGTAAGGCAGGCCTCCTCTTGCCCCAGGGTGACTCATCAGCAGGCAATGCCCACACCTCCTCCCTTCTGAAGCCCATATTTTGGCAGGCCTCAAGACTGGGGATTTCTGTGGTTTTCCACACTAACCCACAGAACCCTGAACATATTTCAACATGTGTTCTTAATGAAGGCTGACCCTCCCTGCAGAGCCTTCAAGGGGTGTGCCCACAGTCCCACTGCCGCAGATGCTCTAACCTCAGCACAAGTTACAAGGTAGCTGAGTTCAGGAGGCAGGCCAAAGCAGCATGGAAAAGTCTGGCTGTGCTGGATACAGCACCTCCTGGGCCTCCCTTAGAAGTAGAAGGCTGCTGGCAGCTCCTGGGCTTTCCAGATGATCTTGGCAAAGCCCTTTTCCTACATCCATCCATCAGCAGGGCTCTGAGCATAGCATGGTAGATGACAGAGTTCCAGGTAAGTGCTGCCCAGGTGGCCTGCACCCAGCATGGGTGGGCTTGAAAGTGCAATGTTCACTCCTCACTTTCGTCTCCGACTCCCAAACCCTCATGTTCTGGCAGCAAACTTAACCCACCAGAGAAGACAGAAAGAATGTGTTCACTTTCCATCCCTGTGTAATGCCTAGAAGTCTGATCCAAACACATCTTGTTTATAAAATTTTTCCACAAGCTATGCTATTAAAACATTTTATTCTGATAGAGAACAATAGGATGAGTTGAAAATGACTAGTTTTATTGCAACCTCCTTAGTCCATAGCAATAAATGTCCTCTTTCCCTAAACCATCACCACTGCAAACCCTGCAAGACTTTGCCCCCACAAGGGCAAGGACAGAGCAGATGAGTTGTGAGGGGATTGGAATGGCTTTTTGGGATTCCAGCCACAGGTGAGACCCTTGGGACTAAACCCTGAGAAGGATGTTAGTTTCTTAGCCTAGCCAGTTGAAGTTTAGTCCTTGAGGGTTTAGGTACCACAATTTTCAGAAGTGCAGGGTAATATGTGACACTGTTACTTCTATCTGTGGAGTATTTGGATTATGGTTGATGGAAGGGAAGTCTGTTCTGCAGGTAGGGGCAAGTTTCTTGAGCTTCAGCTGTAAGGTCAACAAGCTTATCACACATGGATGAGGAAGCAGGTTTGCTGTGAGCCATTTACTAGATACCTATTTTCAAACTTGTATCTCCTCAGGAGCCAAGACACCAAAGGGGAATTCTAAATGTGCAGTTAATTTTTCCTCCCAGAGATTTAAATATGTGCACGCTCACACAACAAAACACTAGTCTAACAACAGTCTCTTTTCCCTGGTGTCCTCTGACTTCCTTTATATGCCCCAGAGACATGTTGTCATCATCTTCTCTGGGAATGATCCCCTTTATCCTTCTTTCTCTTCCCTTTCCCACAGGGGCCATACCCCAGCAGGATCCAGATTCCTGAGCATTCTCTGAGCAGGAAGTCATAGGCAGGCAACACACAGTCCTTGGTGTATCACAGTGACAGGCTTGAAATGGAATGCATGTGTTTCAAGAGCAGGAGAACAACAACCAAGAAAGACAGCCTAACTCAGGTTCCTCTTTGAAACAACATATTACAGATAAAAGGTTAAACTGTTTTTAGCAGCAACTCTAAGAAGACAAATTTCAGATATGGAATTGACCTGGTCACTGGAAAGCGGCCAGGCTTCCAGCGACTGCATTTTTAAGCAGATTTGCTTAACATTAATTATTGTCTAATTTAAAACAAACAAACAAACAAGAGCTAACACTTGGCATTAGCACTTAAGCTGGAAGGTTTTTTTGTTTGCTTTTTGGTTTGGGTCCCCGCTTTGGTGTTGCTGTCCAGAAGGCTGACGGGATGGTTGGATCATGTCAGGCAGGGCAGAGAAGCCGTCCCCAACACACCAGTTCACTGAAAGGGATAAAAGACGATCCGAACCTATAAACAGAAAGGCCGTTTCTTTCCTAGGACAGACCCCAGTCTCCCAACACTTAGCGTTGAAAAGGGACACGGAGGCCTGGAAGGAAAAAGCAACTGTCCCCCATCCCCCATTCTCCCTTTCCAGGCCATCAGCGTGTCAGGCATTCCGTTCCTTCAGCTGCCCTTGAGGGCCACTCCCCATACGTATAAGAGGAAAGGGAACGGGTGTCCAGATTTGATGTAAAGTTAGAGGGAGTAAGCAAAGCGTCAACCTATCACCCCAGACACGGAAGCGAGGGCCAGGGGTGGGAGACCCTTTTCATCCTTTCCCCACGCCCCTCCTGATTTAAAAAAACGCAGCTGAAGTGGCGGGGAAGGAATGACAGGTCTCTCAGAGGCTGGGTTTCCTGCCAAGGGACCAGCCCCGCGCCTCCCGACTCTATCTGCCCCATCCCGGGAGGGCGCTGACCTTGGAGGCCAGAGCAAGAACTCAGGAGTCCGGTGACCCACCCTCGGGCCAGAAAGGGACCCCCAAGGCCCAGGCTAGGGTCAAGCAGGGCCATCACCTGGCTCCGGACAGGGGTTTCCCCCTCCCTCGTCTCGCGGAAGGAAAACCCCAGATAGGGACCCGGAGACGCCTAAGGTGACCCCGAAGGGACAACATGGCGGCGCGGCTGCATTGAGAGCCTCTCATCCCGCCCCTAGCAGGCTGACGCCACGGTACCTGCAAGCCCTGCCATGGCGCCGCCGCCAATGTTGCCGTCGCTGCCGCAGTCCGCTTCCACCTCAGCTCGCCACCAACGCCGCAGCAAGCGAGGGAGACGCCCCCTTCGTCTTCTAGTGGAGCCGTCCGAGGACCCATCTTGGGATCGGGCTGTCTACAGCGAACGCCTGCCCATACAGCCCAAAATGGGGTTATCCTCGCCCCATCGCTCCTCAATATCCGCCACATACGGCCATTCGAGAACTTTATAGGTACTTTTATGAAACTCTGGGGCCCTGAGGTCTTGGAGCCCGAAAAATTTTTAATCAGGCGCATCCTGGGCAGCCCCCAACCATGGCCCATGGTCCCCTCATGCATATGCAGCAGACTGTGATCTTTAGTCTTTGAGAGCTGAGCCGGCGCAGCTTAGTCCGTTGTGAGTGGGCCCTGGGTCTGTGTGGCACTCGTGGATGATCAGTGTATTCCGGCAAAACCTTCCCGGGGCTCAAAGTCCGCTTCCTTCCTGGCCCTTTTATCAAGGGGCCAGTGCTTAGGAGCGGAAGGATCGGGCTCAGCAATTGGGCATTGCCCTCCCCTTGTCCTGTAGTTTGGGCAAGCAAGCCAATTGCTCACCCCGACTCTCTCATCTTTCTCATGACCGATGAAATGCTTATTTAAGGGTTGTTATGAGTATTGAGTCAGCGTATTCACTTCCTAGCTAGTCAAGCACATTCCTTGAGCTCTTACTATGTGCAAGCTCAGTGCTAATGGTAAGGGAGTAGAGTGGGTGACATGGGTCTGTTTGGGACCTCAAGGCGCTGCCAGTCTAATGGGTGGGGGTGTGCAAGGAGGGTGGGAGGGAGAGGAAAGACAGTCATCAAATAATCACTGTTAATACTTTTAGTCAAGTCAATACATAATTATGCTTCATGGCAAGTGAGGTGAGGAAAAGTAAGGAGTGTTAGGAGAAATTAATGAGGTCCTGATGTAGGTTGAGGGGTGAGGGTGGAGCCTTCTTGGGAGATAGCATTCAGTCTAAGAAACCAAGGCCGACGAAGAGTTGTGCAGGGCAAGAATGAGGGGGAAGGTGTTAGACTAAAGAACAACTTGTCCGGGGTGTGGGGCTGTGAAGGAGCCGCGTGAGGGTGAGAGGTGAGCAAGGAATAGGAGAGAGAGTGCTACCTACTGAGCTTGGCTTTTATCTTGAAAGTAATGGGAAGCCATTTTCATGAGAGGAATGAGATCAAATTTGAGCTTTTGAAGGGCAACCCTGGCTGCGTGGCTTGGAAGGCACTTGGGAGTGGATGTAGGGAGACCAGTGAGGAGACTGTGGCAGCTTTCCAGGCACAGAGTAATGGTGACTCAGGCAGGGTGGGGGTTGGGAAGGCGGAGAAGGAAATGATGTAAGATTGGATGTGGGTGGATGGTGAGGCATTGGCAATAACAGTTATGTTTTAGCCTTTTGTAAATGAAGGGACAAAAGAGCCCTTGACCAAGGTGGTAAAGCCTGATGAAGGAACAAACTGAAGGGGAAGATCAAAAGTCTGGCTTTGAGAAGTTAAGTTTGAAGTGCCTGAGCAACATGTAGGTGGAGACGGTGAACAGGCAGATTTACATAAGACTGGAGCCCAGAAGGGAGGTTGGGGTTGGATATAGGCTTTTGGGCACCATCAGCACACAACTGATACATCAGGGCACTGGATGAGAACCTAAGGCAGGGAAGGTAGACAGAAAAGTGGGCAGAGGAGAAGGAGCCAGGAAAGAAGACTGAGAAGCAGTGACCAGTGGGGTAGGAAGAGGACCGGGTGAACATGGGGTCCCAGAAAGAAGGTTTCAAGAAGGAGGGAGTGCTCAGTGGGGTTGACTGCTATGGAGGACGGAAGTGGCATTGTTGGGTTTAGGGATGAGGAAGGTTTGTGGACTGTATCCTTTATGTTGCAAGTTCAAAAAGTAAACAAACAAACAAAAGACCCTGAATCAATTAAAAAACAAGTAGCCTGCCACTCAGTGTTAAATGAATGGAGTGCTCAGCAGTGTCATCAAGGGTCCCTGTTTATTCCATCTTTACTGTCCTTGTGTTGGTTTCATGTTCATGGTCACAAG
Organism: Galeopterus variegatus; assembly: GCF_000696425.1. NCBI lineage: Eukaryota > Metazoa > Chordata > Mammalia > Dermoptera > Cynocephalidae > Galeopterus > Galeopterus variegatus. Next base: position 792,737 of record NW_007726170.1, read on the forward strand.
ATGGCCACCCGAGTTCCTGTGGTCATATCCAAGTCAAGGAGATGTCCATTTGTCCTCTAGCTGAGACTCAAACCGGCCTGGATGTGGCCTCTCACCATTCTGCTGCTTATAGGCTGAGGGATCAATGCATCCACGCCAGGATGGATCCACTAGTATCCAACACTGCAGGGAAAGAGGAATCTCATAGTAGAAGCTGTTGTTTAGAAAAAGAGAGGGGGCTAAATGTTGACAAGGATGTGGAGCACTAAAATTCTTGCATACTGCTGATGGCAGAGGAAATTGGTACAACCACTTCAGAAAACTGGCCATTTCTATCTACTAAACCTAAAAATTCATGTATGCTGTGACCGAGAGTTTCCACTCCTAGGCATTTACCCAATAGAAATGAGTGCCTACATCTTCGTAAAGACATGTGCAAGAATATTCATAGCAGATTTATGGAAATAGCCCATAACTTTTAACTGGAAATAGCCCAGTGTCCATCAAAAGAATGAATAAATAAGTTGTGGTATGTTCATCCCATAGAATGCTGTGTTTTACATGTAAAAGAACCCACTACTGATACATGCAACAGCATGGATTAATCTCACATATAGTATGTGGAATAAAAGAAGCCAGACACAAAACAGTAGGTAATGTATGATTCCACTTATAAACTTCAAGGGCAGGCAAAACTAATCTATGGTGATAGAAATCAAAATAGTAGTTACCAGGGTCAGGGGAGAGTAGGGATGGGAAAGGAGCAAGAGGGAATATTCTGGGGTGCTGGAAATGGTCTTAATATGGTTGGTGACTATTGAGTAGAAATTCATCAGGCTATACCTTAAGACCAGGGGACTTTATGGATTTTATGTATGTTATACTTCAAGAAAAATAAAATATAATAAAGGGAGGTGTCCTGCTGATGGAGTTTGGATGTGTTGTCCCCTCCAAAACTCGTGGAAATTTGATCCCCAATGTGGCAGTGTTGGAAACTGATTGAGTCATGGGGGCGGATCCCTCAAGAATGGATTAATGCTTTCCCTGGGGGTGGGGGGATTAATGAGTGAGTTCTTGCTCGATTAGTTCCCCTCCCCCCCCCGCAAGAGCTCATTGCTTAAACAGACCCTGGCACCTTCTCTCTCTCTCTCTTGCTTCCTCTCACCATGTGATCTGTTTGTACCCACCGGCTGCCTGCCACTTTCCGCCGTGAGTAGAAGCAGTCTGAGGCCCACGCCAGATGCAGCTGTCCCAGAATCGTAAGCCTAATAAATCTCTCTTCTTTATAGATTAACCATTCTCAGTTAATTCTGTTATAGCAACACAAAACGGACTAATACACCTGCCATCCCATGGCATACTGCATCTGCTGATCAAGGGTCAGAAGGTCTGTTTTGCAGGGACACTGCCTTCCAGTAACCTTCATGCCAGGTCTGGGCATTGACAAGGCCTCACTGGCCAACCTTCTTATCCTCGGGGCCCAGAAAACTGGAGAAGGTGAGGCAGGGCTTCTCACTCACACAGAGCAGGATCCTGCTCAGCTGGCCCCTTTCCTCTATATCCATAAGGCTGCTCCAACCTCCCAGCTCAGTTCCAGGTGGTAGAAACAACACTGACACTGGATCTGACTGGAGGGACCTAGAAGGTCTTTTTGCTGAGCAGCCTTCAACTTACTGCTAAGACATCCCCAACTAGCCTTCATCCACCAGACACCCGGACTCTCCCACAACTCCTGCTCCATACTCCCCAAGTCTTGTCCCTTCTTCTGAATCCCCCTTCAGGCTTTTTCTGTCCCCACTGCCAAAATTAGGTCTAGGTCACCGTGCTTTCTCTGCTGCACCCTGCAGCCACCTCCTCACTGGTCTCCCTGCTCCCATCTCACCCATAACCATCATCTTCCACATGGCAGCCAGGATAATCTTTCTAAAATGACCTGTCATTTTTCCTCTTGTGTGGGTGTCCCCCCTCCCCTGTCTTCACCTGTCAAGATCCTCCCTAGTCTTCAAAGTCCCAGATCAAATGCCACCTCCTCCATGAAGCTTTTACATTCATGCAGCAAATATTTATTAGGCACCTAAAAAGTGCCAAGCCCTGTATTAGGTATGGAGGATAGAGCAGAGAACAAGACATGCCATCTACAGATAGTCTGGAGGATGGGCAGTTAAGCAGTGCCCGTGTGTGTGCACTTCCTATGTCTGTTAACTCCACTAGACCTTGAGCTCATTTTGGGGTCTGGCAGGAGGGAGGAGGCAGTGTTGTTGACTGAATGCACAAAATGCATAAATGAGTGAGTGAATGAATGAAAGGCCAGGACAACCTCCTCCCTTTCTCATTTGTCCTCCAAGCCTCTGATTTAGCTGGTAACCAGGTCCATGGAATTCAGTTGGAACTAGATGGCAAATCTGGGGCTAAATGATAAAGAATCAGGAAATGGTGATGTTATGAATAGAACAATGTTTTGTGAAATCACAATTCCTAATTTCCTATACCATCACTCTGTTTGACAATTACTTGTTTTTTTTTGAAAAACGGCATTATTTCCTTACCAAGACTTAGATTCAGGAAATTCAACCTGTAATGAAACAATAGTTAAGGGTTAAAGCACCAAAGAAGCTACGTGATATCAAAAGACTTATAATGTAATAACATAATAATAATGTAAATGTAGATAAAATATATAGTTAGTAAGGTGACCAAAGAATGAAGTACGCTCTGGGATAGCACAGACTGCAGCTGGAATGCCAGGGTTTATTCCCATGACACATTTACTAGCTGTGCCTCCTTCAGCAAGTTACTTAACCTCTCTGTGCCTCACTTTCCCCATCTATAAAATGGGAAAATGTTAGACTTTTCTCATATGGTTGTTTGTGGGGATTCAGCGAGTTCATATTATAAGTGCTTAAAATAGCACCTGTTACATAGCACTCATAGTTACCTATTATTACAAATGGTAAAAAAGAACTATCCCAGGGGCTGGATTCGCTGTGGGAGCCCTTGGTGGGGAAGGCCCCTCCCAGCCATGGCCCTTAAAGAGACAGGACAATTGGGTTCAAATCCCCTACCTGCTTTCATGACCTTGGGAAGTCCCTGCCCCCTGCTCTGACCTCAGTTTTCCCAATTTCTTTTTTTTTTGGGGGGAGGGGTTGTCATATATGGCTTTTTTTTTTTCCTATATAAAGATGACCGGTAAGGGGATCTCAACCCTTGGCTTGGTGTTGTCAGCACCACGCTCAGCCAGTGAGCCAACCGGCCATCCCTATATAGGATCCGAACCCGTGGCCTTGGTGTTCTCAGCACCGCACTCTCCCGAGTGAGCCATGAGCCGGCCCTATATATGACATTTATTGTGTTTAGATATGTTCCTTCTATACCTAATTTGTTAAAGTTTTTTTTTTTAATTAATATTATTTTTTACATTCTAAGATGTTGTTGTGGAGCAGTTGGGGGGGAGGGGAGAAGGGAGGGGAAAAGGAAAATAGGGTGGGAGGAGGATGAGGGAATGGGGTGTGGTTGAGGCCCTTGGAAGTTTCCTCAATTCTAGGGCTCTTGTTCTAGACTTCTCAGGGATGTAAATGCAGCTTTTTAGCCTAGTCTGTGGCGACACCTCGTGCTAAGATGGGGAACTGCCCAATAGTCTTATACTTTGATCAACCTATTAATTATACAAATAATGATGATATATTAAGCTCTTACTATGTGCCAGATACTGAGTGTTACGTGAACTGTCTTATTTAATTTAAATGTAATCCTATAAATTATAGACCGTTATTATCCTTATTTCACAGAAGAGGAAATGAAGGTTTAGAAAGTTGAAGTCAGTTGCCTAAGGCTACACAGCTATAGGTAACACAGTCTGATTTGAACCCAGGCCAAATGGACCTGGAGTTGGAATTGTTAACCCCTCTATGTCAGGCCCTGGATGAATACTGGGAAAATATGAAAAATCATATTCCTGCCCTCATACAGGACATAAGTATAGTCTGTAGTTGTTTTAGGGGAATACATGATGATCAGACTCCCATGTTTGGATAAGCTATAAAATATTTCCCCAATTTCCCTTGGAGAATTTAGGATACAAAAAGTCAAGTACTTCCCAGAAGATTATGAGATTCTTCTAAGGACTAGCTGTGAAGCCTAAATTATAGAATCCCAACTACCATTCATTCATTCATTCATTCATCCCTATAGCAAACATTTATTGGGCACCTAGTATAAGCCAGGCCCTGTGCAAGGCTCTAGGGATATAGGAGTGAGCAAGATAGAAAGAGTCCCTGACTTCGCTGAGCTCACAGCCCAGTGGCAGAGGAGCCAGACATAGAACACAAGATAGAGGCATGTCATTATATGATGGAGAAGAACCATAAACAAGAAGACCTAAGTTAGTCTGGGGATGGCCAAAGAAGGCTTCCTTTTAACCTGAGCTCTGAGCTTGAAGAAGGAGTTTGCTGGGTCATGAACATGGATGACAGCATTATAGGTAAAGAGAATAGAATCTGAGGGAGCCCAGAGGTAAGAGATCATGACTGTTCCAGAGACCAAAAGCAGGTCAGTGTGGCTGAACCTCTGGGAATGAGGAGGTAGCAACCTGGGTCATGGTTGTATCACACAGGGTCTTATGGGCCAAGGAGAGGAGTTTGAATTTTATCCTAGAAACAATGAGGAGTCATTATAAGATTTTAAGCAGGAGGGTGATCTAATCTGATTTGCATTTTTAAAAGATCACTCTAGCTAAAGTAAATGGATTGGAGAGCAAGAGAAAAGTGGGGAGGTTGTGGGGAGGTAGAGGCAGGTGTCTGGGTAGTGGGTGGCTTGGTCAAGTGAGGAGGCAGTGCAAATATATAGGGAGGTGGGCTCGTTTATGACTTGTTTTATCCCCTCCTCCCACCCCCAGTAAAAAAGACACTGGCTTTTAGTTTATTTAAAAATAGGAAATCAATCTGAACTCCATACACAGCTCCTAGTGTGATCATGGCAGGTGTCCAAAGATTGAAGAGCCATCTCAACAGGGACTCCTCTTGGCCCTGAAACTTCCCAGGGATAGCAGAACCTTCTTAAGTTGGTCCAGAGGAAGCCTTGGCCACCCTGAGGCTTCCCTGTCACCAAGTGTCCCAGGAAAAGTAGCACAGCCAGGAGCGAATGGGGATCCACCCTAACTCTTTCTTCTTCCTCCAAAGTTTATGTGCAAACAGGCAGCTCATTGCCTAGCCTGCCTCTTGCTCTGAGAAGGGCCAAGACCGAGAAGATTGTTATTGCTGCCTGACTGAGGCCGGCCTCCAGGTCCTTGTGCAGGCAGTCAGGCACAAGTGGCAGCTGGTGGCTGGAGGTGCCCCCAACGCACGTGAGAATCTGTTGAGTGGCCAGGCTGATGGCAGAGGAAGGTCTGGGACTTTCCCTCCACTATCCTGGCACCTTGAGGACTGTGGGGGGTGGGGAGGGGTCTTCAGGAAGACACAGCTGGCTTCCTCCAGACCCATACCTCGCCGGTGGGCACGAAGCTCTGCTGCACCTCACAAAAGTCCAGGAGTTGACGGCAGAGAGGACAGCAGCAGAGGATGAGGTGGTCTATGACTTATTGTGGAGTCAGGGCTGTCAGAACTTGCAGATTGCTTCAATGTAAAGGGGTGAGGAAAGGATTCAAGGATCATTTGTGAGATTTTGGCTTGAAAAGTGGGTGAATTTACTGAAATGGGTAAAACCAAGGAAAGAGCAGCCATGGTGAGATTATCTTGAGTTCAGATCTACCCTAGAGGGTGGAGAATCTTTTTTTGTTTTGTCTGGCTCTGAGTATGCCTGGAGATTGCTCCTGACACGGGGATGGAAGGAGGAAATGGGTGCCTGAATTGTTGTTGAAAGGTACGCCTGGGCTTCTGCTGTTCTGGCCACTGTAATAGAATAGTGCCAATAACTCTTTCTGAAGAGTAAACAAAAGGACACAGGAAAGCAGATTGCTTTTGGATAATTAGTTACACAAAAGGATACTCTTGATTTTTCCTTGGATAAGCCAGATGGGCCCACACATGCATCAGAACAGGAACTTCTTTATGGTGAATTAGTCTACTGACGTGGGAATTTATTTGAGAGACTCAGGTTGACGTAATCCTGAGAACAGGATGCAGAAACTGTGGCCAAAAATTCCTACCTGAAATATGAAGTATACCCCTTGTATTCCTTTGGTGGAAAGCAGTGTGATACCAGCGAACTCAAGTAAAAAGGAAATGTGTCCGCAGGATCTTGGGGCTCACAGAACTGAGAGGCAATTGAAGAAGTGAGCTTGGAAAGTGCAGGAACCAAGTAGGCTCCTTTCCTGCCTCAGGGCCTTTGCACATGCTGTTCCTTCTGCAGGAATACCTTGCCTTCCCTTCTTTACCTGGCTGACTCCAACTTAATCTTAAGGTCTTAGCTTTAATGCTGCTTCCTCAAAATCTCTCCCTGGTTTTCCACATGACATCAGGTACCCTTGGTAGATGCTGAGACCCAGTACCAAGTTTTTTTCTTTTGTAGCCCTTAACATAACTGTGACTAAATAATTATTCATTTGATTAGCATCTGTCTTCCCAAGTAGGCTGTGAGCTCTGTGAGGGCAGGGACTAAGTCTGTCTTGGTTCCTATTGTACTTCCAGAACCTAGCACAGTGAATGGTATGCAACAGGGACAAACAGCTCCAGAACCTCAGAGGCTGATGATGGCAAACGTGTATTTCTTGTTCATTCTACATTTCCATTGCAGCTCAGCTGTGGCTCTGCTCTATGTCTTCCACTCTGGGACCTAGTCTGATGGAGCAGCCTTGATCTTGCAAGGACTCAGTCTGACTCACCTGTGTGTGCCAAGCCCCTATCACAGGACCAGACAAAGGTTGGTGCAGCTGGAAGTTGGCTGAGCAGAATTGCATTTAGATCCTGGCAGGGAACAAGTGGTTAGTCCTGGGACAGCTGAGTGTGACAGGCACAGGTTAAGTGATTTGCTTAAGGTAACACAGCTGTAAGTAACATGGAACATAGAAGTCAAGAACATAGGCTCTGGAATCAGAAAGACCTGGGTTCCAATCCTGTCTCTTTGTGACAATAAAGCATTAGCATAAATATGGATAGTAATGCATTATTACACACTGAATAAATAAATAAGGATTTATGAATCTATATTGTTAATAAAGAATTAAGTGGGAGAGAAGAAAGCACTCTTCCTTACAGCCGAATGCCAAAGAGCTAACTAAATTACAAAGGAAAAAAATGATGACTATAGCGGAGAAAGCTGACAGACCCCACCTTAACCAAGTGATCAGAGTTAACATCACCGATAACAAACTGGCTTTGTGTGCTTCTTTATGGGATGCACCAAGAAGGGTATTATTTCTCTGGTATTCCCAACACAAGTGCATAACCTGAATCTAATGAGAAAATAATTAAACAAACTGAAATTTGGGGACATTTGACAAAATAACTGGCCCCACTCTGCAAAAGTGTCAAGGTCAAGAAAGAAAAAGAAAGGAGCTGTTTCAGCTTAAAGAAGACTAAAGAGGTATAACAACTCAATGTAACATGTAATTCTGAGTTAACTTCTGCACTGGAAAAGATTTGCTATAAAGGACAGTATTGAGAAGTTGGCAAAATGTGAATGTGGACTATGAACTAGATAATAGTATATTGTTCACTGTTAGGTTTTCTGATTTTAATAATCACACTATAGTTATATGAGAAAATATCCTTATTCGTGGGAAATATTTAGGGGAAAAGAGATATGATGTCTTAAACTTACATTTTTTTTTTCTTTTGGTGGCTGGCCAGTATGGGGATCTTGACCTTGGTGTTATAACATACAACTTACTTTTGAATGATTCATATTATCTATCTATCTATCCATTTATTTATTTGTTTACTATCTATCTGAGAGAGAAAGAATTTTAAAGTAAATGTTGCAAAATGTTAATGGTATAATCACCATGGGTGAAGGGTATATTGGAGTTCTTTGCACTATTCTCATAACTTTTTCTGTAAGTTGGAAATCATTTCAAAATAAAAATTAAAGTTTTAAGAAAAACACATTTAAAAATTATGGCTTCCCTATTTATTCTATATTTCAGCAAAATTCTGATTTTAGCAATGTGAAAATGTGGGAAAAAAATGTGTCTGAGACATGGAAGTGTGTGATCAGAAACTGAGGCAAGTCATTTCACTTCCCTGTACCTCAGTGTCCTCCTCTGTAAAATGGGCTGATAATTCTTAGTGAGGCTGTGAGGGGCAAGCAGAAAATGTATGAAAAATATTTGGCACTAAACTGGCACATAGTAAATGCTTAATAAATGCTAGCCTAAAAACTAGTAGAAAAATTTGGGGGGTGATTAATATATTCATTACCATGATTGTGGCGACAATCTCATGGGTTCATATATACGTCAAAACTTACCAACCTCTATTCTTTAAATAAGTACAGTTTCTTGTACGTCAACCACACTTCAGTAAAGAGATAAAAACAAACTAGTAGAAGTTCCTTTAAACCAACTTCCACTTACACAATCGTCTCCGGCCCCCTGTAAAACATAGTGACAGAGGACCAGAACTTCCTGAACACAATGGCCCCAAGGGACACTCCGACATGAGCCTCTGCTCCACCTGGACAGCTGCAGGTTTACCAAGAGTCAGCTCTGCTTGTTCCCAAACATGTTTATGGCTGTTGATCTTATTACTGTAACCACCCAATTTAATTTAAAATGCAAACTGATAAAATATGAGTATAAAAAGAAACAGACGGCAACATCCTGGATGAATCTCTAAAACATTTATGCTGAGTGAAAGAAGCTAGATACAAAAGAGTACATACCATATGATTCTATGTACATGAAGTTTTAGAACAGGAAAAACTAATCCATGGTGGAAAATCAGAACAGTGGTTGCAGGGATTGCTGGGAAGGGGCATGAAGGAACTTTCAGGATTGATGGTCCTGTTCTGTATCTTCATACAGGTTTGGGCTACACAGGTGTGTATATTTGCCAAAGCTCATAGAATGATACATTTGAGATATGTTCATTCCACGGCATGTAAATTTTATATAAACAAGTATTGAACTCTAGTCAATTGTATACATGTTGGTATGTTTAGAGGGAGGTGTACTGAAGTCTGCAAGTTACTCTGAAGTGTATCAAAAATAAGACAGATGAATGAATGGACAGAGAGATAGATATTTGATAAAGCAAATATGTAGATTCTAGGTGGAGTATACATGGGTATTGGCTGTTAAATTATTTAAGCTTTTCTGTACATTTGAAATTTTTCATTTAAAATGTTGGGGGAAAAAAGAAGCAGAGTTGTTTCTATGAAAACTAAGTTGGATTCTTTGGGAAGACCCAATATTGGCAAGTTATTAAAATACTGCTCTCTAGATATGTTCTGGATAACTATGAGAGAGAAATTCCCAGAAGAGTTCTGCATGCAGGTCACTTCACAAGAGTCTTAAGTTCCGTTCCACTTTAAAGACACCAAAATTGGAAATTACAGATATAGGAATGAACTGGATCTCCGATCAGTGGACTCCTCAAAGAAAAGCCCTGTATCAAAAGATAGGAAAGTGAATACCCATTTATATGTTTTAAGTTAAAATAAAACACAAGCTTTGCATATAACAGTTTAAGACTTTTTAAAATTAACAGATTAACTTCCAGCCCGTATCGCACCTTTGTGTGAAACAGAAAAAGTCACCCCTTCATCTGGGTGGATACAGCTCCATAGTGAGAGAAGCGAGGGCTGGATTTTTGTGTCTCCTTGGCTGAGTGGTCTTGTGCAGTATACAACCCGCTCAACTGTTCAGGGCATCCCAGGAACTAATCTCCCAGTCCTAAATACAAACAGGTAAGAGGACTGTGGATAGTTGCATCACCCACCCCCCAAGTCTAAGGGGCACCTCACACCGAGCAGAAAGGTCTCTTTTAGAGTGCCACCTCCCCCGGCTTCACTGAGTCCTGCTCCAACTCTGTTATCATCTTGACCTCCTCTTTCCTCATGTCTACCTCCTGTTAATGAGGCTGTAGATAATGAGAGGAGGATAGAGGGGGATCTCAAGGATTATTGAGTTACAATCAGGGAGAAACTGATTTATCAGGCAGGGTAATGGTTAATAACCCTCTCCTGCCCTCACACCCTACTTTTGTCTCAGTTGCAGAGTTCTCAAAAGCATATGGGAGATGCAAGGAAGGTGCATTCTGGGTGATGCAAAGAAGGAGATCTGGGAAGATGTTAAATGAGAGCAGGACTCTGATGGACTCTTTTTGAGCATTAGTGTCCTCCCACATACACCTACTGTGGCTGCCCTGTCCCCATGGCTCCTCTATGGGGACTACAGACTAGCAGGGGCATGGATCCTGAGGCCAGGCCCAGGAGGCCAGAATGGTTCTAAGTCCTGGAGTGCTGGGCAGCCCAGCCTTCAGTCAAGGCTCAGAAAGGGAAGCTAGAGCCTCCTGAATCAGTCCCACTGCACTGAGCCAGCAGAGCCCAGCAGCTTGAATTCAAGGACGCCTCTGGGGTCCCTCAGAGTATTTCAGTCCTGCCTCCAACACTCATGCACTGTGTAACCTTGGGCAAGTCACTTTACCTCTTGGAGCCTTGAATACCTCAGCTGTATGGGTCTAATCACAGTACTTCCTCCCTGGGATGATTGTGATGCTTCAGTGTGTTTATGTAGATACAGCAATTGACACAGGGCACGACATATAGTAAACACTTAGGAAGCAATAGCTGCTGTTGTGACTTCTGGGGTCCCACACAATCCCCTGGGTCCTACGAGGGAGATCCCTAATCCCACACATTCTGCCAACCATCAGACAGAGGCTGAAAAACTTTTTTGTAGCTTCAGTGATCTGGCTATAAACTCAGCCAAAGAACTCACTGAAAGTGTTTTGAACATGATGAAGAGACACTGAAAAGACTGAATTAAAAGGCCTTTGTATTTTCTCAAGCTGGAAAGCAGCTGTGAGTGGATAAGAATGCTTTTCTCATCACTTTGTGGACATCGACAAACAACCTGACACAGTCAGTAAAAAGACAGAATCTGGAGATTGCTTCAGATGGCTTCCAGAAATAAAAGTTTGTTGTACAGAAGTCATGATTTCATTTTGACAGGGAATTAGTTGTGTCTGCCTGTATCAGAGAAGGGGGTTAATATCACTCTTCTAATTCCAGCCTTGTATGTTCAACTTTCTACTGGATACCTTCACTGGGATGTCTAACAGGCATCTCGAATCCAACATGCCCAAAACGGGAATCCTGATCCTTGCCTCCCTCCCCCACCCAAATCTGCTCTCCCTGCGATCTTCCCCTTCCTGGTTGGCGGCAATGCCATTCTTCCATTTTCTAGGGTGAGACATCTTAGAGTCATCCTTGACTCCTCTTTCTCTACATCTGGTCAATCTCTGTGATTCTGCCTTTGAAGTATCTCCGGAATCCAAGTACTTCTCACCATTTCTACCACTAAGATCCTGGTCCAAGGGACCCTCATTTCTCACCTGGACTATTGCAAATACCTCCTTACTGACCTCCTCATTTCGAGCCTTGCTCCTCTGCGGTCAAGACCTAGCAGCCAGAGTGACTGTTCAAAATAAGTCAAATCATGTCAATACTGTCCTCAAAATCCTCAGTGTCCCTCTTCTTCTGGAGTTAAATCCTAACCCCTGTAAGACTCTCGTGCACTGGCTCCCTGCACCTCCTCTGACCTCATGTCTACACTACTCCAGCCTCACTGTTGTTCCTTGAGGATTCCAGAATGCCCCCCCCTGACGAATTTGCACTGGCTGTTCCTTCTGCTGTAATAATCTTAATAATCTTCCCCCAGATAGTTTTGTGGCTCACTTCCTCAAATCCTGTAAGTCTTTTTTTTGTGTGTCTTTTTTCGTGTCCGGCAACGGATCGCAACCCTCAGTGTCACGCCCGTACCTCGCTCAGCCAGTGAGCGGGAACCGGTCTGTATGTGGGATCCGAACCCTCGGTGGGAGCGCCACCGCGCTCCCAAGCGGCGCACTGTAGCAGTGCACCACCGGGCTGGCCCAAATCCTGTAAGTCTTTATAAGTGTTACCTATTGAATAAGGCTGACCTTGACCATCCTATCCGAAACCGCAACCCACTACATCCAAATACCTCTCACCCTACTGTATTGTTTTCCCCATAGTGCTTGTGACCTGGTAACATAATATGTAATTAATTTATTTAGTATGTTAATTGTTTATTATCTGTCTCGCCCCTCCACAATGTAAGTTCCCTGTGAGCAGATATTTGCCTGTTGCATTCAATGATGTAAACTTTTTTTCTAGCACAGTGCCTGGTGAAATAGTATAGATGTTCAATAAATATTTGTTGAATGAATGAATCTGAGGACTTTCTGAGTGTATATACATATGAGGAGGGATTCTCACTGCTGGATTTTAAAAATACTTCTATTAGCCTGTTTCTGTTGCTTATAACAAAATACCTGGAATGGGGTGATTTATAAAGAAAACAAAATTTACAGTTTCGGAGGCTAGGAAGTCCAAATCCAGGGAACACATCTGGTGAGAGTCTTGGTGGTGGTGACGGTGGCCCAGGGCTCTCACATTGCAAGATGGTGGAAGCAGAAAGAGAGAGAGAGAGACAGACTCTTCATGCTCCTCTTTTAAAGCCCTCCAAATCACACCCATGACCACCATTATTAATCCATTCACTACGGTGTGGTACTATAATCTAATCACCTCTTCAGGGCCCCACCTTTCAATTACCATAGTAGGATCTCCCACCCTCAACATTTACTGTGGGGGTTAAACTTCAGTGAGGTTGGGGGGGAGGCATCCAGTCTACAGCATTCCACCCCTGACCCCCCAAACTCATGTCCTTTTTGCACACAAATACATTCATTTAGTCCTCAGAGTCTTGTTTCAACTCAAAAGTCCAAAGTTCAAAGTCCATCTGTGAAATCAGTACAAGTTATCTACTTCCAAGATACAATGGTGGGACAAGCACAGGGAACATATTTCTGTTCAAAAAGGGAGAAATAGGCCAAAAGAGAGGTGTAACAGGTCCCAAACAAGTCTGAAACCCAGCAGGGCAGGTGTTAAATCTTACAGCTGGCAAGTCATGTACCTTGTCTCCATGTTCGATGTCTTCTGCACACTGGTGTGGGGGTTGGGTCCTCATGTTCTTGGGCAGCTTCACTCCTATGGCTTTCCTGGTCTCAGGCCACACTTCAGCTCTGCCAGGCTGGTGTTCCACTCTGGTACCTCCATAGGTCTGGGGTCTCCATGGTGGTCCCACTCTCACAGCTCCAGTAGGCATGGCACTGTTGGGGTTTTTCTGCTGCAACTCTGACCCCATGTTTCCACTTGTCATTGCTCTAGTGAAGGCTGTCTGCAGTGACTCTGCCCCTGTGACAGATCTCTTCCTGAGCCCCCAGGCTTTTCCATACATCCTTTGAAATCAGGGTGGAGGCTCCCAAGCCTCTACAGCTCTGGCATTCCGCAAGACAGCAAACCTAACACCACATGGATGCTGCCAAGGCTTCTGGCTTGGGTCTTCCAAAGCTGCACATCCAGCCACATCTGAGGCCAATTTAGCCACAGCTGGAGCAGCCAAAGCAGCTGGGGTGCTGGTGCTGGAAGCAGCTTCCTGAGGTGGCCCTGTGCAGTGAGCCCACAGAGAGTGCCTCAGGCCTGTTCCCTAAGACCATTTTGTCTCCCTAGGCCTGTGGGCCTGAAATGGACAGGTTGGCCCCAGAGGCTTCTGCAATGCCTTCACATTCTTTCTTCCTTTCTCTTCATAATCCTGTTCTTTTGTACTAATCTTAGCACCATTGCATTTTTCTTCTGAAAATGCTCTCTGCTTCTCTACCACATGGCCAGGCTGCAAATTTTCCAAATCTTTATGCTCTGCTTCCCTTTATCATGCCTTTGACACCTTAACTCAGCATAGGCTGTTACAAGTAGCCATGCAGCTTCCTTAATGCTTTGCTGCTTAGAAGTTTCTTCTGCCAAATACTCTGGTTCACAGCTCCTTAGTTCCAACTTCCACAAAGTCCTAGGGCGTGGACTGAATACAGCCAAATTCCTTGCCAGTTCACAGCAAGGGTAATCTTTGTCCCAGTTTCCAATAAACTCCTTCTTATTTCTGTCTATGACTTCTTTACAATGGTCTTTGCAGTCCATATTTCTATAAACACACTGCTTGCCACCATGTAACTGAAAGAAAGTGAGCCGAAACACTAGGTACCAATTAAGCTTTATTAAAGGAAAGGAATCTGCCAGGCCGAGCTCAAAATGGAGGGCAGCACCAGGTGTGGGGGTGGAAGAGCTTATATGAACTGTAGGGTGCCAAGGGCTGGCTGATACAATCAAGGAGGGGCATTATGCTAATGTGGAAGCTATGAGACCAGGGTGGAGAACTATGCCCTTGTGGAAGCAAAAGGGCTTCTGTTTCTCAGAAATCATGAGGTTTCTCATAAAGGGAAGTGGGGAGGGGTTGCGGTCATTTTGTGCTTGGCCTTGCCTAAAATCATGCCGATTATGTTCGGAACCTATCAGTAACCAGTCTCTAAGACATTCCAAACTTTCTCTCATCTCTTTGTCTTCTGAGTTTTCCAAACTCCTCCAACCTTTGCCTAACACCCACTTTCAAAGCCACTTCCTTATTTTCTAGTATTTTTAATAAGCAACATCTCACTTTTCTGGTACCAATTTTCTGTATTAGTCTGTTTCTATTGATTATAACAAAATACCTGGAACTGGGTGATTTATAAAGAAAACAAAATTTATTTGCTTACAGTTTCAGAGGTTAGGATATCCAAGGTCTGGGGAACATGTCTGGTGAAGGTCTTGGTGGTGGCAACAGTGACCCAGGGGTCTCACGTTGCAAGATGGTGGAAGCAGAGAGAGAGAGACAGACTCTTCATGCTCCCCTTTTAAAGCCCTCCAAACCACGCCCATGACCACCATTATTAATCCATTCACTATGGCACAGTCCTATAATCTAATCACCTCTTCAAGGCCCCGCCTTTCAAATACCATAATAGGATTTCCCACCCTCAACATTTACACTGGGGATTAAGCTTCAGTGAGGTTTTGGGGAGGGGGCATCCAGTCTACAGCAACATCTAAAAAGTAATTAGAATCATCTAACTACTTTATTGTTTAGAACTTCATCTTCATCCAAAACTAAGCAGCATTGAGATGATAGGCTTGTTCTGACTGATCATAAATATTCCTTTCTCCCTACTGAGAATCTTATACACTAACGTCCTATACTCTTAAATAAAAAAGTAAGTTGTATAAGAAGTAAGTTGTATAATAAATAAATGAATGAATAAATAAATTCTTATATACTAGCAGCAAATAATTGGAAATGAATTTTTAAAAATTCCATTTACGCTAGCATCAGAAAATATAAAACACTTAGGAATCAATCTAAGAAAAATGTCCAAGACCTAAACACTAAAAACTACAAAAAATTGCTGAGGGAAATGAAAAAAAACCTAAACAAGTGGAGAAATATATCATGTTCATGAATTGGGTGACTCAATATTAAGAAACTATTTCTCACCAAATTGATTTTCAAATTAAACACAATTCAAGCAAAATTTCAAATGACTTTTATAGAAGTTCACAAGATAATTCTAAAATTTATATGAAAATGGAAAGGATCTATAATAACCAAAGCAATTTTTAAGAAGAGCAAAATTGAAGGATTTACTCCACCTGATTTCAAGATCTATTATAAAGTTGTAATCAATACATTTTGGTATTTGAAAAAATATAGAATAAAGATCAGTGCAAGAAATGCATCTTGTTCCTTTTGACAGCATCAGAGTTTTTATTGCATAGATGAATTATGTTAAGTTTCTGTTTTTGGGTTTTTTTTGACAACTGATCAGTACGGGAATCTAAACCCTTGACCTTGGTGTTATAACATTATGCTCTAACCAACTGAGCTAACCAGCCAGTCCTGAATTGTTATTTTTGTTCATTTTTTAAAAATTTAACATCATTTTTAATTGACAATAACAACTGTACATATTTATGGAGTACTATGTGATATTTTGATATGTGTATTCAATATGTAATGATCAAATCCAGTTAATTAACATATCCATCACCTCTAACATTCATCATTTCTTATGTTGGGAACACTCAAAATTTTCTCTTCTGGCTAATTAAAACCATACAATAAGTTATTAATTATAGTCACCCTACAGAGCTATAGAACACTAGATCTTATTCCTCCAAATTATGTTTTTTTAAATTATGTTTTTTTAAAAATTATGTTTTTTACATAAAATAAAATGAACTAATTTTAAGGTTACAGTTGGAAGATTTTATTTTTTAAGCTTTATTAAGATATAACTGAAATAGAAAAATTTCACATATTTAACTTGAACAATTTTTGGTATAGTCAGTGCTAAGTATTATGGGTTCTGCATCTGCGGAGTCAACAAACTTCAAATTGAAAATATTCAGAAAGGTGTCACAGAGTAGAGGACAGAGCAAGCTACAAACACACAACTATATTTTGACCAGAGCGACTGAGGAAGTACACTACAAAGCACCAGGGGAGTGACAAAATCTTCGTGGAGCATGGAAGACCAGGATGGTGCCGTAGACAGCACAGCAGGGCATCTTGCCTCTGCCTTGCTGTTTCCCCGCAGGGACTGGGCTGGCTCAGAGTCAGACAGAGAGAAGGCAAGCTGGAAAAACCCCAGCTGTTTCCACTGATACCACAAATGCCAGCAATCCCTGCCACAGGAGGGTACCCCAGTCCTCACAGGCCCCAAACCCAGTTTGGAGAGCAGCAGGGAGTTTATGCAGCTCCATGGCCTCATAGTAGAGGCCCAGGAAGAGCAAGACCCCTCCAGTGCTAAGCAGCTACGGCACAGAGTCATCTTGAAACCAAACCCATGATTAGAGTGTATTCTGCTGGGGGGCTGGTGAGAGCTGATTATATCCATTCTGAGGCCCCACCTTTATTCTACAACTTTCACATGGGTGCCAGCTGGACCACAACCCCAGCTTCCTGGAGCCTAGACCAGATGGAAAGGCCGAGACCCTAGTGTCTGAATCCACACAGCATCACCCCCAACTCCCAGGAGAACAGGTAGACCTGCTCAGTGGGGAAGCTGCCAATAAGCGGTGGTTCACCACATTTGTATGCACTTACCCCACAATACTCACAGTTCTGCTGAGCCCACAGGTGCCCACACTGGCCCAGTAGTGAGTCTGGCAGTAGTGCCACCTCCATCTGGTGCCCTCCACAGAGCTGTCAGGACAGGCCCTGCAGCACCAATGTACACCTGCTCCCTGATCGACAGTGGCTCAAGCAGCAGCTTGCTTTCCCATGGCAGGCCTTTACAGAGCTGCTGGGCCCTGCTGTGTCCTTGTAGGCTTGTTCCAGGCTCAGCAGCTGATCTGGTGGTCCTGTAAAGAACTTCAAGGCCCTGCTGCACCAGTGGACATCTGCTCCCTGACCAACAGCAGATTGGGCAGCACCTTCCCACAGCAGACAACTACAGAGCTGCCAGACCCTGCTGCACCAGTGCATGCCAGCTCCTTGCCTGACAGTGAACTGGGAAGTGGCTTTTCCCCCTGCTAAGTGGGCCTCAATGGAGTGTCTGGACCCTGCTGAGCCCTTTCAGGCTTGCCACAGGCTCTACAGCTGACCCAATGGCTCTGCTTGGAGCTGCCAGACCCTGCTGCACTGTTCCCTGCTGGATAGTGGATTGGGCAGCAGCTCTATCTCTACCTGGCTATCCTCCACAGAGCTACTGGGCCTGGTTGCACCCTTGCAGGCCTGCTCTGGGCTCAACAGCTGATCCAGCGGCCCTCCACAGAGCTGCTGATCCCTGCAGCCCCTCCGCATGACTGGTTCCTGCTTGACAACAGATTGGGTGGTGGCTTTGCCTCCTCTTGAAGGCTTTGAGAGAACCACCTGGCCCTGCTGCACCTGCACATGCCAGTTCCTGGCCAGGTGGTGGCATCCATTCCAATTCCAATGACAGCCCTTCTCAGAGCTGCTTGATTCCCTCACCCTGCACCCAAGCTCACCTATTTACAGCCCCAGAACTGGTCAGGTAGTGCATCACCCCTTGGGAGAGACAACCTCAGAGCTGCATGCCAACACCTGGTCTGATAGCTGGTCAGGCAGCAACTCTGTGCCTCAGAGAGACCATCAAATGCACAGTTGGCCCTCTGCACCCATACAAGCCTGAACTAACAAGCCTGGAGTCTCCAACCCAGCACAACAGTGCCAGTGTTGGCACAAACTTCTGTAGACATCACTGAAGAGGATTACAATCAAAGAAACTGCACAAAGACTATGCTACTGAGTCCACCCAATACCAAATCCAACACAACAGGCACCCTAGGACCCATCTGCAGGAAAAAGTCATTTCTACATAACCTACTCCATAAAATTAGGAAAAGAAACTACTCAGTTAGATGTGCAGATATCAATGTAGGGACACAGAAACATGAAAAAGCAATGAGGCATGACACTCCCAAAAGAACACAATAAGTCTCCAGCAACAGATGCTAAAGAGGAGGACAGTTACAAAATGCCTGTGAAGGAATTTCAATGATCTTAAGGAAACCCAACAAGATTCAAGAGAACACAGACAAAAATTTCAATGAAATCAGGAAAACAATTCACGATCTGAAGGAGAAATTTAACAGTGTGATAGATATCATAAAAAAGAATCAGACAGAAATCTTGGAACTTAAGAATTCAATAAATGAAATAAAAAACACAATTGAGAGCTTCAACAACAGACTAGATCAAGCCGAAGAGAGAATTTCTAAACTTGAAGACAGATCTTTTGAAATAGCCCAATTGGGATGGGGGAAAAGGGGTGGGGGGCAGGGGGGCAGAAAAGGAAAGAATGAAGAAAACCTATGAGACTTATGGGACACCATTAAGCAAACAAATTTTCAAATAATAGGTATTCCAGAGGGAGAAGAGATGGAAAAATGCACAGAAACACTATTTAATGAAATAGCAGCTGAAACCTTCCCGAGTATTGGGATCGATTTATGGACATTCAGATTCAGGAAGCTCGAAGGTCCTCAATGAGACTCACTGCAAAAGGATCCTCTTCAAGCACATCATAATCAAACTGTCAAAAGTCAAAAACAAATAGAATTCTAAAAGCTGTAAAATAAAAGAGTCAAGTCACATATAAGGGATTTTCCAGTAGATTACCAGCAGATTTCCCAACAGAGACCTTGCAGGCCACAAGATAATGGGTTGATACGTTTAAAGTACTGAAAGAAAAAAAACGTTAGCCGAGAATACTTAACCCAGCAAACCTATCCTTCAGAATGAGGAAGAAATAAAGACATTCCCAGGCAAGAAGAAGCTGAGGGAGTTCATTACTACTAGCCCAGCCTTACAAGAAATGTTTAAGGGAGTGCCACAACTGGGAATGAAAAGATTATAATTATCATAAAAACATTAAAAAGTATAAAACTCACCAATTATGGCAAATTCATGATTCAAACTTGGAGGTAAATTCCTAATTTAAACTCAGAATACCCCAGCAAGTTGATGGTACTGTGTAAATCTTCAATCTACTAGTATGAAGGTTCAAAGTAAGAGTGGTCAAAAATAGCAACAGCTACAATTAGTGGCTAAGGAACATACAATAGAAACAAATGTAAATTAAATTAAGAAAAATATAAATTGGCAATGGGGGGAGAGGGACTCTAGAGAATTTTTATGCCACCAAAGTTAAGTTGCTATCAGTATGAAATAGTTTATTATAACTACAAGACTCTTTACAAGCCTCGAGGGAACCCCCCAAAAAAAGAAACTACAGAAAGTACACAAATGAAAAAGAGGAAGAAAACAAAGATTAGCATAAAAGAAATCCACCAATCTGCAGAGGCAAGTAATGAAAAAAAGGAAAGAAACTAAGGATCTACAAACCAGCATGAAAACAATTAAGAAAATATTGGGAATAAGTTTCTACATATCCTTGGATGTAAATGGATTAAACTCTCCAATTAAAAGACATAGAGTAAATGAATGGATTAAAAAAAAGAAGAGCCAAGACTCACTTAGCTATTAAAGATAAACATAGACTGAAACTGCAGGGCTAGAAAAAGATATTCCATGTGCAGTGGATTCAATTATGTCCCCCACCCCACACTCCCTGAAGCTTGAATTGTGTCCCCTAAGTTTTATGTATTAGAAATTTAGCCCCTGCTGTGACTGTTAAGAGGGTGGGAAGTCCTATTATGTAATTGAAAGGTGGAGCCTTAAAGAGGTGATTGGATTGTAGGACCATACAGTAGTGATGGACTAAAAATGGTGGTCAAGTGTGTGGCTCTGAGGGCTTTAAAAGAAGGGGAGAGTCTGTCTTTTTCTCTCTCTTTCTGTTCTCTCTGCTTCCACCATCTTGCAATGTGATACCCCTGGGTCACTGTTGCCACCACGAGATGGACCTTGGACTTCCCAGCCTCAGAAAGTGTAAGCAATAAATTTCATTGTCTTTATAAATTACCCAGTTACAAGTATTTTGTTATAAGCAATGGAAATGGACTAATACACCATGCAAACAGAAACCAAAAGTGAGTGTTAGTAGCCATACTTATATCAGATAAAATAGATTTAAATCAGAAACTATAAAGAGACAAAGAAAGTCATTTTATAATGATAAAGTGATCAATTCAATAAGAAGATATAACAATTGTTAATATATATGCACCCAGTACTGGAGTACCCAGGTATATAAAGCAAATATTATTAAAACTAAGTGGAGAGATAGGTCATAAAGCAATAATGGTAGGGGACTTTAACACCCCAATGGACAGATCATTTAGACAATAACCAGCAATGGATGGATTATGTAGATAGAAAATGAACAAAGAAACATCTGACTTAATCTGCACCATAGCCCAAACGGACCTTACAGACATTTACAGAACATTCCATGCAACAGCTGCAGAATGCACATTTTTCTCAGGTGCACATGGAACATTCTCCAAGGTAAATCATATATTACATCACAAAACAATCCACATACATTTAAAAAGATAGAGATAATATCGGGTATCTTTTCTGACCACAATAGTATAAAACTAGAAATCAACAACAAGAAAAACTTTAGAAATTTTACAGATACCTGGGAATTAAACATGCTCCTAAATAACCAATGGATTAGTGAAGAAGTTAAAAGGAAAATTTAAAAATTCCTTGAGACAAATGAGAATGGGGACACATTATACTAAAACCTGAGATATGGAGAGAGCATTTCTAAGAGGAATGTTCATAGCAATAAACACCTACATCAAAAAAGAAAGAAAGAAACATTTCTAATAGACAACATAATGGTGCACCTAAAGGAAATAGAGAAACAATAATAAACCAAACCCAAAATAGGCAGAAGGAAAGAAATAATAAAGCTCAGAGCAGAAATAAATGAAATAGAAACCAACAAAACAATTGAAAAGATAGATGAAATGAAGAGTTGGTTTTTGGAAAAAAAAAAAAATTGATAAACCTTTGGTGAGAGTAACCAAGAAAAAAAGACAGAAGACTCAAATAAATAAAATCAGAAATGAAAAGGAGACATTACAATTGATGCCACAGAAATAAAACCTCAATATAATGAAGGCCATATGTGACAAACCCACAGTTAACATCATACTAAACAGGGAAAAGCTGAAAGCTTTTCCTCTTAAATCAGGAACAAGACAAGGATGCCATTTTCACCACTTCTATTTAACATAGTACTGGAAGTCCTAGCCAGAGCAATTAGACAAGGGAAAAAAATAAAAGGCATCCAAATTGGAAAGGAGGAATTCAAACTGTCCCTATTTGCAGACAGCATGATATTATATATAGAAAACCCGAAAGACTCCACCAAAAAACTATTAAAATGAATAAACAAATTCAGTAACATTGTAGGATATAAAATCAACATTCAAAAGTCAGTAGCATTTCTATCCACTAATAGTGAACTATCTGAAAAAGAAATTAAGAAAACAATTTCTTTACAATAACTACAAAAAGTTACGATATTTACGAATAAACTTAACTAAGGAGATAAAGGCCTCTACAATGGAAACTATAAAACTTTGAAAAAATAAATTGAAGAGGACGCAAATTAATGGAAAAATATCCCATGTTTGTGGATTGGAAGAATTCATATTGTTAAAATGGCCAATCCACCCCAAACTGATCTACAGATCTGATGCAATTCCTATCAAAATACTGATGACAATCTTCACAGAAATAGAAAATAAAAATCTTAAAATTCATGTGGAACCAAAAAAGACCCCCAAAAGCTAAAGCAATCCTAAGAAAAATGAACAAAGTTGAGGCATTACACTTCAAATTATGCTACAAAGCTATAGGAACCCAAACTGCATGGTACTGGTATAAAAACAGACACATAGACCAATGCAACAGAATAGAGAGCCCTGAAATAAATTCATGCACCTACAGTCAACTGATCTTTGACAAAGGTGCCAAGAACACATATTGTGAAAAGATAATTTCTTCAATAAATGGTACTGAGAAAACTTGATATTCACAGGCAGAATATCCTACCTCTCACTGTATAAAAAAATCAACTCAAAATTCATTAAAAATCTAAATGTAAAACTTGAAATTATGAAACTACTAGAAGCAAACTTGTGGGAAATGATCCATGACATGGGTCTGTGTAAGGATTTTTTAAATAAGATTTTAAAAGCACAAGCAATAAAAGTAAAAATAGATAAATGAGATTACATCAAACTAAAAAGTCTTTGTACATCAAAAGAAACTGTTAACAGAGTGAAGAGACAACCTACACAATGGGAGAAAATATTTGCAAACTACACATCAGACAGGGGGTTAATATCGAGAATATGTAAGGAATGAAACAACTCAATAGCAAAAGAACAACCCAACTGAGAAACGGGCAAAGGATCTTAACAGAAATTTTTCTACACACCCTCCTTTTTGGTGGCTAGCCAGTATGTGGATCTGAACTCAATCTTGGTGTTATAACACTGTGCTCTAACTAACTGAGCTAACTGGCCAGCCCCTTAATAGACATTTCTCAAAAGACATACAAATGGGCAATAGACATACGAAAAACTCCTCAACATCACTAATCATCAAGGAAATTAAAATCAAAACAACAATGAAATACCATCTCACCCCAGTTATAATGGCTACTATCAAAAAGACAAAAGAAAACAAGTGTTGGTGAGGATGTGGAGAAAAGGGAACACTTCACACTATTGGTAGAACTGTAAAATAGAATAGCCATTATGGAAAACAGTATGGAAGTCCCTCAGAAAATTAAAAACAGAATTATCATTTGATCCAGCAATCCCACTACTGGATATATACAATGAAGTCAGCATGTTGAAGAGATACTTGCATTCCGATGTTTATTTCAGCACAATTTACAATAGCCAAGATATGGAGTCAACCTAAGTGTCAAACAACAGATGAATAGATCTTTCAAATGTGGTATATATACACAATGGGGTACTATTCAGCCATAAAAAAGAATAAAATCCTGTTATTTGTGGCAACATGGATGGACTTGGAGGACATTATGTCAAGTGAAGTAAGCCAGGCACAGAAAAACAAACGCCATATGACTTCACACATTTGTGGAATCTAAAAAAAATTGTTGATATTATAGAAACAGAGTAGAATAGTGATTACCAGAGATTAGAAAGGGGATGTGGGTGGAGGGGTGGGAGTGGGGAAGGCAGGGGAGAAAGGGAGAGATTGGCCAAAGGGTAAAAAATTCAGTTAGATAGAAGGAGTAAGTTCTGATATTCTATCGCACAGCAGGCTGACTATGGTTAACAGTTAAGTTTTCATATTACATAATAGCTAGAGGAGAGGCTTTTGAAGGTTTTTGCCATAGAGAAATGATAATTGTATAAGGTGATTGATACATTAACTACCCTAACCAGATTATTATACAATATATATATGTATCAAAATATCAGGTTGTACTCCATAAATATGTATAATTACAATGCGTCAATTAAAAGTTAAAAGAAAATATTCAGAAAAAATACAACTAAAAATACAAATTAAAAAACAACAAAGTATAATAACTATATAGCATTTACATTGTATTAGGTATTATAAGTAATCTAGAGATGATTTAGAAGATAAGGGAGGATGTGTGTAGGTTATATGCAAATACCACATCATTTTATATAAGGGACATGAGCATCTGTGGATTTTGGTATCCAGGGGGGTTCTGGAATGACTGTATGCATATATGTATGAGGGGTCTTCAAAAAGTTCATGAAAAGATTTGCATTATCTTTTAATTCTATTTTTCCATGAACTTTTTGAAGTACCCTCGTGTGTATACGAGAAACCATCACTACAACTGAGATAGGGAAACTTTTCATCAACACTGAAAAGTTTTCTTGTGTCCCTTTGTAACCCATTGTTGCCTTTAGCCCTGTCTCCAGGTGACCACTGATCTGCTTTATGGAATTTTACAGGAATGAAATTGTACCAAGATGATCATATGTTTTTTGTTTGTTTTTAGTTTGTGTTAATTGAACCAGCCTTGCATTCCTGGGATAAAACTCACTTGATCATGATGTATTTTCCTCTTTATTTTGCTAGATTTTATTTTATTGTGGACCTTGCATCAGTGTTCATAAAATATGTTGTATTCTTTTCTTTTAATGTGTTTGTCGGGTTTTATATCCAGGTAATGTGGGTCTCATAGAGCGAGTTGGGATGTGTTCCCTTCTCTCGAATTATCTGGAAGAGTGTGTTAGAATTAGTATTATTTCTTCATTAAATGTCTGGTGGATCTTACCAGCATAGTCCTTTAGGCTTGGAGTTTTTGTGGTTGGCAGGTTTTTAACTATGGAAACAACATTTTTAACAGCAATGAGAGTGCTATGGTAATCTCTGCCTGAGTGAATTTAATAGCTTGTGTCCTTCAAACAATTTGTCTATTTTATCTAAGTTATTGAATTTATGGGCATCAATTATTCATAATATTTTATTATTATCCTTTTGATGGCTGGAATTTATAGTAATCTCTCCCCTTTCATCCCTAATATTGGTAATGATGTTATCTTTCTTTCATTTAAGAAAAAATCAATTTTATTGATCTCTTTCAAAGAACTGGCTTTTGGCTTCACTGATGTTCTTTGATGGTTTTGTGTTTTTGATTTCATTGATTTTTGCTCTTTGTTATTCCCTTCTTTCTGCTTGCTTTGGGTTTAATAATTTGCTCTCCATTCTAGTTCATTAAGGGGAAAGATCAGATTAATGCTATATATTTCACTGTAGGCTTTAGTTGTATTGCTGTAGTTGCTTTCCACATTTTACTATGTTGTGTTTTAATTTTTCTCAATGAAAATACTTTCCTATGTGATTTCTTCTTTGATCCATGAATTATTTAGAGGTGTGTTATTTAGAAATATTTACAGGTGTGGTTTTTAATTTTCTTTTCTTTTTAAAAAAGTTTTTATTGTCAATATACAATGTGGTTGATTATTGTGGCCCATTACTGAAACCTCCCTCCCTCCTCCTTCTCCCCCTTCCCTCCCAACAATGTCCTTTCTGTTCACTTGTCATATCAATTTCAAGGAATTGCAATTGTTATGTCTTTTTCCCCCGCCCGTTTTTTTTGTGTGTGTGTGTGTGTGTGTGCGTGTGAATTTATTTATTTATTTTTAGCTCCCACCAATAAGTGAGAACATGTGGTATTTCTTTTTCTCTGCCTGACTCGTTTCACTCAATATTATTCTCTCAAGGTCCATCCATGTTGTTGCAAATAGTAGTATTTCATTCTTTGTTATAGCAGAGTAGTATTCCATTGTGTAGATATACCACATTTTCCGTATCCACTCATCTGATGATGGACATTTGGGCTGGTTCCAACTCTTGGCTATTGTAAAGAGTGCTGTGATGAACATTGGGGAACAGGTATACCTTCGACTTGATGATTTCCATTGCTCTGGATATATTTATTCCCAGAAGTAGGATAGCTGGGTCACATGGTAGATCTATCTGCAATTGTTTTCGGAACCTCCATACCATTTTCCATAGAGGCTGCACCATTTTGCAGTCGCACCAACAATGTATAAGAGTTCCTTTTTCTCTGCAACCTCACCAGCATTTATCATTCTCAGACTTTTGGATGTTAGCCATCCTAAATGGAGTGAGATGGTATCTAGTGTGGTTTTGATTTGCATTTCCCGAATGCTGAGCGATGT
>NW_007726170.1:818984-825214 GCF_000696425.1 Galeopterus variegatus
TATGGTCCTTGTGTTTGATTTTATTAATATGGTGTATCACATTTATTGATTTGCATATTTTTTTTTCCTTTTTGTCTTTTTTACTGACCGGTAACGGGGTTGCAACCCTTGGTGTCGCGCCCATACCAGGGACCGGCAACGGGATCGCAACCCTCAGTGTTGCGCCCGCACCGCGCTCAGCCAGTGAGCGGGAACCGGTCTCCACATGGGATCCGAACCCTTGGCGGGAGCGCCGCCGTGCTCCCAAGCGGCGCACTCTCCAGTGCGCCACCGGGCCGGCCCTAGTTTACATGATTTTTGACAAGAAGTCTGTTGTAATTCTTATTTTTGTTTCTCTATCTGTACTGTATCTGCCTTCAAGATTTTTCTCCTTTTTGATTTCAGCAGTTTGATGAGGGGGAGAATTTATCCTCCTTGGGGTCTCTGAACTTCTGTGATTTTTGTCTTTTATTAATTTTTGGACAGTTCTCAGTCATTCTTTTCTGATATTCTCCTGCCCCATTCTCTTCTCTCATTCTCTCCTCCTGGGACTCCAACTAGACATATGTTAGTCTTTCAGATATTGTCCCATGGTTCTTGGATGTTCTGCTTTTTGTTTGGTTTTTAAGTTTTTAATGATTTTTTTCTCTTTGAGTTTCAGTTTGGACTATTTCTATTGACTTATCAAGCTCACTGATTCTTTCCTCAGCTGTGTCCAGTTTGCCAATAAGTTCATTGAAGGCATTCTTTGTCTCTAACATCATGTTTTTATTACAGCATATCCATTTTATGCTTTTTTATAGCTTCCACCTTTTTTTTCTGAGACTTTCTGTTCATTCGTGAAGGTTGTTCACCTTTTCTGCTAGGTCTTTTAACATATTACTCATAGTTATTTAAACTCCTGATTGATAGTTTCAACATCTGGATTATCTGTGGGTCTTATTCTATTGACTATTTTATCTCCTAAAAAGGGATTTTGTTTTCTTCTTTCTTATGCATGTGTCTTGTAATGTTTGATTAAATGCTGGATATTGTGGGGGAAACAAAGGAGAGATGGAAAATTATGGTATTTATGTCCAGGAATAGACACACTTCTTTTTTTTTTTTTTTTTTTTTTTAAAGATGACCGGTAAGGGGATCTTAACCCTTGGCTTGGTGTTGTCAGCACCACACTCACCCAGTGAGCAAACCGGCCATCCCTATATGGGATCCGAACCCGTGGCCTTGGTGTTGTCAGCACCGCACTCTCCCGAGTGAGCCACAGGCCGGCCCTAGACACACTTCTTATGTGAAGTTGGTTTTGTTGTTGTTTTGTATTCCACAGACTTCAACTTCCTCCAATTGTGAGCTGCTACTACCTTATACTTAATGTAAGGCTAAACTACCAGAGGGCTTTTTTCAGCGTTCCTACTCTACACTCAGTTTTCAGCAAACTCTGCAAACATGCATCTTAAAGAGGATCTCTTTCCACGTGCTTATCCTTCCCCTAGCAGTAGACTGCTGTGATTGTTACTCAATGTGAGGCATGTAGTGGGTGTGGGGGGATATTTGCTGCTACTGGGCCAGACTCAGGCTTAGGTAAGTATGTGCTTGGGCCTTGAAGTGGGTAGGATTTTCTCAGAATTCCTGCCTCCCCCATCATGGCAGCTAAACTCTGCTGCACATCTTTGGGGGTCTTGGGCAGTGGTAGGCAATCTCTGTTTTGTATTAGTACAGAATTCTGGGTCTGAGCAGGTTTCCATACTCCTCAACCAGCTGTTGCTTTTCACTTAGCACAAAGATTGTGTTGAGGGTAGAAAGTGGGGGAGATTCCTGCCTCTCCCTTCAGGGCAGATACCTCTTCCTCAAAGGCAGTTTTCTTTGACTAGGGTCAGGAAAGTTTCCTACCCTTCTCTTAGAGGCAAATGGCTTTTGCTTCTACCCTTTCTCCAGAGAAGTGGGTCTTTGCTTGGGACCTGGGAATGAGAGAGTTTTTGTTCTTCCTCCAGCAACTTAATGCTTTTTATTGATATGAGAGCGGATTCCAGAAAGTGACTGGGATTTCATATTCATGTGCCACAAAGGAAAGCCCTCCCTACTTCCAATCTTGCTTATGGGCACCTGATGGTGGCCTGTGGAGAAGAGTTTGCAAATGAGTATGGACTTCCTTTGTGTCTAGAGCTCTCTGGGTTTTGAAACATCACATGAGCTCACACTCAGCCTTTAAGAAGTCACTAACGTTCTAGCCATTTTTCTTTTTACTTGCTGTCTAACTCATTTAGCAAAATATCAGAGACTGGGTAGCTTGTAAACAATGGAAATTTATTTCTCACAGTTCTGGAGCCTGGGAAGTCCAAGATGAAGTTGCCAGCATGTTCAGTGTATGGTGAAGGCCTGCTTTCTGGTTCATCGATGGCACTTTCTAGCTGAGTCCTCACATGGTGGAATGGACAAGGCAGTTCTCAGGAGACCCTTTTGTAACAGCACTAATCCCATTGATGAGTGCTCTGCCCTCAGAACCTAATCACCTTCCAAAGGCCTCATCTCCTACTGCCATCTCATTGGGGATTAGGTTTCTATTTATGAATTTTGGGGGGACACAAACATTCAGACCACAGCACTTGCTTTTATAGTGGCTGCCTCTTCTGTCTGTGTTTTGCCTAGGGTGAAACCATTTGTGGCACAGGCCAGTTCTCTGGGTGGCATTGGACCAACCCAGTTCTCCCTGTTTTCTCACTTGTAGTTCTCGAGAATAACTGTAGAATGTCCTAAGGTGAGGAGGAACAGGCTGGAACAACCTGGGCTCTCTGTTCCAGCTCTTTCTAGAAATAGGATGCCCTTCAGTGCTTCAGCCCAGCATGTCATAATGCCCCTAGGTTATAAAACCCAGGGGGGTACAGATGAGCCTTCATGTGCCTCAGGCAGCTTTCCTGAGTCTTTGAGGACCAGCTCATCCTGAATCCTAGGCTTCTATTGCTCCTTGCTGCCTATCTGTAAGTAGATCTGCAACATGCAACTTGTGTGTGAGTGTTCTCTCTCTCCAGACTTGGGTAAGAAATAAGCACTGCCTTAGATGCAAGAGCCTGAAGTGGTAAGCAGTGCACAGTGAATTTGCTTTCCAGTGAGTCCTGTCTTTTTTTTGAAGAGGATTGTTACCTTCTAAAATTCAATTCACTCGGTCGCCTTGTGACCTCAGTTCTTGGATGGACTCAAGAAAATGTATGATTTTATAGATAAATTGTCTTTTTTCTCATTTTTAGGATAAGTGTATTATCTTTGCAGCTTTCTAAATCCTAAGCAGAAATGGAATCCCAAATTAAACTTTTTTTTAAGGATCAGGTAACTTTGTTTTGTTTGTTTCTAGGCATGAACAACAAACATGTGGAAGTCCCAAACTGACACAATACCGTTTACAGTCTCTCCAAAGAAAATGAAACACCAAGGTGCAAACTTACAAAACACATACAGTATTTGTATGCTGAAAATTACTAAATGCTGATAACAACATCAAAGGCCTGAATAAATGGAGAGACATTGTATTCATGGATTAGAAGACTCAACATAGTACAGATGTCAATTCTCCCCAAGCTGATCTCTAAGTTTAATGCAATTCCTGTAAGAATTCCAGAAAGGTTTTTTTGTAGACATAGAGGAGCTTATTCTAAAATTTTTATAGAAAGACATAGCTCTAGAATAATAAAGCTTGGAAGAGTAAGTGGGAAGAATTACTTTACATGATATTAAGGCTTACTATAGAGCTACAGAAATTTAGACAGGGTGGTACTGGCAGAGGGGCAGACACATAGATGAATGGAACAGTATAGAGAAACCAAAAGTAGACCGACACATGTATGCCCACCTGACTTTTGACAAAAATGCAAAAGCAATTCAATGGAGGAAAAATAGCCTTTTCAACACATGGTGCTGGAGCAACTGAATATTCATAGTGTTAAATAAAAATTATCAGAGGCCACTGTTTTGGACTAGGTTCCTGCACTAGGTCCCAACAAACCAGAACAAAAATCAAAATGGAGTCACCCTGGATAAGTTCCATGTCACTTAGGTTGTGCTCTGACCTTCCAAGAATTCAGGAGAAAGAGATAACAGCCAATTTCCCAAACAGGCCAGTTTTAATCTTCAATAGGTATGATAATGAAGTTTCCTTTGCTTTAATTCTTACACAAAAGAGAGAGCTTGAAGTAATCGGATGTTAACCAGTCAGTAGTTTTTCTATTGTTCCGTCTTCCCCACTTTACAAGGAAAGTACTTTTGAAATGACCAGTCTGCTTTTTTGTTCGTTGTTTCTGCTCTACAAAGCAACTTCCTCTGCTGGATTCATTGGAACAATGAGCACCCACTTCGGAAAATAGTCTGGCATTTCCTCAAAAGGTTAAACACAGGCCTAGTCATTCCACTCTTGGGTATATATCCCAAACAAATGAAAACATATGTCCACACAAACACTTGTTCTTGTGTGTTCATGGCAGTATTATTCATAATAGCCCAAAGGTGGAAACAACCCCAATATCCATCAGCGGATGAATGGGTAAACAAAATGTGCTGTATTTACTATTAAGCCATGGAAAGGAACGAAGTCCTGATACATGCCCCAAATGGATAAACACTGAAAACATGATGCTACGTGGAAGAAGTCAGACACACAAAAGGCCACATAGTGTATGACTCCATTTATACAAAATGTCCAGAATAGGCAAGTCCACAGAAATAGAAGGTAGACTTGTGGGTGCCTAGGGCTAGGGTGGGGTGGGTGAGGTGAGACAGGCAGTGACTAACGGGTACAGGTTTTCTTTTTGGGGTGATGGAAATGTTCTGGAATTGGATAGCAATGATGGTTGCACAACTTTGTGAATGTACTGAAAACCCCTGGTACGCTTTAAAGGCTGAATTTTAGGATACATGTATTATACCTCAATAAAGCTGTTATAAAAACTTTTAAGAAGGCCCTCACTCTCAGGTGCTATTCTGCACTTGTACTACTCTGAGAGCGAGTGCCTCAAATTTTGTGCCCTAGCATCTCCCTTCTACACCCTGGTCCTGGACCTGGCAAAAGATGGGGTATTTATCCTTTAAATTCTTGTCCTTGTGGATAAATGGTCACCCCTGGGGTTTAAGTCTCCTGGCTTGCTGTCTGTGTCCAGCCAAAGTCAGTGCTGTGGGCAGGTGGCACTGGTAGCCATCAAGGTATATGGCCACTGATGGCCATGACATTGTCAGTGTCTGCTACACCCTGTGTCATCTGGCCACTGCCCTCCCCGTAAACTCATCTCCCCTGCTCTCCCGTGCTGCTTCAGCCTCTCTGGACTCCATTCTCATCAAGGAACACACTGCTTGCCCACCTCAGGGCCATTGCACAGGTTGTTTCCTCTGCCTGGAGCACCGTCCCCAGGCTTTCATCTTGCTGGCTCCTTCCCATCCTTCAGGACTCAGCTCACATGTCACCTCCTTATTGAGGCCTTCTCTCCCTGCCCTATCCAAACGGGTTCCCCATTATTCTCTCTCAAACTCAGAATGCTTTTTTAATAGCACTTCTCACAATTTGGAAATTATTTCCTCATTTGTTTGTCTAAGTATTTAGTGTCTGTCTTCAATAGGCTGAGATTTAGGAGAGAGGGACTGGGTCTGTTTTGCTCATGGCCATATCCACCATACCCTTCACTGTGCCTGGCACATGGAAGGTGCCCAATAAATGCCTGTCAGATGCTTAATTAATAAGATGCACCTCAGGCCCTGCTCCCCCAAACAAGCATTCCCAAGTAGGGGAGAAAGGTGTCTGGGCAGGCATCTACGGCACCAGATGGTTTGTGCTATAACAGGTGGGTGAGCAGAGGCTTGTGGGAAGCCTGATGAGGGACAAGTTAATTCTTCTGGAGGTTCCGAAAGGGAATAAAATCTAGAGAGCAGGTGCCACGTGAGTTGGGTTTTGACAGATGAATAGAAGAGCATCAGATACATAGAGACATGGGAAGAGAAGGTGAATGAGAGGTAACCGCATAGCTAAGAACTTGGAAGGAGGTAAGTGCTGCTGCTCTGGCTGTGTGTGTGAGTAAGAGTGTGTGCATGTGTGAGAGAAAGAGAGAGAGAGAGAGAATGTGTGTGTGTGTGTGTGTGTGTGTGTGTGTGTGTAGAGTGTGAGTCTAGAGTTCCAGGTAGAGCCCTGGATGTGAAAGATTTTTAACACCTAGCTAAGGAGGTTGTATTGATTCTGATCGCCAGAATTTCCCTTAGTGTGACATTAGTGCCACTGGGGGGCT
>NW_007726170.1:825423-842567 GCF_000696425.1 Galeopterus variegatus
GGGGGGGGGGGGGGGGCGTGGGGAGTGCTTGGCTGGATGATTTGAGGTGGGATGTCAAACTAATGATTTCATAAGGATTTTTAAACGGTATATTATTTTAATAGTTTCCTATTAAAGATAAATGTATATAAATCAAAAAGGCAAATCAACTCGAAGAAATATATTAAGTAAATAATAAATACAGGTGAAACCGGGGCAGAAATTTATCAAATGTTGCTGAGGCTGGCGGGAGCCAAAGCTAGGACAGAGCGTGGAGGAGCGTGGCGAGGCAGGCTCTCCGGGGGCTCACTCTGGGCTTAGCTGGATAGACTGGGGAGTGCTAGGCGGGGGGGCATGAGTCCAGGGCCCACAGGACAGAGAGGAGGGGAGAATCCATAGGCCTGGGAGTCTGATTGGATGTGGGAACGAAGTGGGTAAGGTGTTGGGGGAAGCCCTGGTTTGGGAATTGAAGAAAGCAGGCTGCTTCTAACAGGAGGTGCCCGAGTTGGCCATGTTAGACTGGCTGTACCTTTCTTTATAAGGGTTGGAATCTTATTTACTGCAACTAAACAACATTTGCAGAATGTGGCAAAAGGTTTCCTCTCTCATGTCCCCAGTTGGATGCTGTAGCAGACGCGGTTGACGACCTGCCCATATCCCTCCCTCAGCCCATTTCAGGGGTCACCCCTACTTCCCCAGCCTCCTTGGGAGCTGCCGGCTCCACTTGTCCTGATGAAACCCAGAGCTGATGGGGGCCCTAATAGCCCACCACTTACAGCAGTCTTTGTGGGCACAACCAGAAAACCAAGATTGGGGTGAGGAAGGAGCAGGCCCTCTTTTTTATTGTTTTTATTAAGTCAGCAATCTGCAGCCCGTGGGTACATATCAGGATAAGCTTTGTTTCAGTTATTTGGGGGTATGCAGGGAGGGGTCAAGATGGCCTCAGGGTCTTTGCACTTGCTGGTCCTGCTGCCTGGGATGTTTCCCCTAAGAAATCCCCAAGTCCAGCTCCCCCACTTCATTCAGGTCTTGGCTCAACTATCATCTCCTCAAAGAGACATTATCTCAAACATACCCCTTTCTCCATACTATTGTCTTTATAGCTTCTGGCCTCATATCTTTTAAAAAATCAACTTTACTGAGGTATAATTTACATGCAATAAAATACACTCATTTAAAGTGTACAGTGATGGTTTTGACAAATACATATGCCCGGGTAACCACCACCCAATCAACATTTCCGTCACCCCAAAGGGTTTGGTTAGACACTCCCCTCCCCACCCCTGGGAGCTGATCTGCTTTGCGTCACTAGAGCTTAGCTTTTTCTTTTCTAGAATTTCACATACATGAAACAATTCGGTATGTCCACTTTTGTGTTTAATTTCTTTTGCTGGGCATAATGTTAAGAGATTCACACATGTTGTTGTATCAGTGGTTCATTCCGCTGGCTTATTCCTGGGTATGGATGGGCCAGGCTGTCTATTCACTCTTTTGTTGATGGACACTGCGGCTGTTTCCAATTTTCACCTATCAGGAGTAAAGCTGCTATGAAGACTCACATGCAGGTCTTTGTGTGAACATAGGAACATGTTTTCATTTCTCTCGGGCATACCTAGCAGTGAGATTGCTGGATTGTCAACTAGCATTCCATCACCTACTCCTTAGTTTATTATTTGTGCCATCCACCATCCCCATGGAGGCAAGCTCCACGAGGGTAGGGACTTGCTCACACGGCATATGCCCGGTGCCCAGCAAGCACATGGCATGTGGAAGGTGCTCAGCTAGTCCATACTGAAGGAATCGAAAGCCAACAAGTCTGATTCCCAAACCTCAGGGCTCCAGGCCAGGGATTTTTGCTGTCCTTTCCTGTCCTCCTCCGCAGCTGCAGGTTCAGGCTCTAGTTCCTGGGGTGAGCCTGGACACTTTTGTGAACCCCGAAGGAGAAGACCACCACGCCATGGGCCTTAACCCCACACCCGGAACGTCCCTAAGGGCTTCCCGCGAGGCTGAGATGGGACAGTGGCGTCCCCCCGCCTGGTCTCCTCTCCCCTTGCGTGGGGAGCTTATGCAGGCCCACCCCCGCCCCTACCTCCCACACCACCAGGGGCCTCCAGGACGCACACGCATGTGGACTCCCCTGCCGGCAGCCCGAGCCCCGTCCACAGCCTCGCCAGCAGCCGCCCCTGGCTCTCCCGGTCTGCTGGCAGCACGGGAAGGGCCGGGCTGCCTGGGTAAAGGGTGGGGGTGGGACTGCGCCTGTCCCAGGCTGGACTCTCTGAGGCGGGTGGGAGTTTGTGTGTCTGGGAGTCTCCCCATCCGTGGTTCCAGCGCCAGGAGCCCGCGCCGCCCGCCACCCTCGGACAGCGGCGGCCGGGCCCGGCAGGTGGGCGGCGAGGGTGGCAGACTCCGCGGCGCGGCGACAGCCCGGCCCGCCCGCCTCGCTCCAGCAGGGGGCGCCGGCGATCCGCGCAGAGGCAGCGCCGCGTCGGCGCTCGGGGGCTGCCGGCCCTTCTGAGCCTCCCTGAGCCTCGGCGTCCCTCCCGTGAACAAGAAAGGGAAACGGAGGCCCAGGAAGGAGGAGGGAGGCTACTCAGATCTCCTAAATCCCACTCCCAAATCCCACCGCGCCAAACCTCTCTCCGGACCTAATGGGGTCAGGGCAAATCAGGTGGCAGTACTGTTCCCTAACTGGACTGCTCAGACTTGCTCAGAGGCAGGGGATGGACTCAGTGACCTCTCTGTCCCCTCAGAGACTTTCATTAGCTGCTGGGAAGTCTGCGAGCCCACGGGTGAGGTCTGGAGGACAAGGCTGGGGGGACTTGCCCCTCTGGAGGTTACCTAGTGGGAGGGAGGGGCTGAGGGCCTGTGTATTCAACTGTAGAATGGGTATGTAGGGAGCAGGCACCCCCGTTCTCTCCCTTCCTTTCTGCTTCATCCTAGCTCAGGCCAGAGGCTTGAGGGCTGTGTGGGCCAGTGTCTTGGGGCCTCCCTCCTTGCACTGGACAGCCACAACCACCTCCAGACCCTGCTCATTCCTGGACCCACTTACTTGGACAAAGGCATGGTCGTCTGAGCCAGAGGCATGCATTTTTGTTACCTAAGCAATCTGACTCAAAATGATGAATTAGGCCTATCGAATATCACCCCTCTCTTCCTCCAGAAAATTTACACGGAGCACCCACTGTGTGCCAGGCCCCTGCTGGGTGCTAGGGACAGAGCAGTAAGCAGAAAAATGAGGCTCTACCCCCAGGGACCTTGCCATCCAGATGGGGGAGACAGGCTGTCAAACAAGTAAACAACAAACAAATAAATAATTACAAATTGTGATAAACGCTGTGCAGGAAACCAAGAAAGGCAAGGGAGAAAGCATAGCTGAGAAGGGGGGAGGCCCCTCTCCGCTGGAGCTGTCAGAGGAGGTCCCTCTAATGAGGCAGCATTTAAACCAGGAGCTGAAAGATGAGACGGAGCCAGTCATGCAAAGGCGAGGCGGGTGGAAAGGGTGAAACAGGGCAAGGAAAATGATCAGATTCATATTTCTAAAAGATCCTTCTGGCTGTTGGGTGGAGAATGGGCCGAACCAGGGCACTATGGAAGCCAGAAGACCAGAGAGGAAGCCACTGCTGTTGTTCAAGGGAAAGATGCTGGTGGGCGTAGACCAGGTGGTAGCTGTGGAAATGGGGAATTCTAGATAAACTTTAAAGTAGGGTTGATGGATATTGCTGTTAGGTTCGAGGCAGGAGACAGGGAGGAATCCAGGACGATGCCTTGGAAATTGAGTGGTTGGAAGTGCCCTTTTCCTATGTGGGCAAGAGTGTGAAAAAAAAAAGTAGGTGAGAGGGTGATAGAATTTAAGAACTGTTGGCAGAAACTTAGGGGTACCAGAACAGAGTCCAACCCTCCCTCTGTTTTCTCCTGCCTTGGCAGGTGGGTGGTGGTTCTAAATTAAAGGTTAGGTCTCCTAAACTTGGCCCAGCCTGACCATCCCCCTGGAGCTTTGGGAAATACGTTTCCTGGAATCCAGATCCACCAACTCAGAAGCTCTCGGGTGGTGCTGATTTAGCCAGCCTGGGCTCATAGGTGGGAGCCCCTGCCCCAGAGCTCAGGAGTTCTGTTCCTACTGGCACTCTGGTGACCTCTGTCCTCCTCTTCCAGGTGGCCAGACCCAGCGAGGGGAGAGGCAGTGGCGGGAGAGTTAAGAGGGAGCCCCGAGAGAGACAAATGTGCAGAGGCTGCTGGAGAGTCAGAGATGCTGAGACATGCCAGGGGAAAATAAGTCACCTTTTTATTTTGACTTCATTTCTAAATAATCACAGCTACCAAGGAAGATATTATTTTGTTTCCTGGGAAGTGGATGTGGGGAGTGCCAAGAGGAATGGGCAAGCGAGACAGGGTGCAGAGACTCTAGTCCTTGCACCAGGCACTTGCAGAGGTGAAGGTGGAGAAGGCTGAAGCCCTGAGGGCCACTCGGGACCTGGGCTCCCTCCAAGCTAAGTCTGGCAGCTGAGGGCAGTACATTCTGGACCCATCCCACTAGTGGGTCTCAAGTGGCCAAAATATTCCTTGCCCTTGGCAAGCTTGGGAGGTACATAGAACATTCTTGCTGACCCTTGTCACCTGGGGGTCGTCCTTTAGGTCTCACAAGGCTCACTTCTCCAGGAAAGCCTCCCTCAACCCCCACTACTGGGTCATGCCCCCCATGTGAGCACACTTGGCCCTCTCCTTCCACCCCCGGGCATGTTCACATCACAATCCTCTTGCACCCCGCGAGGCAGGCCTGCTATCTCCTTTTACTGATGAAGGCACTAAGGTTCAGACAGCTTAAGCAGCTTGCCCAAGGTCACACAGCCAGCATGTGGCCTCGAATTTCCCTAGTTGCAGCAGATGCAGGAAAAAACCCCAAATCCTTTGTTATAACAAATGCCACTGAACAATAGAAAACTATAGATATCCAAAAGGATCAGATAAATCATCTCAAAGGATCAAATAAACAGTGCTGGGCCCAGGCACAAGGTAGACCCCCACACTCACTTGGCAACAGGGCCCCAGAGGCCAACCTCAGCTGAACGGACCCCTCCCCTTTCCCAAAGTCAGCTGTTTCTCTGTCTCTGGAAATGCCTCTGAAATGTCAATTGTGGGCTGCCCTTCCTACCCCCCTCCTGCGAGTCATGTAGCAGCTCAAATATATTATCCATATTAAAAGAGTATATTCTCTGGCAGCCCTGAAGGGGATAATGAAACCTATATATATATATCTATATATTTATACACAATGGATTGGCTCAAAATGCTCTGAATATCCCTCCAGCTGTGGCAACCCTTTGAAATATGACACTCAAACAACGCCTCCCCCACTGGCGGCTGGCGGGAGACATTAAAGATTTAAAAAAAGGGAAGGAAGGAAGGAGAGGAAGAAGAAAAAGGAGGCAGCTGCTTTTGCCTTTGGCGGTGCAGCGGCAAGCTGTGTTTAAATATTAAAACCACCCATCACTCGGCCCAGCTGTCCGCCCCCTTCAGTGGTCTGAGTACTCTCCAGGGTCTCCTGTGGCTCGGAATGGTTGGGGTTGTGGATCTAACCCCCCAACCCCAGTGATGTGGAGGCTGGGGGGGTGGGGGCTGTGCTTCAGATCTCAGACTTTGGGCTTTTCTAGGCTGGGCTGAGAAAAGGGCCTGATGTGGGAGTGGGGTCGGGGGAGTCCACTGTATTGGAGGCAGATGTAGGTTTGGATCCTGACTCTGCCGCTTTGGTGCTTTGTGACCTTGACCTTGGGGAAGTCCCTCCCCATCTCAGGGGCTGCAATTTTCTCATTTATACTATGAGAGATTTGGACTAGATCCTGGGACTTTAGGGGTCTATGAATCCTCAGAAATTACGTGCAAAATTGGGGTGAGGTCAAGGGGGTCACAGGCTCTCTAGAGTGACTGGCTCTTTTTTGAGTGTCTAGAGCATTATTTTTATCTCAACACTGGCACTTTAGAGCTCCAGGCAGGGCCTGATTTCCTCTGAGTCCCCAGTTCCTGCAGGAGAGGCACTTTGTAAATGTTTATTAATGAGCAGAGATAGGGGAAGGTACACCTTGTTCCAACAATATAATTAAAGGAGGTCAGAGTGTCATGGGCTGTCTTGCAAGGTGGTAAGCTCCCTGCCACTGAAGGAATTCAAACAGAGGCTGAATGAACTCTTTTTGGGGTTGCCGTAAGAGAGATTTCAGCATTTGACAGGGCCTGGCTGTGAGGCCCCTTACAACCTCAAATGTCTATAATTTCAATTTTCTGTGATTGAAGGTTATGCAGAACTTCAACTATGACTGGGGAGAGGGAGAGAGAAAGCGAGCAGTTTGGGGTTTCTGGACATACCATGAGAATGTAAAATGGCAGGTATGTGGCTTTGCCTTCCAGGTACCTATCATGGTGAGTGTGGGCGTCATGCCACCTTGGGTGAATCCTAGCGTTTAAAAATATGTATACCATACCATAGCCCCTAAACTCACACCAAATACTTGCTCTTCTGCTCATCTGAAAAGGCAGGGATTTGCTCCTTCTCTGGAGGAAAAGCTCGCTGGCTGGACTCACTGAGAGAGGAATGGTCTCCAGCCTGGGGTCTCTGAAAGATGTGCAAGGGGACTTGTGGCTACTCCAGACTGGGACATTTGTTCACCCACTATCCTTAGAATCAAATTGCAGAATAAGATGTGACTTCCCTAATTAGGATGGCCCAAGTCTAAGATCCAGGAGACTAAAGTTTCAGGATTCCAGAATCTAAATTTTAAAATCTAAATTTAAACATTTCTAAGACCTCATGAGTTAAGTAATCATTAAAAGAAAAGTCAAGACAGGACTTTCTATGGATAACATATGTCAGGTGTGGAGGTGCTAAGGGATGGATGTGAAATATTTTTTTGTTCCTTATGTGAACTACCTACCCACAGAAAACAAATGTGTAAAAAGACCACATGCAAAAAGCAAAGGGATTTGGCTTTTTTATCTTAGAAAAATACAAAATATTTTATATGTCCACACAGCACTAGGGTTCAGGTGGGGGTTTGGTAAAGGGATGGAGCCCATCATGTGCTGGTAAACTACCTGTCCAAAAACAGCTCAGGTCTGTAGTGTTTGCCAATTTTCATGGTGTAAATACGCCCAGCATGGCTGATTTCAAGTTGCCAACAGTTTAACAACCAGTTCTCAAAATTTCTGAAAATCTACCAGTTGCCTCTCATGACCAGCAAATTCTGGGATGGGGTGGCTGCTCAGTTCTGGAAAGCCGGGGGAGCGGGGAGAGCTGTAACAATGAGGGCGATTGTTCACGTAGGAAGAGAGCTGATCTCAGGATGACATCCGGTCCGAGGGGAAGGTTTCCTGCTTCTGGGGGAGGGAAGCAGAGGGCTGCTTTTCCTCCTCTGGGCCAGGGAAGCAAGGCAGGGACAGAGCAGGAAACGCCATCCCTGGGATTGGGAGGACAGCTGGGGGGAGGGTGATGAGGAAGGGCAGCAAATGTCCTTTCATCTGGACCACCCCTCGGCTAAGGTGGGACATTTGTCTATTTCCTCATTCAGTTATTCAATGAAGATTTATGCAGAAAAGGTATCACTGTGCTCATTTAACACAAGAAAATTAAGACCCAGAGAGGCAAGAGTATTTGTTTCTAGTCACATAGTTGCGAAGACATAAAATGACAGTAGTTAGAATGGACTGAGCACTTACTAGGAGCCAGGTCCATGCTAAACAGCTTGGCTTGATGCTTAGGTTTGGGTCTCCAGAAGCAGACTCTGAGATAAAGATATCAGTGTACGAGATCTGTTACAAGGTGTGCCCAGGTAAGGGGACTAGTAAAGGAGCAGGAGTGTGGAACAGGGAAGGGAGGAAGCCAAGCAGGGGTGTGACTTCAGGCAACACCCTGGCCTCAGCCTGATCCCATGGGGAGCTCTGGAGTGTAAAGAGGAAATCAGTTTGTCCCACCTGAAGAGCCGGACTTTCATACTCCTGTGCCTTTTAGTCATTGGCTAAGGACCCCAGGGGTACATAAACTCCAGGAGCTTCAGGCCTCTGAGTAAAGATTACGTACTAGCATCAAAACACATAGGCGGTAGGGTGTGGACACACAGAACATGCCAAAGGGATCCAGCGTGGGCATCGACAGTGTCCACTCCACTTGTATTAGCTCACTTACTCCTTACGACAACCCTAGGTGGTGCTATGATCACCCCCACTTCGCAGATGGGGAAAATGAGGCACAGAGGAGAGAGAGAGAGAGAGAGAGAGAGAAAGAGAGAAAGAGAGAGAGAGAGAACTACAAAAGAAGTATGGATGGGGTTGGGGGACAAAGAAAGGGTTCACACAGGGCTCTCTTCCCCTCCCCCAAAACATTCTAGGTCCAGTTCTCTGAGCCTCAGTCTTTTTCTCTTTAAAATGGGGTGAATAGAGGTTCCTGTTCCCTCATGATGCCATTGAGAGAATTAAATAAGAAAGTGCTGTCGAGCGCTTGGTCCAGGGTAGCCCACTGTGAGGACTGACAGCCACAGCTGTTCTCTCTGCCTGGCCTGGAGGCACCAGCTGGGGAGCCAGATGTGAGCTGGGCCTCTGGCCTGGGGACAAGAGACCTGCTGGGGCTGAGTGTATGCGTGCTGGAGTAGGCAGCATCTCTGTGATGGGACCAGCTTTGGGGGCACTGCCCATTCACTAGTGAATTTCATTCCCCACTTTACTCCAGGGGGCAACTTATTTAACCCAATTAATAACAGGGAATTACAAATGGGGAAATTGAGGCTCAGAGGGGTCAAATCACTTCTTGGTATCACCGAGTTAGAGAGGAGAAAGTAGATTTGATTCCAGTTCTCCTTATTCCAAGTCCTCTGGGTGTGTGTGTATATGTGTGTGTGTTTATGTCTTTCTCTCTCTGGGTGTGTATACATGAATACTTGACTATCATTCATTCATTCATTGCATCAATGCCTATGAAATGCCCTGCTGTGCTGTGCCATGCCTTGTGCAAGGCACTGGGGTGATGAAGGAGTTGTCTCAAGTTGCCTGTAGCCTAATGTAGATGAGAGAGAAAAACATCACACACTCATGTGACTAATCACTGCAACTCTGCCCAGTGCTGGCCAGACCCTCCAGCGTTTGCTGCTTCAAACCCACCTCACACGGAGGCCCAGACTGGGCAATGACCTGATGAGTGCTGCCCAGCAAATCAGTGACTGTTTGGAGGTCAGACCCCAGGCTGCTGTGAGCCTCTGTGTCAGTGCCCTGTCAGGAATGCTGGACCACCAGCACTGGGGCCCCATTCTCTCAGCTTCACCCAACAGAATACTTCAGCCTGGAGGGGCAGGACTGATAGAGGATGTCCCCTAGTGTTCTGGCAGATCCCCAGGCATGCCTTCAAAGCCAGGGGAATGCCACCACAAGAGCTCACAGCTTGTCCATTCTGCAGGGTTTCAGGGCCAAGAAACGGTTTTCTCACCTGCCTGTTATTCCACCATTACAGAGTCAGTCACTGACTATGTAAATATTTCTAATATTCCTTCTAAAAAATGTAAGTCATTTCAGGAAGTGTTTCACTCTCCATCGTGGTTGTCAATTAAGACCAGAACCAGGGAGTTGGGATTGAACTCTCTGTGGGGCCAGTTCACTGGGGGAGGGGTTTCCTGAGGTCAAGCCAGGTCCTTGTAATCCTACTGAGGAGCCTTTCCCTGGGAGGAAACCTAGGCACCGGTGAACAAGACGGTGAGAGGGAGCAGGGAGGAGCAGGTAAACTGAGGCACAAAAGCTGGGACCAGAGCAAACACCCTGTTAACAAACACCTTAGTTGATGTCGAACACCCTAGTTCACTGCAAAAACCTTACTTTTTGAACACCCTAGTTAACAGTGAACATTACTTAACAGAAAACATCTTTATTAACAGTTAACACCCTAGTAAACTGCAAACATGCTACTTAAACATCGTTGGTTGACAGTGAACACTCTACTCAACAGTGAACGCATCCTATTTAACAGTTCACACCTTTATTAACAGTTAACACCCTACTGAACACAAGCACCTTAGCTGACAGTTAACCCTTTGGCAGGAATTCATTTCCAGCTGAAAATCAGGATGAGGCCGCCCACTGAAGGTTCCAGGTGCTGGGGGAACGAGGGGGCTGAGGCCCGTGCTCTGTCCCGCAGGCCTGCCCAGCCTGCCCAGCCCTCCCTGCCTACAGCAGCGCCCCCCGCCCCTGCTGGCTGCAGCACGCTCTGCTCTGGAGCCCCAGCTTACAGAGGCAGAGATGAAACGGCAGCGCAACGTACAATGCATTATTCAGTTCTGGCCTAAACGCCCCTGCTTCCCTCAAGGGGAGCTCCAGTTCCTCTCCCTGTTGGAGATGAAAGTCCAGGCAGGAGTAGGTGGACAGCTTGCCTTAATCTGTGGTCTCTCCCCCTTCCCCCACCCTCCCTTCCTCCTCGGCTCTCTGTCAGGCCCCCTCTCCCCACCCCCCTCCCTTTGTCAGTCCCAGGCCGTCCTGCTGGCCGAATCCGGCTTGCTTCTCTCCTCCTCCACCTTGAGTTCCAACGTGCTCTCATTTCTGGGTGCTTCTTTTGCCCATCATCTCTTCCCAAACTCTCTTCCTCTGACTTTGTCAGTCCCTTCGTCTGACTCTGACTTTCCCAGTCCCTGTCTCTCTGTCTTTCCTCCTCTCTTTCCCTGTTTTTGTCTCTCTCTCCCTTCACCCCTCCCTTCTTAGCACATCATCCTCCAGATCTCAGCCCAAGCACCCCCTCCACCAGGAAGCCCTCCCTGACCCCCTCAAGCCCAGATTATGTCCCTGTGTCACACACTCTCCTTGCCTTTAGAGCCCCTACCTCTACTTGTAATAAATGAATCCAGATCAGGGTGACTACTTAATGCCTGTCTCCCCAGCAGAATGTAAGTTCCTTGTGTGCCTTGCTTACTGCTGTATCCTGGTATGCAATAGGTGCTTAATAGATCTGACTCTAGGGCCCTAATTTTGGGGGGACCTTGGGTTCTACCTGTGTCTCTTTTCAAGTTTGTACCCTGAGTGACCTTGGAGGCCATCCAGCAATGTGGGTCAGTGGGAGGGGTGCTGGGGCCAGGGAAGGTGGGGGGAGGGGTTCCCAGACTAGCATCTTTTCTCGGCCAGCCCAGCTCAGCCTCCGCAGAATTTCCCCTGCTTCAGAGTCCGGAGGTGGTTCTTATTATTGGTTCCAAATGACTTTTGCATCCATTTATTTACTGCATTTTGATTTCGCATTCAATTTCCGGCCCATTCATGGTGTTTGCACCACCTGGGGGATGTGAAATTGAGGCAGGCAGGAGTGCAGTTTGAACACGCCTGACAGCCACTGCTCCTTGGAGGGAGGGATGCTTGACTGACTCCACCGAGGAAGAGCTGGAGGCTGCCCTGCCACCGCCCCCACTCCAGCTGCAATCTGCCAGATGGGGCTCCCTGCCTGAAGCTGGACTCCTGACTCCGCCCCCCCAACCCCCAGCATACACATCTGCAATGGTGAGATGGCCACTGGGAACCTAGCCAGTACCTGGGACCTTTAGGCAAGTCAGGCTCAGGATTTCACAAAGGATTTGCAAGAGCATTTGAGCAGGGAGACCAGGGGTGGAATCCCAGCTTGACCTCTCCAACCTCTCTTCTCCAGTCACTGTCAGTGGGGTCTTTCTAACACTCAATCTCTCCTTGCCACTCTCCTGCTCAAGACCCTTCCATGGCTCCCCATTGCCCTCAGACTTGACTATAAGTTCCTGGCCTTCGATTTCTCTCCACACCAGCCTCCTCTCTCAGTTCTTCCTATGCTCCAGTGGCTCATATTTCCTCATGTGGACAGCTTTGAACAGGCTCTTCCCTCTGCCCAAACCATTTGCCCCCACCTTGTCCTTCAGGCAAACTCCTAGACATGCTTCATCAGCTAACCCTCTGTGCCAGGTGTTACACTTGGCACTGTATATGCCTTATTTGCTTGGCACTCATGGTCCCCCTACAAGGGCTTCCCATTCAAGTCAGCAGGGGCTCAGAGAAGTCAAGCAGGTTGTCCCTGGTCACAAGTAGGATGTCAGGGCAGGCAGTCCAAC
This sequence comes from Galeopterus variegatus, assembly GCF_000696425.1. Taxonomy (NCBI): domain Eukaryota; kingdom Metazoa; phylum Chordata; class Mammalia; order Dermoptera; family Cynocephalidae; genus Galeopterus; species Galeopterus variegatus. Next base: position 837,477 of record NW_007726170.1, read on the forward strand.
TCTGGAGCTCATGCTCCTAACCTCTGAACCCAACTCAGAGACCACCTCCTCAGAGCTCCCCCCAACCACACACATGCAAACCACTCTGCATCCCACCCACCCCCGCTCCCAAGGCAGGAACGCCCTTCCTCATCTGGGGGCTCCCATGTACCCAGGAACTTTTTGATTATTATATTTCCATACTGCTTTTATTTTGAACATCTGGCTCTCTCATGAGATGCCGAGGGTTGTCAAGGACAATGGCTGTGGGTCCCCAGTTCCCAGCATGGGGCTTGGCATGAAGGGTAAATATAAACTAGGATTGTCCTCATCAGGTACCCTGCAGGGAGCATGGAAGCAACAAAGGAAGTCAGAGCTGCACACAGACCTTGCATGGCTTTGGAGAGGGTGTTAGGACTCTGAAGGTGCACCACCACTAGCTGGCTCGGTATTACTCCATTGCCTCAAGCCAGCCTTGGGGAGTTTGGGGGAGAAGGAAGGCACTGGCTGGGGAAGGGGGGCTCTGATGGAGGCCATACATCACAGTGGCAGCTGAGGCAGAGAGACGGGTGTGATTTTTCTTCATGGTTTGCAGACAAATGAGGTGGACAGAAAATGGATGGCAGCCTTCGGCAGCAAGAGGCCTGGGGTCTAGGGAGCCAGCCATGACTGCCTGGGCGGTGGGGAATACAGATGCCCATTCCTGGTCCCCCCCAACTCCCACCCCAGGCTACTGTCATGAGCAGAGGGAAGGGGGCAGCACAGTCTGGGGGAAGGGGTGATGGCAGGGGACAGAGAATATGTGTATGGTGGCCTGGGTCTGGGCTGTTGACTGTGTGACCTGGGAAAAGTCATGCCCTCTCTGGGCCTGTTTCCCCTCTGGTACAGTGTATGACCAGGGACTCCCCAAGGGAAGAGTTATTGTTTCAATTGAGTGAGGTCTCTGGGCTCCTGCCTTGTCAAGGCCTGGCAGAATCTGGGGGCCAGATGGAAAGGGGCTTCTCCAAAACTTCTTTATTCTTTAGCTGTCCTGTAGGGGCCTAGAAGGGTCAGGAGAATGGATGTAACACTGGCAGAGGCCTCATGAGCTAGAGCTAGACTTTTCCTATTTCCAAATTGTCCTTGAAACTTGAGGTATGGGGAGCTTAGAATCTTAGCACCTGGAAAGCTTATTATCCTGGAAACCCAGATGCCTCACCTCTGAATGCAGTGGGTATAACTCTCCACCTATACCCAGGTGTACAGGGAAGGTAACTTCCTTTGTTTTTGAATAATGCAATGGCTTTTCCATTTTGAGGCCCTGTGTTGCCAGGCTGGATGACAATTTGGGGACTGCCACAGGTCATGGGGGAGGATAATTGACCCCCAGTTATTGTCTGCCCATTGAGACATACTGCCCCAGCTGACCATCAGGGGCTGTCACCAAGGTGCACCACTGCCTTCGAGACCCCCCTAGGTCTGTCTCCCTGATGCTCCTGCACCATGCTGGGCACGGAGGTCTCTGCCAGGCCACATCAGGCCTGTGTGTCCAGACCTGTCTGGGGCTCAGCCTGGAATGGGACACAGGTCCCTGCTGCCCTTAGGTCTTCCAGATCTGGCTATGGGTTCTGTCATCACCCTCAGTCCTGGAGACAGGGTGGGACTTCTTTCTCAGGGGCCTATGGCTTTAAGGGCTCTTGGTTTCTTTTTAACTCCTCTCCTGAAAGCCAGCTGAGGGGACTGTGTTCAGGACTTCAGGGGTGACCAGGAGCCTGGTCACTCTTGTTAGAGAAAAAATATTCAGTAACACTTGTTAAAGCACAGTCAGGCAGACTTTATTCAGGACCACTGCAGTAGGTATAGGGACCACTGCAATGGGATTTTGCAGTGTGTGTGTGCTGGGGGCAGGGGGGATATTGGGCTCAACTCCGAATACAGCATGAACAAGTGGGATCTTACACCCAGGAGCAGTGGGGTGGGAGGTGTCAGTGGAGACACTTAATAAGAAGAAACATCAGGGGTAAGGTGGGATTATGGCTAAACCTACCTAATAGGATTCTTTTGTTTCTAATAGGATTCTTGCTGAAGACAGGTCAGGTTGATCAGACATCACCCGGGGGATGGTGGAGGATGAGGAACCTGATCAGATATTGAGGGTGATCAGATATTGGGGGTGAGGGACATTCTTGCTAAGCTGATTTAGCAGGATTCTTGCCCAAACTGGATTTGATAAGGAAGTGCACAATGGACCTGAGAAAAGGTTCAAGAACCTGACTAAAGGTTGGTCAAGCAAATCTTCTCTGACGTCCATTGTTACTCCCTGTACCATAAGCCCCACTCGCACCTCAGCTGTCTGTGCCTCAAATCCTTCCCTTTCCTCTCAGTGCTGCAGCTTTGCAAACTCAAGACCGGCTGGACAATGGAAGTGGAATTTGGGGGAAAAAGAAAGAAAATGGATTCATATATAAAAAATGCCACTGGAAATGTTAAACGTTGAAAGAATGATGCAATTTTGGAATCTTGGAATCTCAAAATCACAAAAACTCAGCATTACTTAATTCCCATCTATAGGAGGATGGATAAATAAGTGTGTCATATTAATAAATTGAATATAACTTCAGCCACGTGTATTGACATAGATAAATCTCAAAGCTATAATGGTGAGTGGGGGAGAAAAAAAGCAAATCGCAGAAGGTCTTTTATGATTTGATACCACGTATGTGTATTTGTATGTAAGTTCTTCATAACGTTTCTAAAAGAGCGGCATGGTCTATGTATCCCCCTGGCTCACTGCTTTCGCTTCCTGTTAGATCGCTAGGATTCATATTTATTGTTGCTTTTTGCTATTGTTGATTCATTTTGGCTGCTGGATAGCATTCCATTGTGTGAAGAGACTCAAGGATGCAGATCTCTAAGACCTCTCAGACACTGCTGGTGGAGTGCAAATTGACACACCACACTGGGAAACCGTTTGGCAGTATCTCATGAAGCTGAATATTTAGCAATTTCACTCCCAGGTAAATAGCCAAGAGAAACTCTCACACACACAACAGCAGACACGACAAGAATGCTTATAACAGTTCGGTTCACAATAGCCAAAACCTGGAAACAATCCAAATGCTCATCAACCCTAGAGTGGATGAATACATTTGTTTGCTGACAAAATAAAATTTTAAAAATTGATAAAAGATAAGAACTGAAGCAAGTCAGGCATAACTTCAATATAAGTTAAAAGTGGATAGTGGATACATTAGTCTTTATTATGTCATTCTTTAGATGTTTGAAATAATTCATAATAAAAAGAAATTGTATTTTAAAAAATCCTGAAAGGTAGCATCTTTAGACTTTGGAGACCTGTAATCTTTGCGTCAGAAGGGGTTGGCGATGATCTAGTTGTGTCTGTAATACCGAGGGTTTTACCCAGCTAGCTTCCAGGTTGTGTGTTCCCTGTGGTGAGGTGGCCCAGAGTGGAAGATGAGATTAACTGTAGGTGTAGAATAGGTTAAGATACAAACATGACCCTCACCTGCAGGTAATGCTCACAAGCAAGGGAAGCACAGGAAGGGCTGATGATAAGTCAGTGGACCAAGGAGGGGCCCCAGTGGCTGGATGTTAGAGCTGCGCCCAATCCTTGAGATGCGCTACTGGGAGGACCAGGATGGGGTCTGCATAGCTGGAAAAGTGTGTCCCAGAGCAGAATGGGGTGTCTAGGTCCACTCTGAAAGAGGGAGGCTGGTGGGCCCAGAGCATCAGGTCACAAAACTGCACCTTCCTCATTTCCTCCCCTCCAGAATTGTGTCCTACTTACCAAGTCCCCTTATGGTTCATAATCCAGTCCCCCAGCCCCTCTGCGACATTTGTACCACATCTCTCTCTAACTTCAACTGCACGTTCCAGGCTGCATGCATGCCTGAGCACATGGACCATGTTCCTACATATGCATGTGCCTGGCCCCATGTACACATGGGGGCCTGAGTAGTCATTAGCTGTGGACATGTGTTGCTGCCCCTGGTCCAAGTCCATGACTCACCAGCTCCTTTATGGCTTCTTTGCCCCCCATCTCAGCCCCTTTATGCATCTCATTGCAACCAGCGTGGGAGAGATTCTTTCTGAGACACAGAGCTAACCCTGCCACTCCACAGAATACCTGAATGGATGTGTGTCACAGGCAGATTTATATGCTTATGTATGTGAGCTCCTGGATCATGTATGTGCACATGTGCATGTGTGTACCTACCCTTTTTGTTTTTATATTTATTTTAATTTTTGATTGGGTAATACCTGGACATGATAAAAACTTCTCACAATGTGAAAAGATGCATAAGAAAAGTCAATGCTCCAGTGGCAACTTCTGGAATGGTGGGAAAGGACTTCCAAAAATCTGCTCCTTCATAAAAGCAATGAGAACACTGGAAAAACTCTCAAACACGCTTTTTCTTTTTTTTTTTTTTTTTTATGGCAGCTGGCCTGTTTGGGGATCCGAACACTTGACCTTGGTGTTATAACATCGAGCTCTAATCAACTGAGCTAACAGGCTGGCCCCTCAAATAAACTTTTTTGAAAAGCTGAAAATTAATTAAAGACTTACAACAACCTGAGGAGTGTTTATTTATTAAAATGGCTGAATCTTGGTACAAACAGTGAGCTTTATGGTGTTTTAACTTGCTTTAATCCCATCTCCCTCTCCTTATCTCTGTGGTTTCCTTGAAAACTGTGATACTGTGAAATATATATTTGCTCTTCCACCAAGAATCATTTCCTGATCTATAGCTCCTAAAACCCTTGGAATCTCTGGAGTGATAGGAGTGTTTTTTGTATGCTAATAAGATGACTGTTGGCTGGGGGGCCCTAGACAGCTTCAGGATGGAGCTGGTCACCAGAAAGACCAAGACATGATTAGAGGGTTGGAACTTCCAGCCCCATCCCCCAAACTCCAGGGAGGGGAGAGGAACGGAAGGTGAAGCTGACCACCAATGACCAATGATTTAATCATCATGCCTATGTAATGAAGCTTCCATAAAAGCCCAGAAGGACAGGGATTGGGGGGGGGGGGCGGCGGGGAGCTTCCAGATAGCTGAACCTGTGGATGTGCCCAGAGGGTGGCCATGCCAGGAAAGGGCATAGAAGCTCTAT
>NW_007726170.1:842577-868186 GCF_000696425.1 Galeopterus variegatus
GGGGGGGGGGGGGGGGGGGGGGGGCGGGGAGCTTCCAGATAGCTGAACCTGTGGATGTGCCCAGAGGGTGGCCATGCCAGGAAAGGGCATAGAAGCTCTATACCCCTTCTTCCATAATTTGTCCTATGCATCTCTTCCATCTGGCTATTAATGTGTGGAACCAGGGGCCAGACCCCCTGATTTCCCCTGGCTGTTCCCTTGACCCCAGTCAGAACAGGCCCCAGCTACAGGAAGGGGAAATAACAAAAGAAAAACTGCTTGACCAAGCCTGATGTGCTGAATTCCTAGGAATGCCAATAAAACTTGCTTAACAATAAGATGAAATTAGAGTTAGTTAAACACATACTTTCCTTAGCATAAACATAATGCAAAAATCACAAGATGTTTGTTCCTTAGGATAATGACTATAGATAACATCGCTAAGGTCAGTTCTGAAATGTTTTCCAGACCACCGGTGATCACAAGGCTGCTTTGAAGCACATCTACTCCCAGACTTGGAGGAGCCACGAACAACATTTCTCAAAATGCTAGAAATAATTACACTGACCTCACCTCTGACAAATCAGATACCCACGCGATTCCTGAGACTGCTACCCAAATATCTGACCTATGAATATCTGTGATTTTAAGCTCTTGGGGAGTTCGAGGTCTTCAAGCTCCTTTAGCTGCCTTGATCTCCTTGACTGGCCACTCAAATAAATGCTGTTCTTTATCACTGCAAACTACAGCATGACATACTTTTTAGTCATTTGGTTCAGTAACATCTGTATCTTTTGTAATATCTTTTATAATAAATGGTAAACATAAAGTGTTTGTTTGAGTTCTGTGAGCTGCTCTAGCAAATTAATCAAACCCAAGGAATGGGTCATGGAAACCCCAATTTACAGCTGGTCAGTCAGAAATATAGGTGACAAACTACTACTTGGGACTGGCATCTGAAGTGCAGGGCAGTCTTGTGAGACTGAGCCCTCAACTTGTGGGATCAGACTCTGTCTCCAGGTGAATACTGTCAGAATTGGATTGAATTACAGGACACTCAGCTGATATCCACTGAAGAATTGATTGGTGGAAAGAAATGCCCACACATTTTGGTCACCAGGGGTCACAGAAGTTCTGTGTTGTGAGAGTATAGTAGGAGAAACTGACTTTGTTTTTCTTATATCATCAAAACCAACTGCCTTGTAACCACAATGGCTGTGTAAACCAGTAGCCTAGTAGAGGGGACAGAACAAATTTAGAGCTTCCCAAAAGACCCATCCCAAGAGAACTGTCATTATTTGACCTGTCGGGCAGCTTGCTGAAAAGCTTCATTTTCAGGGCTTGTCTTTATTTGACCTGAATCAGAGCTTGCTCTGTGCAAACAGGTCTATCCCCAAGGGCATTTGTTGAAAATAATCAGAGGCAATTGTTTAACATCACAGCTGCTTGAGGCAGAATTACCAGTGGGGGCTAATAAGAGGCTAACTCAAAAATCTTAAAAGAAAAATTCAGGGAATGCCTGGGGGACTTTGGAAAGTTCCAACACATTCCCGGGAATCTAGGAGGCCAAGTCTATGTGCTTATTGGAAAAGACATGAAGAGGCTGCATTCTTTCACCTCTGGCTGACTTAATAACTCTGTGCAAACAGAAAGTGAAAACTAAGACAGAGTTTTAAATTTCTGCAAAACATATGCAGAGCTCCTGGGCAAAGGCTGTGAGACTTATTGGTTCAGGGCATTCAAGAAAATCTTTGTACAATCATTAGCTGACTACTAACCTCACTAAACAGAGACTTCAATGGCCACACATGACAAAGAATACAGACTTTACAGAATTAGTTCAGGAAAGTCTCTAAGCAAACAAATAGCAGCAACAACTACAACAAATAGAAACAAAAATAAACCCTGAGAAGGAGAGAATGGATTTCCAGAGTTTCCACTTTACATTATGCCCGGTTTTTTAACCAAAATGATGAGAACATGCACAGAAACGGGAAAGTATGGCCCATACACAGGGGGAAAAAAGCAGTCAATATAAACAATACTTGAGGAAGCCCAGGTATTGGACTTACTAGACAAAGACTTCAAATCAGTTGTTATACATACGTTCAAAGAACTAAAGAAAGCCTTGTCTAAATAATTGGAGGAATGTATGAGAATGATGTTTTACCAAATAGAAAATATCAATAAAGAAAAATTATATAAAAAAAGAACCAGGAAGAAATTCTCAAGATGAAAAGTACAATAACTGAAGTGAAAAACTCACTTGAGGGACTCAACAGTAGAAGAAAGAATCAGTGAACCTAAAGCTAGGTCAATTAAAATTATCCAGTCTGAGGAACAGAAAGAAAAAAGAATGGAAAAAGTGAACAGAGCCTCAGAGATATGTAAGATACCACCAAATGTACCAACATGTGTTTAATGGGAGTCTCAGAAATAGAGGAGAGAGAGAAAGGGGAAAAAATACTTGCAGAAATAATGGCCAAAAACTTCCCAAACTTGATGAAAATCATTAATTTGCACATTCAAGATGTGCAACAAACTCCATATAGGATAAACTTAAAAGAATCTGCACCTAGACACATTATACTCCAACTGTTGAAAGCCAAAAGCAAAGAAAGAGTCTTGAAGCAGCAAGGTAAAAGTGACTCACTATGAACAAGAGATCTTCAATAAGATTAACAGCCAACTTTACACAAGAAACCGTGGAGACCAGAAAGCAGTGGGGTAAATATTCAAAGTGCTAATAGAAAAAGACTATTGGCCAATAATTCTCTATCTTCCAAAATTACCTTTCAGAAAGGAAGGAAGAATTAAGACATTCCGGATTTTAAAAATTAGGGCTGAGCCAGTGGTGCACTTGGGAGAGTGCGGCGCTGGGAGCGCAGCAGCACTCCTGCAATGGGTTCAGATCCTATATAGGGATGGCCATGCACTGTGCACTCACTGGCTGAGTGTGGTGCAGCCGGTCTCAAAAAAAAAAAAAAAAGGACAAAAAAAAAAATTAGAGAATCTGTTATTAGAAGACCCTCCTTACAAGAAATACTGAAGGGAAGTCCTTTAGGTTGAAATGACAGAACACTAGACAGCAACTTGAATCTGCACGAAGAAACAAGGAGTGTGGAAATAAAGTATAGAAATAGAAAGTAAAGATAACTACATAGGTAAATACATGACTCATAAATGTAATTTTGTTTGTATTTTTTTCTTCTATCTGATTTAAAAGACAACTGCATGGAGCAATAAATATAAAACTATGTTGATGGGCTTATAATGTACAAAGATGTAATTTGTATGACAACAATAGTACAAAGGAGGAGGGAGGGAACAGAAATACACTGGAGCAAGCTTTTTGTACACTATATAAATTAAGTTGGTATTGAATCAAGCTAGATTATTTTAAGATGTTAATTGTAATCCCCAGGAAAGCCACTACGAAAATAATAAAAAAATATAATAAAATAATTAACAAGAAAATAAAAACGGTATGTTAGAAATTATTTAACGCAAAAGAAGGCAGAATTGTAGAAACAAAGTCACAAAAGACATAAGACATACAGAAGACAAAGCAAAATGGGAGACATAAATTCTACCTTATTAGTAAAAGGATGGAAAAATATATAATATGCAAACTTTAACCAAAAGAGAGCTAGAGAGGATACACTAACATTAGTCACAGTACATAGGGCAAAAATTGTTAATAGAGACAAAGAAGGACATTTTACAATGATAAAAGGGTCAATTTACCACAAATACATAGCAATAAACAAACATGCACCTAACAATAGAGACCCAAAATGTATGAACCCAAAACTGACCGAACTGAAGGCAGAAATAGACAGTTCAATAATAGATGAAGACTTCAATACTCTACAATTAATAATGAGTTAAACAGCTGTGCAGAAGTTCAACAAGGAAACAAAAGGCTTAAACAATACTATACAGTAACTTGACCTAACAGTCATCTATAGAATACTCCCCTCAACAACAACATTCTTCTCAAGTGCACATAGAACATTCTCCAGGATAGACAATATGTTAGGTCACAAAACAAGTCTCATAAATTCAAAAGGATTTAAATCATACAAAGTATTTTTTCTGACCACATGGAATGAAATTAGAAAGCAATAATGAAAGAACTTTGAGAAATTCACAAACATGTGGAAATTAAACAACATACTACTAAATAATCAGTAAGTCAAAGAAGAAATAACGTGAAAAACTAGAAAACATTTTGAGATGAATGAAAATGAAAACAGCATACCAAAACTTATGGGTTGCTACTAAAGCAGTGCTTAGAGGGAAATTTATAGCTGTAAACACTTATAATTTAAAAAGGAAAGATTTCAAATCTCAAAAAACCTAAACTTCTCCCAAAAGAAATCAGAAAAAGAAGAGCAAACTAGACCTAAAGCAAGCAGAAGTAATTAAATAATAAAAATTACAGAGTAAATAAATGAGGACATCTATTTATACCCACTAGGATGGATATAATAATTTAAAAAAGGACAATAACAGGTGTTGATGAGGATTTGGAGAACCTGGAACCCCCATACATTGCTGATGGGAATACAGAAATGGATCAGCCTTTTGGGAAACAGTTTGTCAGTTTCTCAAAAGGTTATACATAAAGTTACCATATGACCCAGTAATTCCACACTTGGGTATACACCCAAGACAAATGAAAACATATTTTTACACAAAAACTTGATCATATACGTTCATACTAGCATTATTCATAATAGCCAAAAGATGGAAACAATCCAAATATCCATCAGCTGACAGATGGGTAAACAAAATGTGGTATATCCATACAATGGAATATTAGCCATGAAAAGGAAGATACTGATACATGCTACTACATGGATGAATCTTGCAAACAGCATGCTAAGTAGGAGAAGACACAAAAAGCCACACATTGTGTAAATCTACTTATTTGAGAGATCCAGAATAAGGATATCCACAGAGACAGAAAGTAGACTAGTGGTTGCCTAGGGCTAGAAGCAGGGGGAATGGACTGTGACTGCTAATGGGTATCGGGCTTCTTTTTGGGGTGATGAAAATGTTCTGAGATTAGACAGTGGTGATGATTGCACAACTTCGCCAATGTACAAAAACCACCAATGCACACTTTAAAAGGAAGAACTTTATGGCATGTGAATGATATCTCAATAAAGCTGTTGTAAAAGTTAGTGTCCCTCCCATGCTGTTTCCCCTGTTTCTTGTGTATCCTTCCAGAGATATTCTAGGCACCCAGCAGCACATGTGTATATCATATTTTATTAAATGTAAGACTATCAATGATAACAGTATTTTATGTACTAAAAAGGAAGAAAAAAATCACCACTTATTTTAATGGTAAGGCATATCCCAACCAATTTCAGGGATATTCACATGTTTAAAAGGTGCCTCTTGGAATCAGTGTGTGTAGTATATCACCACACCCCCCTTTCTACATGTTTTTGAGAGCACATGTGTATTAGTCCATTTTCACTGCTTATAACAAAATACTTGGAACTGGGTAATTTATAAAGAAAAATGATATTTATTGCTTACAGTTTCTGAGGCTGGGAAGTCCAAAGTCCATCTGGCAGTGGCAATAGTGACTCAGGGGTCTCACATTGAAAGACAGTGGAAGCAGAAAGAACAGAGAGAGAGAAAGACAGACTCTCCTCTCCTTTTAAAGCCCTCAGAACCACGCCCCTGACCACCATTTTTAATCCATTCACTACAGCATGGTCCTATAATCCAATCACCTCTTCAAGGCTCCACCTTCCAATTACCATAATAAGATTTCCCACCCTCTTAACAGTCACAGAGTGGGGGCTAAGTTTCTAATACATAAAACCTGGAGGACACAATTCAAGCTTCAGTGAGTTTCGGGAAGACATAATTCAATCCACTACAACATGTATAGGGGTGTATCCTGTGTGTAATGGACACTTTCAGTACACACTCATAATCCTGGCCTCCTTTGCAGGTCCCTTTCGGACAGCTCCTGTACATGCTGATGGTCTTCTGTGTCTCCATCTAAGGGCACTTCCTAGGTGTGCTCAGTCTAGAAATGCAGGAGTTGCCCCAGATCAACCCTCAACCAAGGAAGGACGGGAGTTCTGGAGAAACACCCCAATATCTTTGTCCTTCAGGGGGACAATTCTGAAGTTTGTTCCACATGGTCTCACAAGCAGTGTCTCGCAAGACTGAGCCCCAGGGACCCCTAGTGATAATGCACTCATTAACACACCTTTTTTTTTTTTTTTTGACCGGTAAGGGGATCGCAACCCTTGGCATGGTGTGGTCCGCACCACGCTCAGCCAGTGCGCACACTGGCCATCCCTATATAGGATCCAAACCTGCTACTCCCAAGTGAGCCACGGGGCCAGCCCATTAACACACATTTCTTATCTCCCGTCTTCCTCACTGAGATTCCTGGGATTCCACATAAACTATGTGCACGTACATCTGTCTCAGGCTCTTCTTTTGATAGAATCCAGATTTAGACACTGCATATAAATCTGTGAATATGGGTGCATGCATTTGTGTTCATGAGTATGCAGGAATCAAAGTGTGAATGCAGGTACACTTGCGCCTATGGGAGCTTTTCTGTTCGAGAACTGGTATGAATGTGTATGCACAGGTGCATGTTTGTGCACGCTTATACTCCAGTGCAGACTCACCTACTGTGTGCTCGCACATGTCAGTGTCCACGCACATGAATATATTTGTCACATTGTGCACACATGGGCTCTCAGATCAGCTTAAGGGCGAGTTTATGCACCTGCACACACTACTGAGGTCAAGGGAACCCAAGAAAGGCCCTTGGAAGCTCTCTGGTAATTACGAGCCTCTTGTCAGGTGGCACTGCCAGAGAGATGGGTACGGTGTGCATGTAATAGTGGCCTGTCGCCTACCTCTCTCCCTCCGCAGATGCCTGTCTGGAGACAGTCTCATCAGTCTGGTCTCAGATGTGCGTTATCTCTGATGGGAGACAGCTGGAGTGGCTGTCAGGGTCTTGTCGACGATTGCACAAGCCTGTGGTGGCACCTGTCAGCAGCACCATATCACTGTCCTGGTGACAGCTGCTGGGAGTGGGCAAGTGACATGGGGCAGCTGTTCTCGGGGTCTGGGTGTTCTTCACCCCACTGCTCCTTGACTCCTCTACATGAAAGGGTGGGCCTCAATTCCTGTACATCTTCTGGAATCACAGGCCTTCCTACCCCACCCCCAGTGGACTTGCCCCAGTGGCTTTCACTCTAGCTGTTGCCACCCACACGTCTCCACTCCAGCTCTTTTCTGAAGGCAGCATGTGATGCTAAGCTTCCCTGTGCCCAGACCCTCTGCCTCAAAGGCTTTGGCGTCCCTTTTCTACCCTGCAAGCTCACACTTTCCAAGGCCAGCTCACAATCCCCTTTCTCAGACAGCCCATTCTGTTTCACCCAGCCAGATCCTTTCTTCCCAAGCCCCCATAGCTCTTTGCACATTTCTCTCCTGTTACACATATTGGTTGCCAGGAAGGAGCGTTCAGTTGGACACCTGCCTCTGACTCCCAATGACCAGGTAGGCTCAGGTGCCCTCAACCCAAAGGAGGGCACAGAGACAAGATCAGAGTTAGGCAGAGCAGTGTCTGGATCCCAGGAAGGCAACTCTGTTGATATTAAAATAAGACCCAGCTGGTGGCAGGGAGAGAGGCCTGGAGGGCACAGGGAAGGGCCCAGAGCCGGCCAGCTGCCAAGAATAGGGGCCGCTGACCACAGGACACAGTGGCAAGGTCCCAGGAAAAGGGCACACAGGTCAAGACAGGGCTGCAGTCCAGGAAGAACTGGATCACAAACCTCATCCTTCTGATTGACACTACCAGTCCTGAAGGAAACTGGAAGCTCTCAGGACCTAGGTTTAAATCCCAGCTCCTCCACTTATCTGCTGTGTGATCTTGGGCAAGTCACTTCACCTCTCTGAGCCTCCACTGCCATCGTTGTAACATGGGGGATATCAATGCTAAATTTAAGGAGATAATGTTGGGGAAGGCCTAGCACAGAAATGGGTACATAGCAAGCACCGGACTGTCCTACCTTGAGGAAAGAAAACCACAGCTCTACCTACTGGGGCTGCCTGAGACAAGCTTAAGGAAACTGTCAACTCTATTGCCTGAGACAAGCTTAAGGAAACTGCCAACTGGCTCCCTATTGCTGGTGGGCAAGTGCTCTTGACAATCCCAGGCTGCATTTGACCCTTGGCTCCTTTACATCCTGTGTGACCCTGAGTGAGTTATTTCACCTCTCCACACCTCAGTTTCCTACCCCATAAACGAGATACTAAGAGAACCCACCTCATGGTGTTGTTTGTAAGAATGGATTGCTATTAATTGCTTTCGGGAGCAAATTACTTGTTAATTGCTATGAACGTTAAAAATTAATTGCTTTTAGAGTTAATTACTTTAAAGCACCCACTACAGTGCCTGGCACATAGTGAGCATTCAATACTTAGTTTTTATTATCGTCATTATTGAGCCAACATTTGAATACCTGCTCTGTGCCAACCTTCCGGCCAGGCATCCAGGGCCTCAGGAGAGTGCAGAACTGGGTACAACTTGGTACCAGAACCCAGTTTGGGGGTGGCAGAGGGAAGGGATGGAAGCACCCAAATGACCTGCGGAAAGTATAAAACATCATAAGACAGAATCAGAAAAAGCTGAGGTGCAGGAGGGCTTCCTGGTAGAGAAGGCTTTTGAGTGGTGTTTTAATAACTGGGAATGTAACAATGACAACTAACATTTATTGCGCATTTACTATGTGCCAGTCTTATTTAAAGCTTATAATAGCAATGTATAATAGGAACTACTATACCCATTTCATGGATGAAGAAACTGAGGCTTAGACAGATTAAGATACCTGCCCAAGATCACCCAAGCCTGAATTTGAATTCTCAATCACCTGAGCTCCGAACCCCACGGTCTGCTGCACTCCAGGTAGGAAGAAGTTGCAGAATTAGGGGGAGAGTGGGTACAAGCATTAATTGTATACCTGTTCTAGGGGGATGCCAGACCCTTAATGAGGCGTTTTGTCTTTTTGATCACATGCAATCATTATAACAAGCCATATGAGTTAGACAATATTATTATCTTCCTTTTGCAGATGAAGAAACAGGCTCAAAGCAGTTAAGCATTTTGCACAAGGTCAAGCAATTAGAAAGTTGTTAGCATTGGGATCTGACTCCAGGTAGGCCAAGTCCCAAACCCACGTTATTTCTCTGACACTGTGGTTCTGTCCTGGAAACAGAAAGTAATTGTCCAGTGTAGCTAAAGATATAGGTCTTTGAAGAGAACGAAGTATGGAGCAGTTGGGACTGGATTCAAATGTCTAGATACCCGTTCATAAGTAAACAACGGGGAGCCACTGACGATTGTCAAGTAGGGGCACGGTAGGGCCACAGCAGCACCTAAGATGGATTGGATAAGGATGAGAGAGGCAGCAGGAGCCCCACCAGGAGACAGCAGCAGGTGATGCTGACTTTAGATGACAAGTGATATGGACAAACGGGCCTTCTGCCAGGAAAGAAAAACAGAGAGTTCAGAGATGAGAAACAGCCAGGGGCAGGGCCATTAGCCTTATCAAAAAGCTGATTGCTCTTAGCAAAGTATTTAATACGATTTCCTGCTATTAGGGCCAAACCTGGACTAGCAAGATTATTAATTCTAAAGATAATCATTAAGCTGGGCGGACCGTATTTTAATATATGGCAACAGGCGAGCTATTGTCATTTTTTCCCTTCTATCTTGATTGCAGGTCATCCAATTAGAGCCGGTTTCAAATGCCCCTTCCTGGAGGTAGTGAGATAAGACTTAATGTCCTCAAACAAGAGCTATCGGCTGTGACGAGAGGCCCATAAATATTAATAAATCTATAATTAGTCCTGTGAAAAGGGGGATCAATTCTGGAGAAAGTTCCGCCCATTAATACTAGGAACCACTTCTGCCAGGAAAGCAAGGCTTTTTTGTTCCAAATGCCAGGCTGTTCTTTGTTCTAAGAGCATGCAGTTCTACTGGATTTACCAGACTCTGATTTGTGTCTACTCTGCAATAGCATCACGGGGGCAGTGAAAAATACCTGGAGGGCTTTCCAGAGGTGGTAACAGAAGTTGGAGCGCCCAAATCTTGTCTTTAATTGTTTTAACTTTTAACTTAAGCTGTTTTAGTAAGTTATTGTATTTCAGAATCCCAATGAAGAAAATACTTTTATTCTTCATATAAAATTTGAGTGGGATAGTGGGCTAAGTGAAGGGGGCTTGTAGAGATTTAAGGTACCCAGAGATCAAAATACATGTTATTTTTCTATTCAAAAAATTTTATTCAAGTATTCACATATAACTGGTAAAATACTGGGTGCACAGCTCAATAACTTTTTACACATGTATACACCTGTGTGACCACTACCCAGATAAAGATGGAGAATGTTTCTATCTACCCCGAAGGCTCTCTGTTCCCTTTCCAGTCCACATTCCCCCCAGGGTAACCACTCTTCTGATCTCTAGTACCATAGACAGTTTGCCTGTTCTTGAACCTCATATAAATGGAATCATACTGCTATGGGTTAGATGTGTCTCCCAAAAGTTCATGTACTGGAAACTTGACCCCCACTGTAACAGTATTTAGAAGGTGGGAAATCCAATTAAGGTATTTGAAAGGTAGGACCTTTAAGAGGTGATTAGATTGTGAGGACTGTGCCCTCGTGAAGGGACTGATTCATTGATGGAGTAATGGGCATGGTTCTGACGGCTTTAAAAGGAGAGCAAGTGAGAAGGTTAGCTGTCTTGCTCAGCCCATTCTCGCCATGTGACACACTGCATCACTGTAGAAGAAGGCCCTCACCAAATGTGTTCCCTGGATCTTGGACTTCCCAGCCTCCAAACTAAAAGAAATAAATTTCATTTCTTTATAAGTTGCCCAGTTTCAGGTATTCTGTTATAAGCAACAGAAAATGGATTAATACACATACAGTGTGAACTTCTGGGTCTGGCTTCTTTCACTCATTATTATAGTCTAAAATCATAGGTGAATTATCTGTTTCAAAATAATTGCTATTTTTTAATCACAAAAGTAACACTTATTGTAGAAATGGCACAAAGCACAAATGAACAGAAAACAGCGAACATCACCTTTGTACCATGCCCATCATTCTAAAAGCATCTTTCACTACTTTTTAATTATAATGATCAGATGTTTCAAATGTGGAAATTTTGGAAAATAAAAGACTCTTGGTTGCAATGAACAGAAACCCAACTTCAGATGGCTTGAGCAAGATTCAATTATTTGGCTCAAGTAACTGAGAGAACTGGGGGCTCAAACAACACCTCTTTCCCCACTTTCACAGGCTTGGCTTTGTTTATGCAAACAGGCTCTGTCTATGGCGGGTAAAGCAGCCATCAATAACCCCAGACTCTGACCCCCGTTTCAGCAACTCTAACTCAGAGCTTCTCTCTCCAGGTCCCAGGGTAAATTCTGATTGGCTTTGTTGTGGCCACATGCCCATCTTGGACCAAACACTGTGGCTAGGCTGCCTTCCAGAGGCAGGGAGTTGGGGAGAGTTCAGCAACTCTAACTCAGAGCTTCTCTCTCCAGGTCCCAGGGTAAATTCTGATTGGCTTTGCTGTGGCCACATGCCCATCTTGGACCAAACACTGTGGCTAGGCTGCCTTCCAGAGGCAGGGAGTTGGGGAGAGCAGGGGTCCCCCAAAGTCACCAGGGAAGGCTGAAAAAGAGGGCTGGGGAGACCAAACTAGGGTGATCCTGTCCTGCACATACAGACAGTCAGCAAAGAGAGAAAGCGATGTCGTCTGTCCGCTCTGTGTGGCAGGACATTCCTCAAGAATAGGGGCTGGGACTGTTTCATCTCCTTAGTGGTCTCTTCCTCAACGGTCTCATTGTTCTATCCCCACTTTGTGCCTCCACTTCGTATTTATCAAGGTCAAAAGTTTTAGGGCTTGAAAAATGAGGTATCATGTGGGGAAGCCAAACCTTAACAATCTAGGTAAAACGAGCAGTCCTTTGTATACCAGGCCAGCCTCTTGGCTGGCTCCACAACATCCAGCCCGGAGCCTGGCACAGCGACAAACGTCATCAGATGTTCTTTCAACAGATAGGGAGTACGACATTTATTGAGCACTCATTGTATGCCAATCCTCCGTAAGTCTCCAGATATCTTGCTTTCTCCTCACAACTACCCTCTGTGGTATTATTTTGATTTTATTTTGATTAAGGACAGGCGAGATAGCAGCTTTTTCACGGAGCTTACGATCTAGTGGATGGTGAAACCGAGGCACGCACACACGCTGAGCCGATTAGTGTATGAGAAGGTGGGTGGAGGTTCGAAGGGAGAGGCCCTCTGATTCTCCATCTGGGAGGGGTCCAGAATAGGATCCCCCGAGCTCCGAGGTGGGATAGTGGGGAGTGAGGGGTCTCAGCAGCGTCCTTCCCAAGCCTTGGCCGGTTTCAGCCCGTCCAGGGTGGGCAGAGATGCTCCAGCCTGGCCTTCCCGGGTCCCCTTACCTTCCCCCACTTTCCTCGGCCGCCAGCGCGGTGATTGACGCGGTAATTGGTGCGCGCAGGCACAGGGCTAATTGAGGTCGGGCTGCAGATTGCGGAGGCGGTGGATGCGGGGGTGCGCGCGCATGGGGCGGGGCGGGGCCGGGAGGGCGAGCAGCCCCGCCTCTCCTCTTCCTTGGGGAGGACTCTTGGGCTCAGGCAGGGGTCGGTGGGGAGCAGAGAGCCAGCCCCCAACCCAGGTTGAAACCCTCCTGGTGTTTGAACTCCTGGTTAGGAAGGAGTAGGGGAAATAGCCCACAATCTGTCCTTGCCACTTACAGCAGCTTGGGGGCCTTGGCAACTAATTTCTTTTCTTTGAGCCCCACTCTCATTCGCTCATTCATTCATTCATTCATTCAACACTCATTTATTGGATGCCTTGTATGTTTCAGGTACTGGAGATAAAGTTGAAATAAGACAGACATAGTCCACCCTCAAGAAGCTAACAGCCCGTAGGGAGATAAACCAATGTATTCCTTTGCAAACAGAGATGCTGTAAGAGACATTATCTGCAGGGAAGTGATTTAGATGCGGGGGTCAAGGAAGGCCTCTTCAGGGCAGGAACAATTGAGCTGAGTGAGGCCTGAGGGATGAGTGGTGTGTGTGTGTGTGTGTGTGTGTGTGTGTGTGTGTGTGTGTGTGTGTGTGTGTGAGGGATGGGGGCAGGGGAACCTCTTCTCTGAGGTAGGTGGGCCGAAAAGGTCTGATGCACAGGGGTCTCATACTGTACATGTCGTTTTGCAACTTGCTTGTTTGGACTCATATCCCTGAGATGGAGCCATGTTGGTACATGTTGTTCTAGTACATTCATTTTGCCTGTTCTTTTCCTACCATGCTGAGCTGCTGCTTAGGCAAAAAGCAGTTCCAGAACGGTTTCTGAACCCACCACTGGAGAGGTGATTTTCCAATCTGCTGCTCAGCAGGATTTGGCTAGTTTGGGTAGGGGCAAGAAAAATGACAGGGCTGAGGCTTGTTGCAGACAGCTGGTGTGGGGAGGACTAGGCAAAAAATGCACAGGGAAAGATTTATCTAGCCTTGCAGATACTCCCCAACACCTACCAGCCTCAAGGTGTCAGGGAAAGGGGCGTGGGCTGGGAGACAAGAGGTGGCTCAATCGAACTCATCGTAAAACTTTGGGGTGGTCCTTTCACCTTTCCCATCTGTAAAATGGGTGTATGTGTGAGAACAAGGCAAGATCAGACATTTTCAACTGGTTTCCTGTCCGTGTTTTCTTAGATTCTGTATTTGTCTATTTGGCATCCATTCATCACAGGGCCAAACTAATAGCCAAAGCTGTTTACACGTCCCCTGCAATCCAGAGCCCTTACCCCAAACCACTTCTTTTATCCTTCTTTTACCCTGCTCATGTGCAGGGTATTATTTCCCCTGCCCTAAATCAATCCAGGGCCGCAAAGCTGTTTACACGTCCCCTGCAATCCAGAGCCCTTACCCCAAACCACTTCTTTTATCCTGCTCATGTGCAGGGTATTATTTCCCCTGCCCTAAATCAATCCAGGGCCAGGTACCAGACAACTAGGGACAGGCTTTAGCCCTTATGCTTACCCCAAACTCACCAGAATTATTCAAACTAGCTGATCCTAAGCCTTTAACTCCACTTTTCCTTTCCCGAGGAAACCCCACAGTCTGTGTTTTGCCTTCTAACCAAACCTGGGGCTTTCCTTCCCCATGTAGCCCTGCATGGCATGGCATGTTCCCTTCTCTTGGGAACCGTAGCAATAAATTCTTCATTTAATGGCATGAGCCTCTCTATGTTGTCACACGGTCACCTTTAGAAATTAAGACGTGGGCACAAATCAGTTGCTCAGATGGTTGTGTGAAGACCCTTTAGGGGCTGTCAAGAGGACTGTGGAGAGAAGGAGGCAGCTGCATTGAGGGATTTGAATGTGTATGCGACAGATCCTCTCCCTGGCCTCACTAGAGCTATTTGTTCTCTGGGTCACATGCTGCTGTCACATCTGGGAAAAGAGTTTTGCTGCTCCTTAAACTTAAAAAAACCCTCGTTCTCAGGGTTCATCATCCCAGAGATTTGTTGTGGCTTTCACCTTGGTGCTACAAGGACATATATCCATCCACTTCTGTTTTAGGTTTTCAAAGGGGTTCTTCTGTTATTTGCTTTGATGACTGAGGAGGCCTTGTGG
Source organism: Galeopterus variegatus (assembly GCF_000696425.1). Lineage (NCBI taxonomy): Eukaryota > Metazoa > Chordata > Mammalia > Dermoptera > Cynocephalidae > Galeopterus > Galeopterus variegatus. The sequence continues at coordinate 857,293 of NW_007726170.1, forward strand.
GCCAATTATTTGCTGATGGCTCTGAGCCCCACCTTACCCCTCTATATTCTCCTGTTTTTGTTGGGTCTAGAAGCCTGCAAACTACATTTTGGTCCAGATGATCTCTCAGCTGGGGTCAGTAGGTTCTGCCAATGAGAGGCCCTGGCAAGATGAAACATAGGAGCAGTAGCAACAGAAAACCTGAGTTGACCACAGACAAATGTGGGCTCCAGCAGTGTCCATGGTTCCAGCAGTGACCATGTGGGGGGCTTCTGCCCAATAGCAGTGACAGCACCTGCAGCAGCTCAGCAGTGAGTGCCAGCCTGTGGACCCAGCCTAGAGAGCCAGCAGTTTCTTGATAATTGGGTGTCACCTTCTTGTCCCTTTTGCTCTTCTGCTCTGCCTGTCAATACCTTTGTAATAAATTTTATGCATTCATCCCCTCTCTGCTTGAAATATCTGCAGTAGTTTCTATTTCTTTGGACAATGACTGATATGCCTATATACTTTGGATAATTCAAAAGGTATGAAAAAGACCTCACGCTCACCTGGACACGAGTGCCATGCTTGGCTGCATTACTAGGATTAGAGTGCCTGGATCTAGGAGGATGATATCTGGATTTTCTCTGTGCTGGTTAGAGTCAACATGGACGATGGAACTGGGCTGGTGGAGGTTCTAGGGTTCTCAGTAATCCTGAGATCTGGTAGGCAATGTGGTATCTGATCATAAGGTGAGATTCTAAATCATCTTTTCTTATCTGAATTAAAGTACCAGCCTCCTTGCTAGTCTCCCTGTCTCCAGCCTTGTTCCTTCTAGGTCATTTTCTACATGATGTACCAGAGGGCCTTTCAAAAACCAGTCCAGGGGCTAGGCAGTTAGCTCAGTTGGTTAGAGCGTGGTGCTGATAACACTAAGGTCAAGGGTTTGATCCCTGTACTGGCTAGCCACCAAGCAAAAACAACACAGTCCTATCAATCTCCCCCCACCCCAAATTAAAATCCTTCAATGCCTCTCTGATGTTCAAAAATTTTAAGCCAATGTTCAAGGCCTTTCCTAATTTGTCCCCTACAGACCTTTCCAGCCTTTACATGATCACTCCTTGTCTTGCAAGTTATAATCTAACTGCCCCAAGTTGCCTGCAGTTCTCTGAACATGCCATGCTTTATTTACTCAACTGATATTTATTAAACACCTCCCATGAGCCTGACATCTAGGCATTGGGGAGTTGGCAGTAAATTCAGACAAAGTCTCTTCCTTCATCTCTCCTGCAGGCCTTTGCACATGCTGTTCCCTTTGCTTGAAATGTTCTTTCTCCACCACTTTCCACCACTTTCCCTCATTTCACCTTGTTATCTGCTACTTTCAGAGCTCAGCAGAGGCACTACTTCTTTAAGAAGTCTTTCTTGACCCCAACCCCTCTCCTTAGACTGTTTAGATATTTCCTTTGTGCTCCTACATTCCCCTGAGCTTTCTCTAGCCCAAATATGTATCTCTGAATTGTCACTATTGGTTTGAACTAACAGCTCCTGGAGGGCGAGACCATGTCAGATGTGGGTCTGTGTCCCTAGACTTAACCGTTTCTGGCACATAAATTTGTTGAATAAGTAAATAAATGAATGAATGAGTATCCATGGACTAGAAAACCAGGAAACACTTTTTGGAGGGAAATGACCATGCAGGTCTTGAAGGGGCACCTCAGATCATTCTAAACAGAGACTAGAGGATACAGGACCCAACCTTCCTCGTTTCCCCTCCTCAGCTTGGGCATTCAGGCCTTTCATGATCTGCTCCTACTGACCTCTCCAGCCCTGTATGTGCTTTCTCAACCCAGATACAGCCCTTTGAGCTAAACAGGATTTCAAATTTGGGCTCAGCCAAATCCTGGCTGTGTGAACTTGGGAAATGACTCCATTTCTCTGTGGCTCAGTTTCCTCATCTTAAAAGTGGTTTAGGCGATCTCTGCCTCCCAAGGGTTTTGTGAAAACTCAGAGAGATGTTCCATGCAGAGCATGAAGCTCAGGGCTTGGGCTGCTCAGTCAGTGGGTGCTCTTGTTGCTGTCACTTATGCTGAGGGCAATGGGGAGCCACGGGGAGCTCTCAACAGGGGCGGGAGTCATGGGCTGGACCAACTCCTTAGTGTTCTGGAGGTGACTCTGGGGAGGATGACCTGGATAGGGCAAGACAGAAACAGGCTGGTGTAGCCTGGTAATGGGGAGCCACGGGGAGCTCTCAACAGGGGCGGGAGTCATGGGCTGGACCAACTCCTTAGCGTTCTGGAGGTGACTCTGGGGAGGATGACCTGGATAGGGCAAGACAGAAACAGGCTGGTGTAGCCTGGTAAAAAAATCAGATCTTTCATGCTTTTGGCCAACGGCTACTGTAAAAATTTTAGAATGCAATATAAATTACAATCTAATCTTCAGAGTAAATTATAAAACATGAAACAGAGACAAATTAGACAGGCAATACAATCTCATTGGACCAAACCAGTTTTCTAGTGACAACTCTGGGCTGGGTCAGAAATCACTTCCTTATTTCAAAAGACATTGAATGAAAAAGTCTCTCTCCCACCCCGGGCTCCCATCCCCCTCTCACCAATAATTTATTGTTTATCTCACCTGAAAGTTTCTATCCCTTTGCAAGTACAGATATACATAAATAATTCCTTTCTGTTCAACACAGTTAATATTTTACACCCTGTTTTTTTCATTTAATCATGTGTTTTGGAGATTTTTTAATATTAGTTCTTTTAACAGCTGTATAATAATCCAGTGTATGAATGGATCATAATTTACTTAACCAGACCCTACTGATGAATATTCAGGCTGTTTCTTCAGAGTGTCAGTGGGAGAAATTCCTAGAAGTGAGGTGGGTGATTAAAGGGTACGGACATTCTCGATGTTGATAAATGTTTCCAAACTACCTCCTTTTAGGAGACACAGTTGATGCTCCATCTAGATCCTTAGCTTTTTTATGAGTTTGTGTGGTTCTCCCAGCTGTGTGCTTTGTTTCTAGAGTTCACACCTGTGACCTGCAGAGGCCTGATCTTTGACTACTGGAACTGCCTTGCCCATATAGCAAGTCTGAAATGTCTGGCTGTTTAGTCCCACCTGGAGGGACTTAGTCAATGACAGACTGGTGCAGGAGTTTGAAAGCCCAGTTCCCTTGCCTTGAGACTGGACAAACTCTGAGATGTAATTTATACTCCAGAGTTTCCCGTGGAACCTGGCTGGAGTTGGGACTTTGCCTAAAGTCTCACTGAGGGAGGCAGTCTCTAAGATGGCCCTAAGCTGCTTATCTCCTGGCACGCTCACCCTGGGCAATCCGCTTCCTTTGGATATAGGCTGATGTGATGTCACTTTCAAAATTAGGTTGTAAAAAGACCATGGTTTCTTTCTTGGGGAGGCTCTCTCTTGTTCTCTCTCTTTCAGATTTCTTGCTCTAGAGGAAGCAAGCTGCCATGTTATGAGCAGCCTATGCAGTGGTCCATGTGACAATGAACAGATATCTCTGGCCAACAGCCAGTGAGGACCTGAGACCTGCCCACACTCACACAAGTGAGTTGAGAAGCGGACCATCTCCCACTTGAGCCTTGAGATGACTACAGCCTTGGCCAACACCTTGTTTGCCTGCTCTTGAGAGACCCTGATCAAGAACCATTTCTGGATTTCTGACTCACAGAAACTGCAACATAATCAATGCTGTTTCAGAAGCTAAGTCTGGGGTAATTTGTTATGCAGCATAAATAACCAGTGTTGCTTTCCTTCCTCTGCTTCCCTGTTCTCTAATAAGCCATCTGCACAGGCATCCTTGTCTGCTTCTGGGGAACGAACCCAATGCACCTGCTATAGTTTGAATGAGTCCCCAAAAGTTTACACTCTGCTTCCCTGTTCTCTAATAAGCCATCTGCACAGGCATCCTTGTCTGCTTCTGGGGAACAAACCCAATGCACCTGCTATAGTTTGAATGAGTCCCCAAAAGTTTACATGTTGGAATCGTGGTCCCCAATTCAGCAGTGTGGAGAGGCAGGACCTTTGGGAGGTGATTAGGTTATGAATGGATGAATCCACTCATGAGATTAATGGATTAATGGGTTATTAAGGGAGTTGGTTAGTTATCATAAGAGCAGATCAGTTATACAAGCCAGTTTGGCTGTCTTTCGTGAGCCCCCTTGCCATGTGCTACCCTGTGTCACCTTAGGACTCTGCAGCGAGTAGTCCCCACTAGCAAGAAGGGCCTCACTGGATGCAGCTCCTCAACCTTGGACTTCCCAGCTTCTAGAACTGTAAGAAATAAACTGTTCTTTATAAATTATCCTTTCTTGGGTATTCCATTATAACAACAGAAAACGGACTAAGACAAAACTCCCATAGGGTTTGTGTCAATATACCTCGCTGGCATTTGGAAGGGTGAGGGGATGTTTCCCCACAGTCTCACCTATTCCATGTGCATTAAACTTTTAAACTCAAATATAGTTTTGGACTGGACAAGCCAAGATAACTCTGATCCCAAAGAGAGTTCCACGGTGAAGTCTGCGTTTCAGAGCTATAGTCACTGGCCTCTCCTTAAGCACTCCCTGTCAATTCCTACCTCTGTGACTTAGCTCAGGCTGGGCCTTACCCTCACTTCACGTGTCCATATCTTTGTCCTTCCCCTAAGGCCCAGATCCTGTATACTGCCCTCCAGCAGTGTCTCCTGATCTCTCCACCTAGAAGTGATGCCTCCCTTCCCTTGAGCTCCCTCAGGTCCCTGTGTCTCTTTCTGATGACTGTTCTGATGGCTTTTGCCAACTTATCATTATTTCTGCTCAGATGCTTAGGTGCTCTGCCCCAACTTTCAGCTTGCACTGGGGGTTACCAGTAGACCCATCCTGGGCATGCCTTTCCCAAGGACACTCTGTGGCTTGCTGAAGCATGCTTTGCAGGCAGGGGCAGGCTAGCAGTGCAGGGAGTTTTAAAACCTCAGGATCTGCTTTGAGGAAAACCCACAGGAAGCAGCAGCAGAGTGGGATTTGCACTCAGTCTGTCTGCCTGGGGCTACTCTGCTGCCTAAACATGATCGGCTGTCTTATGGCTCTGTGCCCTCAACCCTCCATTCACCTGCCAAACTCACCTGGAAGACACTCCCCATCCCTGCCCGCCCCATTTCCATTTAAAAGACCCAGCTTTCATAGATTTTTACAAGAGAATTTGTCTGATACCCTCTCCCCCTGTGTGGGAGGTGGAGCATCTGCCTCCACCACCTGCCAGCTGTGTGAACTTGGCCTCTCTGTGCCTTGGTTTTCTTGCCTATAAAATGGGGCTGATAATGGTACCTTCCACACAGGAATCACCCACTTAGAATTGGCAACTTCCTCAGTATCTCAACAGACAGACTTCTCTCCCAGCGCCTATGATATCGCAATGCCCTTACCTGTAGGTTTCTGGCCCCTCTACCATCTGGCAGGGACCATATCTTACTCACCTTGGAAATGCCCAGGTCCACCCAGGACTAAGCACACAGCAGGCTCTAATCCGCCTTTGAATCCACTGTGGCCCCATCCACAGATCCCTCCCCTTCCCTCTGCCTCTCTCACCCCTTCCCACCCCCACCCATGTGCACCTCATTCCCAAGGGGCAGACCATTGTTTCCATTTCTCTCTCTCTGCAGACTTCCACACTTCATTGCATGCATATATTTTCCTATCTGCCTCCCCGATTGGGTCACGAGTCCTTTGAGGCCCCTACTGTATCTTGTTTATCACTATATCCACACTGTGTCCCTAGCACATTACCTATTACACAGCACATACTAATAAATATTTGTTGAATGGATGAATTAATTAATTACTTAATACGCATATCCCCAAGTCCCTGAATGGAAGGACATAGGAACTGGTTTAAATTACTTATGACTCTTTGAATTGTGAGTGACAGAAACCCAATTCAAGCTGGCTTAAACAAAAGAAGGAATTTATTGGAGGCCCCCATTAGGCCTCTAATAATCACTAGGAAGCCCAACTGATTATTATGCCCGAAAGGGTGCTGGGCCCTTTGCAGGCATGGCTGGATCCAGAGACCAAATAAGATCAGCTGCTCACTCTCACTCATTCTCTTTCTCTCTCTGTGCCTCTTTTTGTTCTATGTATCTTCTCTACATGTTGTCTCTGCTTGTCTTTGAGTTTCGATCTCATTTTCCCCTACCACAGGCAAGTGCAATTGCAAGACGTAGACATTTTTCCCTCTGGGCCTCAATTTCTCTCATCTGTAAAATGGAGAGACAATTCAACCTGAATGATCTCTAAACCCCCTTTATAGCTATCTAGCCTTAGAGGGGATTGATAGAGTTTAAATGTGTTGTCCCCACAAAACTCATGTGGAAATCTGATCCCTAATGTGGCAGTGTTGGGAGCTGTTTTGAGTCATGGGGGCAGATCATGAATGGATTAATGCTCTCCCTGAAGGTGGGGGTAGTGAGCTCTCACTCTATTAGTTCACGTGAGAGCTGGTTGTTTAAAAGACCCTGGCACCTCCTCTCTCTCTCTCTCTCTCTCTCTCTTGTTTCCTCTTGCCATGTGATCTGCTTGTACAGGTGGGCTGGCCTGCCCTTTTCTGCCACGAGTAGAAGCAGGGCAGCCGTGACCTTGGCAAGTCCTTTCTCATCTGAACCTCTGCTGTTTTCATCTGAAAATGGGACGATAATAATAACAGTGAGCTCTACCTTCTGGGTTGCTATGAGGACTCCAGGAGGGGATGAGAGTAAATCTCTGAGTGCAAGGTCTGGCATGAGGTGGTAGGGTGATAACTCATTCCAATTTGCCTGGGACCAATTTGGTTTTAAAACTTAAAGCCTCATATCCTAGGAACCCATTGGTCCCAGGCAACTGGAAAGTTGGTTACCCTATCTGGCAGGCACATATACGTGGCAGCAGGGAAGGAGGGGTGTCCTTAGTCAACTCCATAGATCAGGCCCAAATAAGCCAGATCTCCTAGAAAGCTGGTGGAGTTCTGGCCAAGGCAATCCTGGGAAGCATCGTTCTCAGTCGTTGGGCCCTTTGCAGTTTAGAGCAATCTGAAGAGCAATGAGGCCTGAGAGGCTGCTCCTTCCTCCCCTCCCCCCTAATTTCCCCAGACTTCCGGACATGCAGGGGCTCTCAGGAACTCTGATTCCAAGAACACATAGCTGGAGAAGACCCTGACCCTCATCCACCCTCACCAGGCACTCTCCCATTGTACAGATGGCAAAAGCAAGGCCCAGGGAGGTGAAGTAACTGCCCAAAGTCTCATGGCAGGCTATCTTCAGCATGGCTTATTTTGCAGATGTGTTTCTGGATGCTTCCAGAGAAAATTCACAGTTTACACCTGAGCTGGGAGTGGGAGCTCAGGGGAGACCAGCGAGTGATGTTGGTGTGGGATGGGGAATGAGCACAGGCTCCACGCGCAGCTCTCCAAGCCACAGACTTGCTGAGTGACCCTCCTAGGCCTCAGTGAGTCATCTATGAAATGAAGGTGATAATCTTGCCTGGGGTGGCCCAGGGGCTGTGGCTGAGTGACAGAGAGCAATGGGCAGCTTTAGTCCTTGTGTGGCCGGCAGAGCAGNTCTCTCTCTCTCTCTCTCTCTTGTTTCCTCTTGCCATGTGATCTGCTTGTACAGGTGGGCTGGCCTGCCCTTTTCTGCCACGAGTAGAAGCAGCCTGAGGCCCATGCCAGATGCAGCTGTCCCAGAATCGTAAACCAAATAAACCTCTGTTCTTTATAAATTACCCAGTCTCAGGTATTCTGTTATAGCAACACAAAAATGGACTAATATGGGGATTCAAGATAACTTTTCCATTTTCTAGTTAGAAAAACTGAGGTCCAGAGCAAGTGATTCGTTCAAGGTTACCCAACAAGTTAGGGGAGGGGCTGGCACCATAGCCCAAGTGTCTGGCTTTCATGGAAAAGAGAACAGTATCATTTTGGACACAGAGAACCCCAGGGAGAAGGGCCTTGATGTTGACTCAAAGTCACCCACGTCTTCTCTGACTTTACCCTGGCCTATCCAAATGCCAAGACCCTTGGGCCACTTAAGGGTTTTTGATCATGTGCCTACACCCATGACATGGATTTGAAAATCAGCTCCACCACTCGGCAGCCGTGACCTTGGCAAGTCCTTTCTCATCTGAACCTCTGCTGTTTTCATCTGAAAATGGGACGATAATAATAACAGTGAGCTCTACCTTCTGGGTTGCTATGAGGACTCCAGGAGGGGATGAGAGTAAATCTCTGAGTGCAAGGTCTGGCATGAGGTGGTAGGGTGATAACTCATTCCAATTTGCCTGGGACCAATTTGGTTTTAAAACTTAAAGCCTCATATCCTAGGAACCCATTGGTCCCAGGCAACTGGAAAGTTGGTTACCCTATCTGGCAGGCACATATACGTGGCAGCAGGGAAGGAGGGGTGTCCTCAGTCGACTCCATAGATCAGGCCCAAATAAGCCAGATCTCCTAGAAAGCTGGTGGAGTTCTGGCCAAGGCAATCCTGGGAAGCATCGTTCTCAGTCGTTGGGCCCTTTGCAGTTTAGAGCAATCTGAAGAGCAATGAGGCCTGAGAGGCTGCTCCTTCCTCCCCTCCCCCCTAATTTCCCCAGACTTCCGGACATGCAGGGGCTCTCAGGAACTCTGATTCCAAGAACACATAGCTGGAGAAGACCCTGACCCTCATCCACCCTCACCAGGCACTCTCCCATTGTACAGATGGCAAAAGCAAGGCCCAGGGAGGTGAAGTAACTGCCCAAAGTCTCATGGCAGGCTATCTTCAGCATGGCTTATTTTGCAGATGTGTTTCTGGATGCTTCCAGAGAAACTTCACAGTTTACACCTGAGCTGGGAGTGGGAGCTCAGGGGAGACCAGCGAGTGATGTTGGTGTGGGATGGGGAATGAGCACAGGCTCCACGCGCAGCTCGCCAAGCCACAGACTTGCTGAGTGACCCTCCTAGGCCTCAGTGAGTCATCTGTGAAATGAAGGTGATAATCTTGCCTGGGGTGGCCCAGGGGCTGTGGCTGAGTGACAGAGAGCAATGGGCAGCATTAGTCCTTGTGTGGCCGGCAGAGCAGAAAGAGCCTTCAAAGGCTGCTATAGAGTTTCTGAAATCTTGGGCATTCCCAAATCAACCTTTACTTATCACCCGTGCTATTAGTCACTTAACATTTTCCTTTAAAATAATTTGCTTCTAAAAAAAACTAAACTAAAAGTATTTTAAAGGAATATGCCACATAATTTGTTTGACATACTAGTTACATACTTTTTTCTAGCATTACTTAAAGTAAATTCACAACTATTCAAGTAAAAATGTTAGATCTTGAAACCCCCAAACTTAGGACATACCCCCAGAAGCATGCATATCACACTTTGTTGAAAACTGATCTATCCAATCCCTGCATCCCATTGTAAACTGAGGTCCAGAGAGGAGGATTGAGCTGAAGTCACATAGAGATTCAGCTGTAGGTGCATGCTGGNGTTACATACTTTTTTCTAGCATTACTTAAAGTAAATTCACAACTATTCAAGTAAAAATGTTAGACCTTGAAACCCCCAAACTTAGGACATACCCCCAGAAGCATGCATATCACACTTTGTTGAAAACTGATCTATCCAATCCCTGCCCCCTGCATCCCATTGTAAACTAAGGTCCAGAGAGGAGGATTGAGCTGAAGTCACATAGAGATTCAGCTGTAGGTGCATGCTGGAGCCCAATTGTCCAGACACTTCCACTGTTCCTACAACCCTGGGGCATGAGCTGATGCTGAAAGGAGACACCAGGGCTTTTCCTGCTTCTGGGCTTTTGCATAGCCTGTGTCCTCACCTGGAAAGCCCTTTTCCCTTAATCATCCCAGGCCAACTCCTGTTCATCCTTCAAGACTGAGTGTGAACAGTCACCTCTAGGGAGCGTCCCTGGCAGACAGCAAGTCTGATTCTCTCATGTGATGTCCCACTCCAGATTATAATGACCTATTTGGTAATCTCTCTCTCCCCACTGAGACAGAGAGGCCCTCGAAGGCAGGGTCAGGTCTGATTCATCTTTGCCCTGAATGTGTGCCCTGGGGCTGGACACCCAGGAGGCCCTGAGAAGCACTGGTTAATCAGGGAAGGCTAAGGACAGTGACCCCAGAGCCCTGAGTAAATGCTGTCTGGGGCCCAAGAGGGACAGGGCCACCAGGCTGGCAGCTTGTCCCAAGTGATGAAATAGTTCAGCAAGGGCCCTCATCACTCCACCAGATACATGTCAGCTGCTAGGAAAGAAGTTCAAGGGCTCACCTGGGTCTGTTGCTTAGCAACAGGAGGCTGTAAATGACATAGCTCCCAACACTTTAACTAACCCCTCCATGGCAGGCAGAGGATAATGAAGGCAAAAGCAGTGAGATGGAATTAAAAACCAGACCCAGGAACAAACCCAGGCAGGTGCCAGGGAAAGTGGGAGTCTGCGGTGGGCAGTTGTGGGCCTGAGGGTATGGGAGGGGCCTTTGAGACACTTGATGGCTGCTCAGTTCCTGAGAGCCCTGTTCAGGAGGTCTGGGTATACGTTTGCCGGTCTTAAAAGGGGATTTGCTAAGCTTGGTCCTTAATAACAGGTTAATGCTTCCAGGGCACTGGGCCTGTAATTCCAGCAGTCGCCACTAGGCGAACAGCAGCAACTCCAAGGGTAGTCAACTCACGGTAGACTTAATTCTTTAGTTCTTTTATTTATTTATTTATTTGGCAGCTGGCTGGTATGGAGATCTGAACCCTTGACTTTGGTGTTACAAGGCTGCAATCTAACCAACTGATCTGACCAGACAGCCCACAGTAGACTTAATTCTTTGTAGACTTTCTATAAAATCTATGAATTGGCTGGGAACCTAGATTAGCAGTGGTGTGTGTGGGGGCATTTATTAAGCACCACTTTACTTTTGTTA
>NW_007726170.1:869158-870199 GCF_000696425.1 Galeopterus variegatus
GAACCTAGATTAGCAGTGGTGTGTGTGGGGGCATTTATTAAGCACCACTTTACTTTTGTTAACTCATGTGATCCTCCTAATAACTCCATAACAAGGAAGGTATTTTCATTTTATAGATGAAGAAACTGAAAGCCATTCATTCAACAAAGATGTGTTGAGCTCCTCTTATGAACCAGACACCACTCTAGGCTCTGTGTATACAGCAGTGAGCAAGACAGACAAAACCCCCTGCCTTCGTGGAGATGACATTCTAACCAAGGGATAGATAGTAAGTAAGAGAACTATGTAAAATGTACGGTATATTAGAAGATGACAGGGAAGGTCTACAGGGAAAAATAAAGCAGGAAAGGAGCCAGGAGACCCAGGGGGGGTGAATAAACTGGGTTTGAATTGGGAGTGAATAAATTAGGGAGGGGCATTTGAGCAAAGACCTGAAAGAAGTGAAAAGCAAGTCAGGCGAATATTGAGGGGAAGCGCATGCGGGGCAAAGGCCCTGGGGTGGGAGTAGGGTTGGTATATTTCAGGTTTGGTAAGAAGGCCAGTGTGGTGAGAGAGAAGGAAAGTAGAAAGATATGAGCATAGAGAGGTGGTGGGGCAGGTCGCACAGGGCTCCGTAGGCTGTCATCAGAACTCTGGATATTTCTCTGGGTGAGATGGGAGCCATGGGAATAAGAGTATTTAATTTACCAAATAAAAATACAGAATGCCTAGCTAAATTTGAATTTCAGATAAAGAACAGAAAAAATTTAGTGTAATTTTTTAGTGTAAATATGTTCCAAATATTGCATGGACATCTTTAGAAGAAAAATTATTTGCTGTTTATCTAAAATTTAAATTTAACTGGGCGTCCTGTATTTTTTTTATTGAAACATAATTGATTATACCTATTTGTGGGGTAAAGAGTTAACTACTGATACTCGTTTACAATATGTGATGACCAAATCAGGATAATTAGCATACTCATCATTACAAAACGTAATCATTCTTTGCATCAATTAACCAATTTCTCGCTAACCCTCCTCCCACTCCCCCTTTCCCATC
>NW_007726170.1:871133-883945 GCF_000696425.1 Galeopterus variegatus
TACAATATGTGATGACCAAATCAGGATAATTAGCATACTCATCATTACAAAACGTAATCATTCTTTGCATCAATTAACCAATTTCTCGCTAACCCTCCTCCCACTCCCCCTTTCCCATCTCTAATAACCACAGTTCTGTTCTCTCTTCCTGAAAGTTCAACTTATTATTGTGATTGTTCTTTCTTTTTTTTTGGCATCCTGTATTTTATCTGGCAACCTAACATGGGAGAGTTTTGAGCTTCAGAATGATGGTCTGACTTGCATTTCAAGTGGATCTCTCTGCTAATGGGTGGCATGTAGACAGGAGGGTATTATGGTGGAAGGCAGGAGCCCAGTGAGGAGGTTGCTACAGATGACCCAGGTGAGAGATGATGCAGTCTTGGGCCAGGGTGGTAGTGGGGGAGGTGGTGAGAAGGGGTCAGATTCTAGAAGGTGGAGCATGCAGGATTTTCTGCTGGATTAAATATGGGTGTGAAAGAAAGAGGAGTCAAAGACGACTCTGAGGTTTTGAGCCTGAATGGCTGGAACGATGAAGTAGCCATTTACTGAGATAAGGAAGGCTAAGGAAGAAGCAGATTTGGGAGCAGAAAGGGAAGAGCAGGGGTTCAGGTTTAGACATATTAAATTTGAAATAGAATGAGGCATTCTGTAGGGAGATGTTGAGTGGAATATTGTACTGGGTTGAATAGTGTCAAATCCGTGTTTACCTGGAACTTGTGAATGTGACCTTATTTAGAAATAGGGTCTTTGCAGATGTAATCAAGTTCAGATAAGAAGAGGAAAATTTAGACACAGGGATATACACAGAGAGAAGACAATGTGAGACACACGGGGAGAATGCCATGTGAAGATAAAGGCAAAGATGGAGTGACACATCTGCAAGCACAGGAATGCCGAAGCTAGGGAGAGGAGGGAACCAGATTCTTCCTCAGAGCCACCAGAAGGAGCCAACCCTGCCACCTTCGATTCTGGACTTCTAGCCTTGGGAAATATAAGAGAATAAATTTCTATTGTTTTAAGAAACCCAGTTTATGGTAATTTGTTATGGCATCCCTAGAAACTAATACAAATATAGAGTCTGCAGGAGAGGATCTGGGTGGAGATATAACTTGGGAGACATCAGGGCACAGATGCTATTTAAAGCCATGAGACTGGCTGAGATTGCCAAGGCAGTGAAGGGAGGTGAAGAGAAGAGGACTTGAAGTCCCCACACTGATAGATGGGGAGTTGTGGAGGGGACCACAAAGGGTACAGAAAAGTAGCTACCAGTGAAATGGGAGGAAAACCAGTCGAAGCCAAGTGAAGAGAGTGTTTCCAGGAGAGCATGACAAATTGTGTTTATCGCTGCTTTGGGGGCAAGTATGATGAGAACTGAGAACTAACCATTGGATTTAGCAGCCTGGAGGTCATTGTGACTTTGACCTAAGCAGTTTTGGAGGAATGGTGTGGGGTTAAGCCTGATTGAAGAGGGCTCAAGAGAGAATAAAGGATTCTTCCTTTCTTTTTCCTCTTCCTCTTACCCTTTTCTCCCTTCCCTATCCTTTTCTTCCCTTGGAGGTGACAGCATTGCCAGGGACTAAGGCAGCAGGACCAAGAAGGTGGGGACATGGCTGGAGACCAAGGATATGGCAGGGCTATGGACAGGGTCAACATGGTTGGGGCATGGTTTACATGCAGGGAACTGAGCAAACATTCGGAGGATATTGAGGATAATGGCTTTCCAGCTTTCTTGAGCTAGAAGGAAACTCGAGGTATAGATTGGAATTGGATGTATTAATGTGAACTGATGGTTATGCATAGATGTAGATGTAGGTACGTGTGCTGCATGTGTACACATATGCATTCTTATTTCCTAGCTCTGTCTGCTAAGAGAGCCTGGAAGCAGTGACACCCACTAGCAATTAGCACACCAAGTACTCAAATCTTGATTTTTAAATATCCATCCTCCACTAAAGGAATGCAGGATTTAGTTTGAATTGTCTCCTATTGGCCAAATCTGGGGCAATTTAAGCCTCAGAATGAATAACAATGGTAACAAATTGTAATATATTGAATAAAACAGGAATCTATCAGTGCATACTAATATAAATAAATAAACAAGGTAGAAGGGAAAGCTCCTCATGGTAGAATGATCACTAATCAATGTGGAAGAAATTATGGAAATAGAGAGCCTCTGTTTGGCAGGCTCCATGGTGGTGGCTGATTCACATGGATGTTAAGCCTGTTCTCCTTAAAGAGGTGATGAGAGATAGGAAAGGATGAAGGGACTGTTGCAGATTGAAGGAGACTAAAGAGGCATGACAGCTAAATGCAGTGCACAATCCTGTGTGGGATCCTAGACCAGAAGAGAAAATGAGACACTGTTGGGACGACTGGCAAAATTAGAGAGAGGTCTGTGGATTGGACGGTGACACTGAATTGGCATTGACTTCCAGATGTGGATGGTTGTGATGAGGTTATATAAAGACAGCATCCTGGTTTGGGAGGATATATACACTAGAGTATTTAGGAATGGTGGGCATCATGTCTTTAATTTGTTCTCAAATAATTCTGAAAACGAATTGTGCATGCGTGTGTGTGTGTAGAAATGGAATAATGTGGTAAACTGTTAATAATTGGGGAATTTCAGAGACGGATACATGCAATTCTTTGTACTATTTTTGTAAGTTTAAAATTATTTTTAGATAAATTATTTTTAAAAGTGAGAGAGAAAATAAGAGGGGAGAAATTGGGGACAGTGCTACTCAGATTGTGGTCTGCTTTGGTCCCGCTGAAAGCACACGGTTTTCCATCATGCCTGGGTTGATGCCAATGCCTCCCTCTGCCCAGACCCTTCCCCTCTCCATCCCCATCCAATCATTCTCTCAGGTATCCTAGTCCTGCCAATTCTCCCTCCATAATCTCGTGAGCTTCATGAAGTGTACTTCTGCACAAATATTTATTGCACCTCTATTCATTCAGTTATTCAACAAATATTTTTGAGCCTGATGCTGAACTGAGCTCTAGGGATATAGCAGTGAAGAAGACATAGTCTCTGCCCTCATGGGGCTCACATTCTAGAGGGGAAGACAGACATTAATTCAAGAATCACACAAAGACATGTTAAATTACAACTCTGACAGGTGCCATACAGAAGAGGTGCCTGGGACCTCTTAGCACATGATAATGGGAGTTTGACTTGCTTTGACTTGAGAAGGTATCTTTTGAGTGTTGACTTTATGGGGGATAGGAGCTGCCTAGGCAAAGAGCCAGAGAGTGGTCCAGGCAGAGGACACAGGCCGGCCAAGGCCGGCTGGGGGTGGGTGTGTGGGGGGTGGGCAGGGCAAACATGAAGCAGAGCAAGACAGCTTGACTGGCTGCAGGTTGGAGAGGAGGAGTGGGGAGCAAGACGAGGCTGAGAGCTGAGCAGAGCCCAGACCACGCAGGACCTTGTAGCCATACTAAGGAGTTTGGTTTCCTCCTTAGAGCACTGAGGAGCCATTGTGGGGAATTAACAGGGAAGCAACATGATCTGATTTATATTCTTAAGAGATCTCTTTAGCCAATGTCTGGGAAATGGATTGTAGGGGTGTGAGAGTGGAGACAGGAGACCAAAGAGGAGGTTTTTGTAGTTGTCTAAGAAAGAGAGGATGGTGGCTGGACCAGAGTGTTGGACGAGGTGGTGGAGAGGAAGTAGGAGACCAAACTGCTCAAATGCAGTGGTGCTTTGGCCATGGGGGATGGCGAGGAACAGGGTGGGTGGTTGGGCCAATCCCCAAGGTCCCAGAAAACAGGGAAGATTAATGGGCTGGGAGGGGCGATGGGCATTTGGCTTTGGACTTGCTGCAAAACATCTACATGGAACAGTCGAGTAAGCTGTTGGGTGTACAGGTCAGAGTTCAGGGTAAGGCAGTGGCATGGGCCTCAACTTACCAGCAACAGACATCTGAACAAGCCAATTTTTACTTGCCTCAGTGCACAGATGGGGATGAGCTTTCAGGAGAGATGATGCGAGGCTGGGATGATTAGAGATGGTTTTATGGAGGAGGTGAGACTGGAGCTGGCCTTGAATGATGGGTAGAACCTGAGGAAGGGAAGGGAGGGCACACACCAGGTGGCATGAAGAAAGGCACCGAGGTGGGAATAGCATGGTGCGAGCCTGGGATCACAGTGGGGTGTGTGTGTGTGTGTGTGTGTGTGTGTGTNGATGGTTGTGATGAGGTTATATAAAGACAGCATCCTGGTTTGGGAGGATATATACACTAGAGTATTTAGGAATGGTGGGCATCATGTCTTTAATTTGTTCTCAAATAATTCTGAAAACGAATTGTGCATGCGTGTGTGTGTGTAGAAATGGAATAATGTGGTAAACTGTTAATAATTGGGGAATTTCAGAGACGGATACATGCAATTCTTTGTACTATTTTTGTAAGTTTAAAATTATTTTTAGATAAATTATTTTTAAAAGTGAGAGAGAAAATAAGAGGGGAGAAATTGGGGACAGTGCTACTCAGATTGTGGTCTGCTTTGGTCCCACTGAAAGCACACGGTTTTCCATCATGCCTGGGTTGATGCCAATGCCTCCCTCTGCCCAGACCCTTCCCCTCTCCCTCTCCATCCAATCATTCTCTCAGGTATCCTAGTCCTGCCAATTCTCCCTCCATAATCTCGTGAGCTTCATGAAGTGTACTTCTGCACAAATATTTATTGCACCTCTATTCATTCAGTTATTCAACAAATACTTTTGAGCCTGATGCTGAACTGAGAGCTCTAGGGATATAGCAGTGAAGAAGACATAGTCTCTGCCCTCATGGGGCTCACATTCTAGAGGGGAAGACAGACATTAATCCAAGAATCACACAAAGACATGTTAAATTACAACTCTGACAGGTGCCATACAGAAGAGGTGCCTGGGACCTCTTAGCACATGATAATGGGAGTTTGACTTGCTTTGACTTGAGAAGGTATCTTTTGAGTGTTGACTTTATGGGGGATAGGAGCTGCCTAGGCAAAGAGCCAGAGAGTGGTCCAGGCAGAGGACACAGGCCGGCCAAGGCCGGCTGGGGGTGGGTGTGTGGGGGGTGGGCAGGGCAAACATGAAGCAGAGCAAGACAGCTTGACTGGCTGCAGGTTGGAGAGGAGGAGTGGGGAGCAAGACGAGGCTGAGAGCTGAGCAGAGCCCAGACCACGCAGGACCTTGTAGCCATACTAAGGAGTTTGGTTTCCTCCTTAGAGCACTGAGGAGCCATTGTGGGGAATTAACAGGGAAGCAACATGATCTGATTTATATTCTTAAGAGATCTCTTTAGCCAATGTCTGGGAAATGGATTGTAGGGGTGTGAGAGTGGAGACAGGAGACCAAAGAGGAGGTTTTTGTAGTTGTCTAAGAAAGAGAGGATGGTGGCTGGACCAGATTGCCAACAAGGAGAGCTATGAAGAAGGTAAACAAGCTTCAGTGACAGAGAGTAACCCCTCAGGTAGGGTGGTCAGGGATGGCATGGAATTTAGCCTTGGAGGGGGTGAAGAGAGAGGGGACTGCATCTGGCAGAGGACACAGCATGAGCAAAGGTCCTGAGGTGGGGAAGCGTGTGGAGGCTCGGCATACTGGAGCCACAGTGCAGCTGGAGGGCTGTGGGGAGGATGCCGTGCATGAAGGAACAGGGGCTTGCAAAGCAGGTAGTGCAGCACTTAGCGTGTGTACTCAGGGAATGCTGGTGGCCTTCTCCTACCCCTTCTTGGGGCCATTGTTGGGGTGACAAATGGCCATCTGAGGGCAGAAAGGGGGTCTGGAGCCCTGACAGCCTCTAAAGAGCACCTGTGGCAGACTGGATTACGGTTCCATCTCTTTACTTCCTCCCCACTATGACTGCAATAATGGGCATTTGGCTTTGGACTTGCTGCAAAACATCTACATGGAACAGTCGAGTAAGCTGTTGGGTGTACAGGTCAGAGTTCAGGGTAAGGCAGTGGCATGGGCCTCAACTTACCAGCAACAGACATCTGAACAAGCCAATTTTTACTTGCCTCAGTGCACAGATGGGGATGAGCTTTCAGGAGAGATGATGCGAGGCTGGGATGATTAGAGATGGTTTTATGGAGGAGGTGAGACTGGAGCTGGCCTTGAATGATGGGTAGAACCTGAGGAAGGGAAGGGAGGGCACACACCAGGTGGCATGAAGAAAGGCACCGAGGTGGGAATAGCATGGTGCGAGCCTGGGATCACAGTGGGGTGTGTGTGTGTGTGTGTGTGTGTGTGTGTATCTGCAGATAAGGTTGAATTAACCCAAAAAGCCTGAACAGGGAATATACAGAGTCAAAATCGGAGGCAATGTCTGCCTTCTTCTCACCATCCTGCCTCCCCTCCCATGTCTGCTGTCCAGAACCCATGAGGAGGAAGGCCCTGGGAGTATTTGTAGACCTCCTGGTAGCCGAACCCCATCGTAGGGTCCCTTGGGCAGCCCCTTCCTCAACTCAGATGAAGCAGTTTTGCTTTTATCTGCTTTATAAGTTGAGCTTTCATAAAATGTTTCCTTCCTTCCTTCTTTCTTTCTTTTTTGGCAGCTGGCTGGTATGGGGATCCGAACACTAAATATTTCTTTTGAAGAAAAGTTTACACAATGCATAAAGCTGGGAACAACGTAAATGTCCACCAATGTGGAGAATGGATAAATAAACCACGGATTATTCATACAGGTGACCAATATACAGCAGTGAAAATGAATGAAAAAGAGCTACAGGGATGAAGCTCACAAACATAATATTGAGTGAAAAAAGCAGATTGCAGAAAGATACAGAGGATTATGCTGTTTATATAAAATCTAAAAACATAAAATTGTACAGTGTGAGCATACACACCAGAGTAAAGGTATAAAAATGTTCATGAAAATGCTAAACAAATAAACAAAAAACAAAAACACACAAAAAAAGAAAGAAAAGAAATTACCAGTCAATTTTGGACGATGGTGGCCTCTGGGGAGGCAGGGAGGGAGGGAAGGGGTCCAGGAGGGCAGCTCAGGGGACCTCAACATTCCCCATAACGTCCTACTGCTGAAGCTCCATGCTGGGCACATGGGCATTTGCTACATGATTAACTATATATCTCTTGGGGTTAAGATAATGTTTGGCCATTAGTGTTCTAGAGGGGAGAGTTGAGGGAAGAGGAGAGGGGGTCTGTTAGGCCTGGGTTTATATCATGGCTTTCTAGTGGCATGGCTGTGGGCCTGTGCATAAGAGACTTCACTTATTTGACCCTCTTTAGATCTGTAAAATTGGCATAAAAGAACTCCCACCTCATAATCTCTCCTTCCCTCTGTCCTTCCCTCCCTCCCTCCCTTCCTTCCTCCTTCCCTTTTTCTCTTGCTTCCTTCCTTTCAATATGTGCTTATTAAATGTCTACTGCATGGAAGGCCCTGTACAAGATCCTAGTGATAATCTCCCTTATGGTGCTTACAGTCTTGAGAGACAGGCATGAATCAAACAAATAAATTAATATACAGTTGCCAACAAGGAGAGCTATGAAGAAGGTAAACAAGCTTCAGTGACAGAGAGTAACCCCTCAGGTAGGGTGGTCAGGGATGGCATGGAATTTAGCCTTGGAGGGGGTGAAGAGAGAGGGGACTGCATCTGGCAGAGGACACAGCATGAGCAAAGGTCCTGAGGTGGGGAAGCGTGTGGAGGCTCGGCATACTGGAGCCACAGTGCAGCTGGAGGGCTGTGGGGAGGATGCCGTGCATGAAGGAACAGGGGCTTGCAAAGCAGGTAGTGCAGCACTTAGCGTGTGTACTCAGGGAATGCTGGTGGCCTTCTCCTACCCCTTCTTGGGGCCATTGTTGGGGTGACAAATGGCCATCTGAGGGCAGAAAGGGGGTCTGGAGCCCTGACAGCCTCTAAAGAGCACCTGTGGCAGACTGGATTACGGTTCCATCTCTTTACTTCCTCCCCACTATGACTGCAATAATATGTCCACAGCTTTTGCCATACTCCTTTGTGGTGCCCTCCCACTGTGACTCTGACTTGACATTGCTTGACCATGTGACTTGCTTTGGCCAACTGGATGAGAGCAGAGGAGCATCATGCACAGGCTTGAAAGGCACTTGTGTGGTTGGACTCACCTGTGCGTGCCTCTGCTATCGCAACAAGAACCTGCCCAGCCTAGCCTGCTGGTTCTGGGAAGAGGAGGGAGCAGAGCTGAGCCATGCCAGCCCTCCAGCTGACCCATGGACTTGCAGCCAATGAAATGCTTCTTGTTGATGACCACTGTGATTTTTTCTGGCTGCTTGTTACACAGCACCCAGTTCCTTGCTCCAATGGCATCCCTGGATGCTATACCTTTCCTGCCTTCACCCAAGCCAAGGACTATGCAGCCAATGAAATGCTTCTTGTTGATGACCACTGTGATTTTTTCTGGCTGCTTGTTACACAACACCCAGTTCCTTGCTCCAATGGCATCCCTGGATGCTATACCTTTCCTGCCTTCACCCAAGCCAAGGACTATGAGAACAGAGCTGGCTGGGTGAAGCCCAGAATTCTATCCCTGGATCTACTGAGGCCTCACTCTAGGCACCCAGCAAGCCTTTCCCATAAGGGCCTTGGTTTTCCCATCCATATAATGAGACATCTGGCCCTGTTTGCTAAGGTCCTCATGGGGACTAAGAGCTCAGTTTGTCCAAATATGACCATGTCCTGCCCCTGCTTAAAATGCTCAGTGGCTCCCCATGGCCTTCAATGAGAAGTCAAAGCTCCCTAAGATTGTCATACAAGGCTCTGCATGGCTTTTCTCCTGGTCACACGTGCAGCTCAGCTCCTACCAAACACTCTGCTTTAGCCATGCCTTATTTCTAGTCTCCTTATACTGTTCTGGGTTCATGTCTCTGGGCCTTTGGACCTGCTATTCCATCTGCAAAGCCTGCTGGGGCATTTCTCTGCTTTGTGAATTTCTATGTATGGGGCGTGTTTTGTTTTTTAACTAACATTGATTGAGTTTGTACTGTATGCAGGCACCTTGCTAAACCCTTTATATGTGTGTTCTAACTCAGTCCTCCCAGCAACACTATGAGGTAGGTTTTATTATCATCTCTATTTTAAATATGAATAAACAGAGGATCAGAGAAGTAAATTGATTGATCTGAGGTTACACAGCCAGTAAGTGGTGAAGCCAGGACACAGATCCAGGCAGCTGGGTTCTCAGCCACCAGGGAAATATATGACAGATTTAAATGTAGGCCTATCTGTTTTGAGAGCTTATGTCTTTAGTCACCTCTCCATGCTTCTTCTGCTTGCAGAATTCCTATGCAAGTGCATGAACTATGTTCATTCAACCCACGAACATTTTGTTGAGTGCCAGGCACTGTGCCAAGCTCTTTATAAGCAGTCACTTCCTTACTGTTCATACCAGTCCTAGGAGGTCTTCATTCTTACTGATCCCATTTTGCAGATGAGGGTAACTGAGGCCTGGAAAAGTAAAGCAACTGGCCTAAGGTCATGCAACCAGTAAATGGTAAAGTTGGGACACACACCCAGGCAGTCAGATACCCAGGCCCAAACTGGACCTTTTGGCCACACCGACTCTCAATTTGACATAAATTTCAAAATCCATTTTAGGCCCCACCTCTAGGATGCTGAAAGTCTGAAAAACAGGGAATTCATGGCTCTGGCCTGTCCACCAGCATCTTCCCCCTGGGGCTTCAGAGCTGAAAACCTAGGATGCAATATGTTTGGATAGAAGTCAGGTGCTTGACAGCACTGTTGGGCACCCCCCTCCAGTTTTCAGCCTGATGCACTGACCCCAACCCTCACCCCACCCCTTGCGCCTCAGGCTCTGAATCCAAACAAACAAAGCCAAATGACTTTCACTCTGTCCCTTCCAACTCAGTGATTTTGGAAGAAAATAAATACGGAAGCTACTGGCATGAATAGAAATTAATACAGAACCATGCTAACTGCACAGGGATGTTTTTCAAAAAGAAAAAATTCTCAATTTAAAATCTCAACACAAATAGACTCTTATAAGGTCAAATGAAAGATAAATGTCTCAGGAAAGCAAAAAAGTCATCATTTGGGCTGAATTCTTCTCTCTCTCTCTCTCTCTCTCCCCTCCCATTTCCTCTGCCTCTCATTCTGTCCCCCACCAATATTTCTCTCTATCCCCTTTTCACTCTATCCCCCTCTCTATTGTCTTTCTTCTTAGCTGTCACTTGCTCTTCCTATTTGTATGTGTCAGTCTTTTACTTTCAGTTTAGTGGCAGAATTTCAACCTCAGGAGAATAGAATGACCTTAGTCAAGTCATTTCCTGGCTTTACACAGTTTTCCAACCTTCACAATAAGAACAATAATTACTCCTTGCAGGGGGATACTAAGCATAGCAAACAGTCCTTCATAAAGGAAAATGATGCTTATAACCAGTGATGGGCAGTCTCACCCACCCTGTGAGTTCAGACCTGGAGAGTGAGCAAAGATTAGGAGCAGGGACCATCTAGTCACCAAGTGATGCCAATGACCCAACGTGGTAAATGGTCTTCTGACCTTGGCCTTTTTGCTGTCATTATAATTCAGCCTAGAGTAGTCGTAAGAAGATTATTCTGATTTGAAGAAAGTAGAAGCTGAGAGATATGTAAGGCTCAATTGGTAGAAGGCACTTTAAAGTGAGATAAGAGCCATGTTAAATGGAAAAACTACCATATGACAAGTTTGAATTAAAGCCAGAGGGATCGTGCCTAGTAGAAGGTAGAAGGAAGAGCACCTTGACAACTAAGGGGGAACAAAACCCTGGGAAAAGCCCATTGGAATGGGAGGCATGAGGATGTGATCTTTTTAGGCTAGGGATCACATCTTTCCTGGTCACCATTATCTCCTCAGGGCACAACAGAGGGTCTGGCTCCATAAATATTAGCTGAATAGCTGACCTAACAAGTGAATATATCTATTCTGAGAGCCCGCTAAGACAAGACTAGGTACCATTTTCCCAGAGCACAGATCCTTACATGCAGCACGTGCTCANGAGAGTGAGCAAAGATTAGGAGCAGGGACCATCTAGTCACCAAGTGATGCCAATGACCCAATGTGGTTAATGGTCTTCTGATCTTGGCCTTTTTGCTGTCATTATAATTCAGCCTAGAGTAGTCGTAAGAAGATTATTCTGATTTGAAAAAAGTAGAAGCTGAGAGATATGTAAGGCTCAATTGGTAGAAGGCACTTTAAAGTGAGATAAGAGCCATATTAAATGGAAAAACTACCATATGACAAGTTTGAATTAAAGCCAGAGGGATCGTGCCTAGTAGAAGGTAGAAGGAAGAGCACCTTGACAACTAAGGGGGAACAAAACGCTGGGAAAAGCCCATTGGAATGGGAGGCATGAGGATGTGATCTTTTTAGGCTAGGGATCACATCTTTCTTGGTCACCATTATCTCCTCAGGGCACAACAGAGGGTCTGGCTCCATAAATATTAGCTGAATAGCTGGCCTAACAAGTGAATATATCTATTCTGAGAGCCCCCTAAGACAAGACTAGGTACCATTTTCCCAGAGCACAGATCCTTACATGCAGCACGTGCTCAGCAGCAATTGGATGAACATTGAGTAGGTGAGATTTCCAGCTGCAAATATTGCTGCTATTGCCCAGGTATCCCTTGAGGACCAAGTGGACATGAGAGGGGAAGGGGGCATCTCCAGGGTAAAGCAGAATGGAGGACAACTGAATAACACTGGTCAGTCTGAAGCATTCTCCTACCTGGAGGCAGAGGGTTGGACTGAAAGAATCATAGTAGCCCAAGTATCGTCTCCTTCCAAGAGGCACTAAAGCAGTGGACTGAGAGAGGAGAGGACTGGAACAATGGAGAAGCCAGCCCAGTAAAGTACCTGACTGGGAGTCTGGAGCCCTGGTTTCTAAACTCAAATTATAAGAACATAAGGAAAACTCCCAAGAGCCTTCTAACTAACAGGAATCGCTCTAGTCATACATCACAGATTGGATTCCCTGGGAGGCAAGCTTGGAGATGCAGGGTGCTTATTAAGGAGTGCTCTTAGGGTCATCACCTGTAGATGGGAAGGAAAAGAAGTGGGATTGAGCAGAGGGAGAAGTACAGTTGTAACACATCCTCAACAGAGGCTTCTGCCAACCCTATGGACAGTTCTGAAGCTGGGATGACATCTCAGAGTTGTCCAGAGTTGGGGAGGGCCTTTACACTGCCAAATCAATCAGTTGTTGGATGCAGGCTGCCGCAGGAAGAGATGTTATTTTGATTGGTGCAACTCTCTTCAGCTGAGGCAACTCCTGTAGGGGACTGACAGCTGATGGCTTCATGCCAATGACACTCCAGTAGCTGGTAGAATAAATCCTTCAGTTCTGAAGGGGGGTCTTGGGGTGCATCACAACATCACCACAGCCTGTTACTCCCATTACCACTAATCCTTATTGCAGTCCCACAAACTAGATGTTATTATCCAGTTTCACAGATGAAAAACTGAATTTTGGAGTGTATCAACTTGCCCCAAGACTACTAGTTGTGGAGGTGATTCAAACCAAGGCCTTTCTGGCTCTTAATTTCTTCCATTTTCTACTACATCTCACTGGCCTAGATCTCTTCATGCCCCCACCCAAATTCCACCTATTCACTCTGAAAATTTTGACAAATAGCTACCTCTCCATGAGGCTCAGCCCCTCCATCTGTAAAATGAAGAGGTTAAATTATAGCTGAGATTTTTTTTCACCAGGTGTCCATAAATCCATGAAACAGTAGGCTAATTTTGGTATATATGAACAAAATTTTAATTTTTTAAGATTTTTATGGGTAGAGGGTTCATGAGATTGTCTATATCCTAAAAGGTTGGGCTGGCC
>NW_007726170.1:884319-885440 GCF_000696425.1 Galeopterus variegatus
CAAATGTCCCCCCAAACTCATTGAAGCTTAATCCCCACTGTGACAGTGTTAAGAGGGTGGGAAATCCTATTATGGTAATTGAAAGCTCGGGCCTTGAAGAGGTGATTAGACTGTGAGGACTGTGCCCTAGTAAATGGATTATTCCATTGATGGTTTAATGGTGGTCATGGGCATGGTTCTGAGGGCTTTAGAAGGAGAGCCAGTGAGGAGGTTTTAGTCTCTCTCACTCTTCTTTTGCCATTTTCACCATACGACACTCTGAGTCACTGAACAGAGTCATCAGCAAGAACAAGGCCCTCACCAGATGTGTTCCCTGGACTTTGGACTTCTAGTCTCTGAAATTGTAAGCAATAAATATTGTTTCTTCATAAATGATCCAGTTTCAGGTGGTCTGTCATAAGAAACAGAAACGGACTAAGATAGTCTTCAAAGAGGTTAAGACATAGCAGATCAGATGGTCTAAGTTCCTCTTCAGGGCACACATGCTTTGATTCTGCACCCTTGAGAGATGAAAGACCACAGACAGCACCAAAGCCATTCAGCACCACGGACAGAGCCGTGGTCCAGTCTTCAGTAGTACCGTCCCATCAACTTTTACATTGACCCAAAGGATGGATGATGGAAGACCCCTGGCTGCCCAGACTCAGTGGGATAGAAAGTCAGAATCTGCAATAGACACAGATGTCTTTTCCTCCCCCCTCCTTTCTTGTGAAAGAGTCCCAAATGTTGCAATTGTCCTCACAGTGACATTTCCCCCATCCTGGGGGCCTCCCGTTCCTCTCTCCACCAACAGTGACGAAGAGCGTATCGAGCCAGGCAGTGGAGTACCCCAGTGACAGATTAGTGCTGCCAACCACCGACACAAAACCATTTGGTGTGGGGAAATGATAGATGCTAACACTCATTTTAAACACAGGCAACTGAATTCCTGCAGACAGGCGCCACGGCTGGAATTTAGGGCACAGCTGCTAGGTTCAGATAAGGTGCAGAATCAGCCCAGCATACCGCGATGTTACTTAATAATGAAAATGTGGTGATTGATGCTGCTGTCTCGAGGATATAACCTCCCCATTTGGAGGTTTTCAGCTCCCAAATCATCCATTCCACCTATTTTTTTTTTT
>NW_007726170.1:886302-889860 GCF_000696425.1 Galeopterus variegatus
TTTTTTTTTTTCTTTCTTTTTTCGGAAAGGCGATGTGGGGAGAGGTGGATAAACGGTTGGGGCCAAGGGGCTGGCAGCAGGAAGCTCGTGATACTAAAGAATTTGAAAATGTCTAAAGAGCTTAGTTTGAAAGAATTAGATTCTGGCAAGCTCACCTGGGACAGCAAGTTCAGCATGAAAAACCGGGTTAGACCAGTTACCCTCAATACTTTTATGGTCAAGGGTTTCTTTTACTACCTGCTATCCCCATTTCTATGATGTTACAGAGAGCCAAACAGTTTTTGATATAGAACTTCAACTTCCATGTCTCTCTGAGCTCCTGAAAAGATGGACCATTTATCTATTGCCTCAATAACAGCGCCCCCTGGAGAAAACCTCAGATTTGGCATGTCCAAAACTAATCTAGGTTAGAATACCCAAATTTGTCCCTTTTGCTCACTTTGGCAAGTAGCGCTATTCAAGACCAACACCTGGGCATATCCCAGACTCTTTTTTTCCTCCCTCATCTCCCATGTCCAGCATCCCAAACCTGCTATTTTTATCTCCTAAATCATTCTCCTGAATTTACTTACTTTTCTTTATCTCCACAGCCTTAAAATACAACCCCACCCCCTTTCCCCTAAATAGCCACCTGGGCTTCATCCATCTTTCATCCTGGACACCAGAGTAATTTTCCTAAAAAAAAATGTATACCATGCCACTCCTCTGCTTAAAACCCAACAGTGGCATTCTATGTCCTATAGGACAAAGTCCAGTTTCCTTATCTTAGCACCCAAAGCATTTTAGGATCTGGTCCCAGTGTATCTCTCAATGTTCCTCACACTCTTTGCTGAAACCACATGAAATACATGCTTATTTCTGGCTCTTTGTGTTTGCACCTGCTGTCCCCTCTGTCTTGTGTGCCCACCCTCCCCTTCATCTACTGGAAAGGCATTCACTCTTCAAGACTCAAGACTTCAAGACTCAAATGTTTCCTCCTTTGTAAAAACTTCCTTACCACCCTCCCCCACTCCTGATGATGTCAGTTTCTTTTTCTTCTGTGCTATTACAATATAGTCACCCTGAATTACAATGATAGGTTGCCATCATTACCTCACTTGCTAGAATTGGGTTCAAATCCCTGTTCCATCATTTATCAGCTGGATGACCTTAGCAAGTCATATACTCTCTCTCTGGCCCTCAGTTTCTTCCTCTGTAGGTGGGGATAATAATAGCACCTATCTCACCAAGTAGTTGCGAGGATTAAGTGGTAGATGAACCAGCATGAACCCTGGAACACAGTAGGAGCTTAATAAATACTAATTCCACAGTAGAGAAAGGTTGTTAATCTAGAGCCCATGGAAGATGTGGGAAATTCCTGACTCAAGTCTGGGGCCCAGAAGCAGAAACTTAGAGGGATTCTGTACACAGTATTTATTGAGGAAGTGCTCTAAATGAAAACCAGCAAAGGAGAGGAAAGTAGGAGAGGAAAGGGAAGGGAATGAGTAAGGATATTGTCTTTGGTGAAGTCTATCCTTGGCCTGATCCATAGGGGGCTCTGGAGCATAAGTTGTGCTACAGAGTTGTCCCTGCCTTGAAACAAAGGACTTGTCTTTTGTACCCCATTTTCAGTCATCACTGGCTGTGGGCTGACCCAGGGTCAGGGAAGAAGCGTGTAACTTCCCAGAAGAGGTGGCCCTGGTCAACTGAGGGCAGTTCTGCAGAGAAGGGAGAGCTGTTGAGGGGCATTCAACCCTACAGCAGCAGGGGAATGGGTGTGCTTACCTATGGAAGGGGGTCTGGATGGTGCGCCAAAAGGAACTTCTATAGTTATGAGAGAGAGTTACTGCTTTAAGGGGGCTGAGAGGTTGTTTTTCATGGAATGAAGGCACAGTACAGACTTCACAGATACCTCAAGTTTCATTTATTCGATAATTCATGTATTCATTCAAAAAATATTATCAAATATCTACTATGTTCCAGGAACTTTGCTAGGCCCTAGAGATACATTATAGAGCAAAAAATGTTGCCCTTCGGGACCTCATAGTTTAGTCGGGGTGACAGATGTTCATCAAGTGATTTGTTTTTAAAGACAAAGGTCTCCGAAGAGAAGGAACTCAGTTCTGTGACAGTGTATAACAGAAGGACCCAGGTCAGCCTGGAAGGTCAAGGAGGGCTTCCTGGAGGAAGAGACCCTTAAGTGAAGGTGTGAAGGATGAGAGTTTACCAGTGAAAGAAGAGGTGGCAATTAGATGGGGAAGGGGGGCTGTGTGGCTCTCTTCCTGCTTCTTTCCTGAAGTTCTTCTAAAATGTGAGGGAATCGCATTTAGAGCTATTTTCAGTCATTTACACTTGAGCACGAATGAGATTTTAATTCTTTTCTGAGAATAGAGTTTGTTGAAGGGGAATGAAGGAAAGGCCTGTGAGCACCAAAGGCTTTTGAGAAAAGCCATAAAAAGACAGTAAAAAGGAGATGGGCAGAGAAGGAAGGCAAGGACTTTGAGACAAACTTGCTGATTTTGAATCTTGTAGCCACTGCCCATCCCTCTCCCTGTCATAGGCCTTGGAAGCTGGGAAGCTTGGTCTTGAGCCAGCGGTGTCCATGGCCTGCTTTTCCTGAAGCTAGAGGTGGCAGCCACTTATGCAACATGATAAAAAATCCTCCTCTCTGCCCAACCCTGCTGCCAGCAGCTGCTGGTCACTGCCTGAAATTCCCACTATTAGCATCTCAAAGCCTAGGCTGGGAGTCCCAGGAGCTCCCTCCTCATTCTGGCTCCCTTTGACCTTGAGTATGTTCCTTACTTTCTCTGGATGCAAGGAGGGGGTTGGATTCAACTCCTCTGAGGCCCCTGAAGTGCTGGCTGTCTATGTGTTTCTTGCTCATCACTGTGAGCCTACTAAGGTTGCAAACTCAAGATGGTAATCTGGAGACCCTCAAGAGGCTGGGGGATGCCTGAGCACCTGGAACTTGGATTCAACTCCTCTGAGGCCCCTGAAGTGCTGGCTGTCTATGTGTTTCTTGCTCATCACCGTGAGCCTACTAAGGTTGCAAACTCAAGATGGTAATCTGGAGACCCTCAAGAGGCTGGGGGATGCCTGAGCACCTGGAACCCAGGCTGGGGCCCTGCCTTGGTTCTCAGGCTGGCAGAGGCTGTGGCCCAGGAGTTGGGAGGGAGAAGGGCACTGGAAGAGGCCCTCAGCCCCTTGTGGCCCTTTAAATGCTGCCAAAATGACTTCTGCTCCCCAGATTGCTGCCTGCAGCTGTCAGACACGCGTCAAGGTCAGGGGTGTGCATCTGCCCCAGACACAGCAATAATGGCTTCTAATGGACTGTAAACAGGTGAAGTTTGCTGCAAAGACACTGCTGCTGTGGCTGGAACAATAAAAGCTTCTTTCTCCTTAACCCTCTCCTGGATTTTGATCATGCTATAAGTACACTATTTCCAAACAGAGTCTTCTCCAAAGACTTTCTTGCCTGACATCTCATCTACTCTTAACAACAGGTCAAGAAGAAGGTTATTATTATGTCCACTTTACCAATGGGGAAACTGAGGCCTAGAGAGAGAAAGACTTGCCTGA
>NW_007726170.1:890842-891419 GCF_000696425.1 Galeopterus variegatus
GGCAGGAGGGAGTAGGACCTCACCCCAGCCTCACCTACCGTCTGCCCCAGCTGCTCTGCGACTCAACCTGACGGCCACCCTTCAACCCCCAAAGAGACATCTGTCTTCTCTTGGGTCAACTTCCCCCAGTGGACCCCAGAAGAGGGACCTTCGACCTGCACTGAGGACCCGCACCCACCTGAGGCTCACGTTCCTGCGCTCGTCCCCCTCCCACTCTGTTCCTCTCTGCAGTCCTTTTCGCCCGCTGACACATTTGATACTTTACTTACCTACTGTTTTTTGTCGTCTGTTTTTCCCCAGCAGACTGTCTCCCCTCACTAGAACCCCAGAGGGCAGAGATTTGGGTGTGTTCTGTTTTCTGCTTTATTCCCAGCACCTAGAACAGTATCTGGCACATAGTAGGTGGTTAGTAAAGTGCAAAAGGCATTTATCCACTCAACCACTCTTTGTTATCTCATACTTCATTCAAAACCCATTGATGCTAATAAATGAACCTACCACTTAAGTGCTGGTGGCATCTAATGAATCACACAGCCTCCCTCTCTCCTTGAAGTGGGGGGATCCACAGTGAAGTGGC
>NW_007726170.1:893021-893863 GCF_000696425.1 Galeopterus variegatus
CAAAAGAGAATCGATATTCCAGGTGGGAAATGTTGAAGCTGAGACAGAATGTCAGGGGGGCCGTTGGGGGCTAGCAGTAGCACCCAGACTCAGACTCCTTGCAGATAGGCAGAGGCCACCTGGGTTGCCCACCCCGATGATCACCCCTGGCCCCAAGTGGATTCCAGGGAGGAGATGTGGAAAGAAAACTTGGAGCCTATGTCTCCTGCCCTTCCTGAGATATCTCTGACCCTCAGTTCCCCCAAGCATCCACTCCAGCCTTGTGGGTAGAAATCCCAGCTCCTCCACCTACCAGCGATGTGACCTTGGGCAAGTCACTTCACCTTTGTGGGTGTGCTCCTTTATCTGACACTGGGGAAGGCTGAGAAGAAAATAAACCATGAGTCCATACTCTGTATCAGGCCCTGCCACTCGCAGGGGGAAGTGCCTCTTCTCCTGGGTAGTCGTGACAATTCCAAATGAAACCTCCAGAGGGTCCTGGACTGCAGCGGGGGCTCAGTCGACATCCTCTCTGCCTCTTCTCCACCTGCTGCCCTTGGCACTCCAAGGAGTTCTGCTCAGTTTTCAACCCACTGCTCTGGAATATCTGGCCAATGAGAGCACTATTGTATGGACAGGACTTTACAGTTTACACAGCACCTTCAACCCCATTATCTCACAGATGCTCTATAGGAGAGGAGTTATGAGCTTTACTGTATGGATGAGAAAACTAGGTCCAGAGAAGTTAAGCAATTCTCTTAAGGTCACACAGGATTCGAACCCAGGACTGTATGAGTCCAAGCCCAAAGTGCTTCCCTTTCAGCCTTGCCGCCTCCCCAAGCATGTGAATTTCCTGAAGGCAG
>NW_007726170.1:894677-897214 GCF_000696425.1 Galeopterus variegatus
CTGTGTGTCCTTGGAGCCCTCTCCCCACCAGGCTTCCTCATCAGCCTTCCTTTGACTTCTCCAAGCACAGGAGGGCCCTCTGGGCAGCCAACAGTTGCCGCTGTCCCACCTCAAGACTCTTCCTAGGAACCTGGAGTGGAGCTAAAGGACAAAGTCCCGTGAGGAGCCAGGCCATGTCCAGCAGCCACAGATCTAGTCAGTTCCTCTCAGTCCTGACCCAAACCTCTTTGTGCTACTGACTTGGCCCCACTGATTCCTTGCAAGGCCAAGGGGGCAGGAAGATAGGGTAGGAAATGCTCAGCTCCTGGTTTGGGCAGACTGGAGTTCAAATCCCACCCTCACCACCCACTTCCTGGGGGTCTCTGGAAAAGCCAGTTTACTTCTTTGAGTCCTCATTTCCTACCCAGCTATTACATGGGTCTAATCCTTGCTAAGATAGTATTAAGCCTATTTTACAGATTGGGAAACTGAGGCTCGGAGGAGAATTGAAGTGATGGAACCAGACAGTTTGGTTCCATTGTCCGAGATGCTCTTATCTCCTATCTTAAAACTAAGTATAGTGGAAACCTCATGGCTGTGGGGTTGGACCAACCTGTGTTTTCATCTCAGCTTTATAATTTATTAGTTTTGTGGTCCAGGGCAAGTTATTTCCCTTCTCTGAGGCTCAGTTTCCTCACACATAAGTTGTGCATTATTGCAAAATAATGAGCATTCAAACAGTAATGAGTGTGAAAGTGCCCAGCACATAGTAGGTGCACAGTAAAGAGGCCCCAACTACTGTTTCCCCAGCTGTAAAACCGGGGTGACACCAGAAGATCTATTGGTGGAGGATAAAGTCCAACCTTCAGCTCCCACGAGAGCTGCTGAGGTTGGTGGGTGGCTCAGGTGTCCTGAAGCCACACAGGGCAGGCTCTCAGCTTCACCCCTCCATGGCCCTGAAACCTGCCAAGCGAGGGGTCAGCTTAGGGGAATCTGCAGGAGGGGTCCGACAAGAGGTGGGAAGGTAAGCCAGGAGGAAGTTTTGGAGATGCTGTTAGCTACCAGGGCCTCAGGCATAGGGCTGGGCTCTGAGTACAATTAACCCTAGAGGGCTTGGGTCCCTGTAAAGAAGCCCAGCTGGAGCACAGGCCCGGGGGAAAGGAAAGGACATAGTTAACAGAATTCAGCTTGTCCCAGGAACAGAATGTGGGAGTCCTAGCTTGGCAGGAATGATGCTCAGGATCCTGAGATACTATCAGGTGCCATGTTACAATGAAAAGAGCATCAGAACATCTGATAGAATTGAAAAGGACCACACACATTCATACACACACACACACACACACACACACACACACACACATGAAAACTGGGACAATCTGAATAAGATCAATGGATAGTATGTCACTGCAATGAACTGAATACTTGTGTTGTCTCCTCCCAAATTCGTATGTTGAAGCTCTAATCCCAATGTGATGGTATTAGGAGGTACGGGCTTTGGGACATGATGAGGTCATGAAGCTAGAGCTCTTATGAACAGGATTAGTGCCCTTATAAGAAGAGGCCAGAGAGCTAGCTAGCTCTCCTTCCATCATGTGAGGATATGAAGAGAAGTTGGCAGCCTGCAATCTGGAAGAGGGCTCTCACCAGAACCCAATCATGCTGGCACCCTGACCTTAGATTTCCACCTCTGGAACTAGGAGAGATAAATGTTATTGTTTAAGCCACCCAGTCTACGGTACTTTGTTATAGCAACCCAAACTCAGACAATCAATACCCTGGTTGTGATACTGTACTATAGTTTTGCAAGATATTACCATTCAGGGAAACTGGGTAAAGGTTACACTGGATCTCAAATCCCAGCTCTGCCCCTTTCTGACTTTGTGACCTTGGGTGCATCACTTCACCCCTTTGACTCTCAGTTTCCTTATTTGTAAAATGGAGATAAAATATAAGCCATTTAGAGCCAAAAGGCAATGTGAGTATGTTGTATCCAAACTGGTGCATGGAGATAAAACAGTATTCAGAGGGAAATGTATAGCCTTAAATGCATTTATTAGAAAGCCAGATTGATTAAAAATAAATTCATTAAAATTTCAAGATACTAGAAATAAAACAAAATAAATCCAAAGAAAATAGAAGGAAAAGGTTTAAAAAGATAAAAGCAGAAACTGATGAATCAAAATGAGATGGAGATAATCCCCATAACACAGAGTTGTAACAAGAATGAAATAAGATCATTCATTCATTCACCTGCTAAGAAAAGTGTATTGCACATACTGTATTCCAGGCACTGAGCTAAGTCCTAGGAGTACAAAGGTGAGCAAAACATATAGCTCTGCCCTCATGTCTGAGAGAGGCAGATAAACAGGCAAATTAGGGAGGAAGCAGAGGGTGCTGTGGGAGTCCAGAGGAGGGGCACTGACACTTTCTGGAGAGCAGGGACTGTCTCCCGGGAGCCGATATCTAAGGTACACATGAAGGATGAACTGGGTTGCTGTAAGAGTGTTCCCGGCCACGACAATAGTACATGCCAGTGTCTGTTGCAAGAGAAAAGC
>NW_007726170.1:897427-900143 GCF_000696425.1 Galeopterus variegatus
CTGTAAGAGTGTTCCCGGCCACGACAATAGTACATGCCAGTGTCTGTTGCAAGAGAAAAGCTGTGCCAATGTGGAGGAAAGGCAAGCGTTCCTGGTATTTACTGAGTACTTCCAACAGCCCAGTAAAGTAGGGACTATCATTATTTCCATTTGACAGCTTAGGAAATTGAGGCTCAGAGAGGTTCATTAATGTGCCCCTGATCCCAAAGCAACTAAATTATGAAGTTGGGATTGAACCAGGTGTCTTAGCCTCAGTTTCCTAAAACTCAAAGCCTGGAGCAAAGTGTACATTCTTTATGGGGCAGTGCAATCCTGGGGAAGCGAAAATGAGGGAAAGGGGAAGTGAGGTGGGGAAGGAGAGAAAGCAAACACGTGATGACATGATTCCCGAGCTGGTCACAGCTTTTTGAGTTAATGCAGCCTGGTGCTGGGTCACAAGGGATGGCACGTACACAAGCCACCCATTTTTTGGAACAGTCCATTTATGTGGCTCCTTCTTATCTCATGACTGCCAATGTTCTTCATTTGCTCCAAGGGGTGCTGTTACTTGGCCCCTCCAAGAAGCCACTGAGAAAGCCAGATCCCCTGCCCTAAGCATGATGCTTTATCCGAATGCAAAGGGGTGGACAGAGCCAGCACATCCCTCAGATTGGGTTGGACCCCGGTGTCAACTACTGCTTGGTAGACTTGATGGAGGCTGTGTTGAAGGCTGGCCCTTACCTGGGGAAACTGAGGCAGCCATGTTAGAAGATGGGGCAAAGGTGGAGGCTGAGCTCACCAGTGAGCAAGAGGGGACTAGTGGGATTGAGTCAGGCTGGGAAGACGCATAAGCTGGATCTGGAGCATCAGGTCTGTCTGATTCTAGAACTTATGCACAAGTGGCCAAAGCTGAGGCTGGGTAGGCGGGCAGGGGCCAAAGGCCAGAGGATTTATTGACTGGAGATGTGTACGGGGAAGATGCATAAGCTGGATCTGGAGCATCAGGTCTGTCTGATTCTAGAACTTATGCACAAGTGGCCAGAGCTGAGGCTGGGTAGGCGGGCAGGGGCCAAAGGCCAGAGGATTTATTGACTGGAGATGTGTGGCTTTTTCTGCAGGGCAATGGGGAGCCACAGGAGGGCTCTCAATGTAGGGAGTGGGAGGCTGCCCTGTTGCCCCCTTGCTTCTCCCTCCCTAGGTCCTGGGGCTGGCAGCCAGGTGCCACCCATGACGACTGCAGCGTGTATCCTTCAGCATGACATTGGAACATCACTGGGGGAGTGGAGAGTGACGGAGCGCCATCCCGGGCGGTAATGGCTCCAGTGCCGGGAGGAAAATGACATAAATAATATCCCATTAGAGGCACCGAGCTGCTCTGCTGAGTGCCTTGTTTTGCTGGCAACATTATGGGCTTCATAAACAGACTCATTTATTTTCCAGTCCTTGCTCTGGCTCGGGTGGGGTGGGGGATGGAGGTTGCTGGGAAGGTGACTGGGGGCGGCAGGGGCCATGGGGGACAGGAACAGCAGGATCCACTCCTTGTCCTGGCTGCCAAGGTGCACCCCAGTCCAGCCCTCCAACCCTCAGCTTGCACGCCTTCCCCTCAGATCACCACACATATCTGCCCTGTCCCACCTCCAGAATTTTACCATGTCCCATCCTCTCTACCTGGAATGCTGTCCCCAGCTCGGTCATTAGAAACCACATGACTTCTCTCACGACCCAGCTCAGGTGCTCCTTTCTCCCTGCAGTCTTCCTTTTCCCCCATGCTTTTGTGACCCCGAGGCTCCCCTAGCTCTGGCCAGGCAGCTAGGCACACTGGAGGGCATCCTGGTGACAGACAGATCTGTCTGTCAAATGAGTTCAAATCCTAACCTGGCAGTTACAAGCCTGGTGAACTTCGGTAAGTCTTCTAACCTCTCTGAACCTCGGTTTCCTCTGGTGAAAGGCGGGGATAGTAGTATCTTACAAGGCTGTCATGAGAACTATCTTCTAGGCTTGTCCAGAACTTGGTTGATTTCCAGCAATAATTGCTCTTCTCGTTCCCTCTGCTGTGTACATAGAAATTTGGGTTCTCTTTCCCCCAAAGTGACAATTGATTTTTCTGTTTCCATCCCTCCTGGAGTCTAGTATTAGGCTCCGTGCACCACGGGAGTTCAAGGCAGGTCTGAGGATGTAGTCAGAAGAGCTCCTAGGTCACCAGACCTGCCTCCCTCGAATGTGGGGCTCTGGGTGTTGTCCCAGTTGGAACATTGATGAGCTGTGTGACCTTGGGCAAGTCTTTCCCCCTCTCTGGGTCTGTCTTCCTCCGAGGGTAAAACAAAAGGTTAAACCCACTTCCAGGATCCCAGGCCAATACCTCATCCCTGCTCTGCTGTGTGGCTTTGGGTGAGGACTTTGAGTCTCAGTTTCTTTGTCTGCAAAATAGGGATAATAAAGGCCACTTTACAGGGTGAGTTTATTAATTTAGTGAAATGATTAAATCAGTAGTATTTACTGAACATCGATTATGTGCCAGGCATTATATGCTGCTGGGGATATAATGGTGAACAAGACAATGATCCCTCTCCCCCTTTGCAGAGCTCCTTATTTTAGTGGGAGAGAGGGAGACAAAACTCAAGCTGTCACAGTCATAACTGTATAATTATCAACTGTGATATACGCTGTGAAGAATAAAATGGAACTACAGAGATCTGACCTAGTGCTCCTAGTTAGGGAGGGCTTCCTGGAGGAAGGA
>NW_007726170.1:901066-907506 GCF_000696425.1 Galeopterus variegatus
TGTCAGGCAGATGGACAAACAGTGCAAAGGCCCTGGGGTGGAAAAGAATATCTGGCTTGGTGCTGAGGAAGCACTCAGGGACATAGAGGTGAATAAGACAAAAATCCATGACATTTGGAGCTTACATTCTACCAGGAGAGACAAACAAATACACAAATATATAAGCAACACAATTTCAGGTTGTAATAAGTTCTGGGAAGGGACTGGGTGCTTTAGCAGACTGAGACTGGGGACTGGAGTATCTGAGGAGGTGGCAGTTGAGCTGAGAGCTGTGATGAGAAGGAGCTGGTGAGTCATGCAAAGGACTGGAGAAGAGTGTTCCCATCAGAGGGAACAGCACGTGCAAAGACCAAGAGGTGGGAAAGGCCCTGGAAGTGTGGTTGGAAATTGGCGAGCAAGTGGGCAAGTGGGTATGACAGGATGATGGACAGGGAGGAAGAGAACAGATGCTGCAGAGACCTGGCAAGGAATATGGATTTATTCCTTAGTGTGACAGGAAGCCTTTGGAGGGTTTTAAGCTGGGAAGTGATGTGATCTGATTTTGTAATAAAGATCCTTCTGGCTGCTATGGCACTGAATTTTAGGCATGATGGCAGGCTTTTGTTCCTGGTGGTACCATGGATGTGCTGTGTGAAAATGGGCTAGTCACTTAACCTCTCTGAGCTGTGAAATGTGGAGAATGGCATATGGCAGGAGTGGGGGTGGGGGGCAGGGAGCAAGGTGCCCGGAATGGAGGCTGTAGCATTATTCAGGCAGAGATGATGGTGGTCTGAACCAGGGTGGTTGCAGTGGAGATGATGGTGAGAAATGGGTAGGATCATGACAGACGGAGGTAAAAACGACAGAATCTAGTGACTGGATGTGGAGCTTGAGGAGATGAACAAAATAAACCCCAGGTTTTGGGCTAAGCTTAACCTCATTTTACAGCTCAGAGGTTGAGTGACTACACACAGCACATCTGTGGTACCACCAGAAACAGAAACCAAGCATCATGCCCAGAATTTAGTGCCACCCTTTGTGCCAATCCTGGGCCCGGAGATGCTGCTGCTATCAGTCCTTGTCCCTCCTCTCTGAGTCTCCCCTGCTCTACCCCTCCCTAGACCTCCCCCTTTCTTCCCAGGATGCTGGTGGCTCTGGCTGACGCAGGCCCAGCAGGTGTGCCTAGCCAAGCTGTCGGCGTGATGAACAGCTTCCCTTGGCCGAGCAGATAACAGTACACATACAGGTCAGGGGGGCCCCATGTAGCCCATCCATCAGGCCTGGGAGTGGGTGGAGGGCCGGCACACCCTCGTGCCTGTTATCTGCCACAAATGTGTTTTTCCCCCAAGGTTAACAGGAAAAGTGACGGCCAGGCGCCTGACATCAGCAGAGCTGGTGCTTGCAGGAGCCAGCCAGGCCCTCCCTCCCTTTCTCTCTCAGCCTCTGAAGACTCCTGCCAGCCTTCCCCAGGAGTAAGGCCTGGCCTCCTAGGTATGGAGACACTGAGAGCCACAGAACTGCAGACTCTTCAAGTCCTAAGCACCGACTCTTCAAAACTCACATGTACAGAATCCTCAGTTCCTTGGTATAGAATTGGGCAGTGGTTAAAAGCATGACTCTGGATCCCACCTGCTCTGCTTGGTTTCAAATCCCAGCTCTGCCACTCATTAGCTGTGTGATCTAAGGCAAACGACTTAACATCTCTGTGCCTCATTATGAGGATGGTAATAGTGTTTGCACATGGGTGGTTGCAGGGATTAAAGGAGCTAACCTTTGGAAAGTGCTTAGAACAATGTCTGGCACATAGTGTGTTGCTCATATTAGTAGAGATAAAGAGTTCTTAAAGACACAGAGTCTTTAAAACACTCAGTCTTTTTTTTAAAAAATGTTTTGTTTTGTTGTATTGGTTATGAATATTCATGGGGTACAAAGCAAATTATCACCACTCTTGCCTAAGATGTGACAGCCAGATTCATACCGGCAGCATGTCCATTACCACAAATTGTGATTATACCCCATGTCTCCCACCCCGTTATCCCTGACCTCCCTCCCCGTCTCCCTTTCTCCCACTCCACTTTGTATCCCTGGGTATATTCTCTCCCTCTGCAAGGCCAGTGCACCACTGTGGTCTTTCTTTCCTTTCTTCTTTCTCTCTTAGCTCCCACATATGAGTGAGCACATGCGGTATTTACCCCTCTGTGCTTTGCTTATTTCACTCAACATAAGTTTCTCCAGGCTCATCCATGTTGTTGGAAATGGGAGAATTTCATTCTTTTTTTATGGCAGAGTAGTATTCCACGGTGTATATACACCACAGTTTCCTTATCCAATCATCCATCGGTGGACATTTAGGTTGGTTCCATGTCTTGGCTATTGTAAACAGAGCTGCGATGAACATGGGAGTGCAGGTATCCCTTCGACATGGTGATTTCCATTCCTCTGGGTATATACCCAGAAGTGGGATTGCTGGATCACATGGACGATCTATCTGTAGTTGTTTGAGAAACCTCCATACTGTTTTCCATAGTGATTGTACTAATTTACAGTCCCACCAACAGTGCAGGAGCATTCCTTTCTCTCCACACCCTCGTCAGCATTTGTTATTTTCATTCTTCTGATTATAGCCAGTCTAACTGTGGTGAGGTGGTATCTCAATGTGGTTCTAATTTGCATTTCCCTGATGACTAGTGATGTTGAGCATTTTTTCATGTACCTGTTGGCCATTCTAAGTCTTAGAGACACAGAACCTTAAAAACATTGAATCTTCTTAGGGCCACAGATTTTGAGAATCTTGCTATTTTAGACTATTACAGTGGCACCCGCAGTGGAAGTGCTGTGGGGTGGCTTAGTGGGGCCTTAATGCTCCGCAATTCCCATCCTCTCTTCCCCATTTCTTTCACAGGAACAATTGATAGTTTCTCAGTCTTATGAAAAGTGTTCTGTGGGCCAGCCCAGTAGCGCACTGGAGAGTGCGCCGCCTGGGAGCGTGGCGGCGCTCCCGCCAAGGATTCGGATCCCATGTGGATACCGGTTCCCGCTCACTGGTTGAGCGTGGTGCAGGCACAACACCGAGGGTTGCGATCCCGTTGCCGGTCCCCGGTGCAGGCACAACACCGAGGGTTGCGATCCCGTTACCAGTCAGTAAAAAAGATAAAAAGGAAAAAAAAAAAGTGTTCTGCAAATATAGCGTCAAGCTCACCTTCCAACCAGATTGTCGTTGGAACTACATAGAAATTCTCAAGCATCCACTGAACACCACCTCCCACTCTCTATATATCTGTTTATCCAACTGTCCATCCATCCATCCTCTCATCCATCAATCAACCCACTGTCTATCCATCTATATGCATTTTCCCATCCATCCACCCCCCATTCTATCTATCTTCTCATCCACCCATTGATCCATCCATCTATATTTTCCCATCCCTCTTCCCTCCCATCCACCTATTCTTTCTCTCCTTCCTTCCTTCCTTTTATTTGTCATCCATCCATCTATCTATCTATCCATTCACCCAACACTTATTTAGCATCTACTACATACAAGGTACTGGGTTGGACTATAAAAGGGGTATATAAATTGGTTTTGGTGTCTACCTTCCCTGAGCTTTTCATCCTGCAGGCCAAAGAAAACACAAACACAAACCAGCAACACAAGATTGGCTGTATTCAGCAGAGGAAAAAAGCCACGTAGAGTGACAGAAAGAGAATTCTCCTGTCTGCTGGGGCTTCTGGGGCAGCTTCATAGAGAAACAGGTATTTGATCAGGATCACAAAAGACCCGGTTTTGATGACATCACAAGTGGCTTCATGTTTCAGAGGACTTGGAGAAGGAGAAGTTTGGGGGCCTTAAATACCATCTAGTCCAACTGGGTGACCAGCGTGAGGAGGTTTCCTTCATATACTATGTGAAGCATTGGTGCAGTCCCTCCTGGCACACCTCCAGGGCTGAGAAGCTCACTACGAGACAAGGAAAAAGGCCTCTAGAACTCCACTGTGCTCCGGGAGCTTAAAGGCACAAAAGGCTCTGTCCACTCTTCCTGACTCCCAAGGATTATCTACTACTGTTATCTGGGGTGGGGTGGGGTGGGGGGCAGGTAGTGCTCTGGATCCAGTATATCTGGCTCAAATCTCAACTTCCCATTTATTAACCGTATGGCCTGGAACAGATTACTTCTCCTCCCTGAGACTCAGTTTAGTCATCCATAGGATGGGGATGGCAATTAGAGTACCTCTCATAGGATTGTTACAAGGATTAAATGGGCTAATACATCCACGATGTCTAGTAAGTGTCTACTAAATGCTTCCTATTACTATTTCAGGAGATTGTCTCAGTTGGTGCCACATCAGGCAGCTCAGTGGAGCGTGTTAATACAGGGAAATAGTCATGGTGGTTTGAAAGAGTCGAAAGGGGACAGACACTTTCGAAGAGTTGAAAGTGAGGCGACAGAGATTAGTAACAGCAGGTAGATACTACAGACTATATCCACCAATCTAACATTTCCAAGGTATCATCTATGGACTAGCGAGTGCTGCAGCAAGTGAATAGGACGCTATGGGGGAAAGGACCCCAAGACTGGAGGGACAAAGAGAGGAAGTGGTGTTATGAAAGCCCTGGAGCGGGGCTGCCTAGAGAGAGCAAGTGCCATAGAGAGAAGGGCTGTCTTTGCAGGACTAGGAACCATGGAGGAGATGCAGCTGCTGGAGATGCTCACTAAGTAGAGAGAGCAGGAGAAATACCCTGGCTTCTTCCTCCTGCCTACTCTCCAGTCTGTATGTGCTATGCTCTGGGAGGACAAGTTAAGGACGGGCAGAACCCAGAGCATCATTTCATAGAGTATGTTCCTCAGGATACTGTCCTACAAGATACTTCCTAAATAAAAGGTTCTTAGGCAAATCAAGTTTGGAAATGCTGCATGTAAGAAATATCTCCTACAGAACTGCCAGGACTGTTACCACACTGAAGACCAGCAGCAACATAGTGGTTGAAAGCCCAGGCTCTGTAGTCAGACTCAGTTTTCTCATCTATCAAATGGGAATAGTAACAATACATACTTTACAGGATCATTTATTTATTCACTAATTTATTCAGCTATTGAGTATGTACAGTGTGTCAGGCTCTGGGTAAAAAGACAGACATAGTGCCTGTCATTAAAATGCTTATATTCTAGTGGAACATAAGCTAATGGGTTTATTGGAATATAAACTAATGAGATAAGGAAGGTAAAGTGCTTAGCATAGTGTCTGGCATATAGTAAATGCTCAATAAATGTTACCCTTAAAGGCTCTGGGAAGTCCTGTAATAGACACCTCTTAAACCCAGGGCTTTTGAAACATATTTGGCCATGAAATCTCCCTCTTTTTTCCCCTCATAGTACCCTATTCACATGCTGCAGCACTCGCTAGTCCATAGAAGATACTTTAAAAATGATAGATTGATGGATATAGTCTGTACAAACACTCATACGCAGAGACATGCAAAGATGCAAATATTAACTACTTCTGATAGGTGTTGAAATATTAATAGGGCTTTTAGGAAATGAGACTAGCTCACCTCCTGTTTCATTCTAAAATGACCACATTTGTGTAATTCTTATTGTGGGAGGGTGGGCAATGGAATTCACTTTACCAAATTTTCTCTACAAACTATGGAAGTCATTAATTCATTAGCTCAACAGGCATTTATGGCAGCTTTCTCCATTCTGTGCTGCATACTAGGCACTGGGGACACAGATTTCTCTGGCCTGTAAAGAGATCATTCTAATACAACATGTAGGATCAAGATATGGGCTGTGTATTGTGGCAGCCCAAAGCAAGCCTGCCTATGACCATCTGGGAAGGCTTCCAGGAAGAAGTGACACCTGAGTTGAGTCTGAAAAGGTGAATAAAAGTTAGCCAGGAAATGGAGCCCTAGAGGAATGGGTATTCCAGGAACTAGCTTCACCTTGGCCCTGACCCCTTGGGGTCAGAGTTAATCTTAGGGCCAAGAAGAGGGAAGCTGTGAACTGAAATGCTCTGGCTCCCAGTGGTTACTTTTACACTTGTGTTGGAGGTTTGGGAACCAAGGGAGGAGCACTGGGCTGGGAGTCAGACAGCCCTGGCAGCAAGCCCAGTCCCTCCCCCTCTACTAGCATGTGACCTTGAGTAACTCACTCCGCCTCTCGAGCCTCAGCTCCCTCATGGGCAAATTGGGGGGAGCAAAGCTTACTTCACTGGGCTGATGTGAAGAGCAAGGGAGATAATGGATGAGGAAGTGCTTTGTAAACTGTTAAGTGCTTTGTAAATTGTTGAGTGCTGTGTATACTATAAAGCCCTATGTATATGCAACGCATGAGCTGCACGTCTTAGCTCAGGGTCCAGCTCACAAAAGGGGCAGAAAGAATTGTAGAACTAAATTGAGCTCTGTTCCGCTGGCTTTTGAAGTCATTTTGGTCTTCCTGAGGTCCTTTATTAATATGCCAACA
>NW_007726170.1:908325-909132 GCF_000696425.1 Galeopterus variegatus
AATCATCTCTGCCACCTTCCCTAGCTGAGAGGCCCTGGGCAAACTGCTTCACTATTATGAGACTCCATTTCCTCCTCTATTAAATGGAGCTACTCCACCATACCTTTTGGGGTCACCATGGCTAATTCCATGTTTCTTATATTTGCTGTGTATTTGTAGGTGCTTCATAAACATTTTTCACTTTAGTAGTGATGCATTTGTATCCATTCAGTTTAAATAAAATTATGCTGGGGTAACAAATGATTGTCTCTCAAATCTCAATGGCTTTCAACATTAAAGCTCTATTTTTTGCTTGTGCCACATGCCAATCATAACTTTGCTTTGGTTCGGATCCATGTCTTCATTCTAAGAATGAAGCTATAGAGGCAGACCCTGCCTGGACCTCCCTGGTTACCTGGCAGCAGGAGGAATGATGGCAGAACCACATGAGGGCTCTGACAGCTTCCATCCAGAAGCGGCACGTGAGAGTTCTGCTCACATTTCATTGGCCAAAGGAATTCACATGGCCAAACCCCATGGCAATGGGGTGAGAAGCATAGTCCCTTGCAGGGAGGCACCTGGAAGGGAGGGGCAGCAAGTATTTTTGAATAGTCATACAACCTAGTGCAGTATTGATTTTTAACAGGTATTAGAAAAATACATAACTATGCATGTATAAATATACATATGTAGAAAGAGAACGGTAAAATAAATAGGGCAAAATGTGTACAATTGGTGGGTCTGGGAAAAGGAATGTATGGATGTTCTTTGTACCTTTTCTGTAAAGTTCAAAATTATGTTGAAATAAAAAGTTCCATGTGGGGCCGG
>NW_007726170.1:909500-910571 GCF_000696425.1 Galeopterus variegatus
GGGTCTTCTGGCTGGCAGCCCCCTTCTCATTCATTCATCTGCACGTAGTTATTGAGCACCTAAGTGTGCCAGGCCCCAGCAGGTCACTGAGGATGCAGTGATGAATGACACTGGGTGGACACAGGCCCTCCCTCAAGCAGTACACAGACTCATGGGGGTGTGAGAATAGAAAGACACATGACGAGTGGCCCAGAGACCCCAGCTGCCAGCAGGAGTTGTCTATGCAGGGACAGACAGGCTGTCCAGTGGCTCATCCTGGGCAGTCGGTGTGGGGGAAACCACTTCCTTGCATCCGGTACTTCTGGGTTTTCTAACAAGGAACACATGTGTCCCTGGGACTACAGGACAGTGTCTGTGTGTGGGCATAGGGGTGGAGCAGATAGGCAGAGTCACAAGGTCAACAATGCACACCTTCCTGGAATGCTTATTTGATGCTGAGACTTGTTGTCATGGGAGTTGGAGAACATATTATTTTTATTTTAAAACAATGGAAGGACTGGGAAAGGGCACAAGAGAACTTTTTAGGATGATAGAAATGTTCATTTTCTTGATCATGGTGGTGGTTACATGGGCTTATAAATCTGTAAACGCACCAAAATGTTAAAATGGGTGCTTTTTATCATATGTAAATTACATCTCAATAAGGTCAATTTACGAAAATAAAATTAAAACAGAGCAGTATGAAAACTATGTATTTACTTTGGAGAGGCTCAGAGACGTTGAGTCACTTGCCCAAGGTCACAAAGCCACTGAAGAGAGGAGCAGGAAATGAGACCAGGTGTGCCTGACTCCAGAACTGGTTCTGTCAACTATGATTAATACGTGCCCTTTATGTACCACATAAACAAAAGTGACTTCCACTTTGAAAAGCAACATTATCAAACAGCACAAAATCTATCCCAGGCATAAAGATTTCAGAATTAGAAAGGAATTAAGTGGCCCCAGAGTTCTGCCTTCTTCCTCCCCTGCCCCCTGACACACACAGAGGCCCTTGGTTTTGGCCTTAGTTGACCTGTGGCTCCTTGAGGGTTGCCCTGGAAACTTCCATCTGTTCTTCTGCTGGTCAAGCCT
>NW_007726170.1:910711-956956 GCF_000696425.1 Galeopterus variegatus
GTCAACTATGATTAATACGTGCCCTTTATGTACCACATAAACAAAAGTGACTTCCACTTTGAAAAGCAACATTATCAAACAGCACAAAATCTATCCCAGGCATAAAGATTTCAGAATTAGAAAGGAATTAAGTGGCCCCAGAGTTCTGCCTTCTTCCTCCCCTGCCCCCTGACACACACAGAGGCCCTTGGTTTTGGCCTTAGTTGACCTGTGGCTCCTTGAGGGTTGCCCTGGAAACTTCCATCTGTTCTTCTGCTGGTCAAGCCTCCCTCATCCTGAGCTTCTCTCTCCCCCTTTCTGCCCTGGTGCTGGGGTTTCTGAGACTCTGCCCACCTTGTCGTACCCCAGCTAGCCATCCTCGTGCTGTCCTTGCTACTAATTCT
The DNA here is from genome assembly GCF_000696425.1 of Galeopterus variegatus. NCBI lineage: Eukaryota > Metazoa > Chordata > Mammalia > Dermoptera > Cynocephalidae > Galeopterus > Galeopterus variegatus. The sequence continues at coordinate 911,095 of NW_007726170.1, forward strand.
TCCACAGCCCAGGAGCCTAGGAGAGGGCCCTTTGATTTGGGTGGGAAGCAGGGACCAATTTAGAGGGTTTACCATTGACCCACTTTATAGCTGAAGCAAGAAGGCTCAGAGAGATACGGGACATGCCTAAGGTCACACTGTCTGCATGGTTTAGAGCCTGTTGTACCCACTCTGATTCCAGATCCTGGGCCTTTACCCAGGAAGACAGGAGGAGGCTAAGTCAAGAGGATGGTGGCAGGAGGGAGGCAGAGGGGGTGGGAAGTCCCTTTCAAACCCCCCTCACTCCACGACCAGCTCTGCTCTGTCAACGGCTGAGAAAACCTCAGTCCCTGAAGGGACGGAGCTGCTGGAGCCTCTTGCCAAGTGACTGCAGACCACATTTTTCTTAATCTAAATTGAAAACTGCTCAAGTAGAAAAATCATTTCATTGCTTCATCTCAGAAAGGAAAAAAAGGGGGAAGTGAGGAATGGGGGGGAGGGGTCGGGTAGAGGGGAGGGAGAAGATGTAGCCAGAGAGGGAAGTGGTGGCTACAGAGGGCTGGGTCCCTACCTGCCCTGAGCCTGGCACTGGGTGGGCCCCAGTCCTACCCCATCTGGCCAGCCCCAGCCCCACGGCCCTGAGGGAGCGGGTCTACCAGGCTGCTGGTGCAGTCAGGCAACAAGCACTGAGAGCCCTACTATGCACCAGGCAGATGCTGGGCCAGGCTCCTGGGATGACAAACACTGTCAGATGCAGCTCCTGTCCTTAAGGTACATCTAGTTCTTTCCTTCCTCCTCCTTTCATTCCTTCCTTCTTTCAGCAAATATTTATTGAACATCTACCATGTGTCTGTTACTGTTCCAGATGCTAAGGATATAAAAATGGCCCTTGTCCTCATGGAATCCACTGTCTGGTAGGGAAGATGAATTACCAAATAGAGATGAACAAGCTGAAGTCAGCTCTGAAGGATCATGAAGAGTGGGATGAGTGATTATTCTATAGGCAGGAGTGGGAAATGTGATTTAGGCTGTGATGGAATCCACTGTCTGGTAGGGAAGATGAATTACCAAATAGAGATGAACAAGCTGAAGTCAGCTCTGAAGGAACATGAAGAGTGGGATGAGTGATTATTCTATAGGCAGGAGTGGGAAATGTGATTTAGGCTGTGCAGTCAAGGAGGGTCTCCTGGAGGAAGTGATATTTCAGCAAAGCCATGGAGGGTGGGTAGCAGTTATCCAGGCAAAGACAGAGGCAGGGTCAGTGGGGGAGTGGGATAGCATCCTCAGCACAGAGGGGAACACTGTAGAGGCTAGAGCCTTAAGCTAGGTTCAAGTCCCAGCTCCGCCACTAGCCACCTGTGTGATCTTGGATGAGTTAACTAACCTCTCTGTGCTTCAATTTCCTCATTTGTAAACAGGATTATTGTGAGGATTGAGTGGGTTGACATGGGTAATATGTTTAGAATGGTGCCTGGCACACGATGTTTAACCAAACAAGCAAACAAAAAGCCCCAGCGTGAGCAAAGGCCCTAGGGCAGGGAGCTGCAAAGTGAGTCATGAAAGAAAGGTCTGTGAACAAGCTTTATCCCAGGGCAAATACAAAGTGGGTACATGCTGTGGAAATCCATGGCAGGCAGCAGAAAGGGTGTAGACTGAAATCCTGTGTCTGCCAGGTAATCACAGCAAACCCGTGCTGCCACTTTATACCCACTCTATATATGTAATCCGCACAACCTGGGGAAGTAGCCTGGTTATCCCCACTTTACAGATGAGCAGACTGAAGCCCAGAGAGGTCAAGTGATTAATGTAAGGTCACACAGCTGGGGCTGAGCCCAGGTTTGGTTAACTCCAGACCCCAAGTTCCTTACAGCTGTACTTTATTGCCTTGATTCTGAAACGTGACAGAATGGCATCTGTGTCTAGGTTTATTTGCTGAGTACACACTGTGTGTTGGCTCCTGGGCCAGTCATGTCACACAGGAAGCAATTTATAAGATACAGCCTAGGTAGGGCAGTCATATAGTGTTTTGCCTAAAATGAGTCACTTTGAATAGTGAAAGGGGCAAATTAATATTTATACCAGGACAGCACATGTAAACTGGGACCTAGGGTCACCCCAAACATAGGGAAAGGTGACCAAGAGCGTGGAGTTAGGTAGACCTGGCTGGCTTAGTGTCCTTGCGCAGCCGATTAACTTCTCTGAACCTCAGTTTACCCATATGGGGGTAATAATACCTAACTCCTGGAGTAGTGAGGATTAAACAAGACAATGCCTGGCATGGAGTAGGCCATCAGGGAATGTCCGACATTATTATTGAATATACAGTCAGTGGAATTCTCTCTCTGTCTCTCCCATCTGTCTCTTTATCCATCTCCCTGTTTCTCAGGTTTTTCCCTCCCTTTCCCCTACCCCTTTCAGGACCCAGGTCTAGTCTGATTTGCTGTGTGTCCTTGGGAAAATCCCTTCTGGTCTCTGGGCTTGCTCTCCCCATCCAACTAGAATGCATCAACAAGGCTGCTGGGGTCCAGCCTCTCCTCCCTTCCTCCCTTGGCCAGCCTTCCTGCTGCGCCACCCGTCCCCAGACTCATTTTTCAGGTCAGTTCCCTTTAATTAGCAGGGCTCTGAGCCTTTTCCTTCGCAAAATGGAAACTGCAGGTTCATCAAAATCTCATTAACCTCCATTCTCCCGGTGGCCCTGCAGGGGTCAGGCCTGTCTCAGGCTGGGGGTGCCACCTCCCAGCAGTATGGGGTCCAGGTCATTCTGGGGTGGGGGTAGGAGGGGTTACTCGTGTGATGGTTCCAGACAATATTTTGGCAACAGCCCTGCCAGCCCTGGCTACCTGGGGGTCAGAGGAGAGAAGACCCTTCAGCACTTTAATTTGAAAACTTGCCAGGGGACCAAGAGATGTTGGGAGCAGAGGGGAATGGCTTGCTTCGAATGAATTAATACTTCACTTGTAGGAGGCAATTTTCTCTACTTTCATGTTGCCTGGCTTTTTTCTTCTTTCATTATTTTCTTACTTGGAGGGGTAACACAATTCACCAATGTCTCCTCCATCACAGCCTTAATTTTCAGTCTGGGACTTGTTTGCACCTGGCTCTGGGTAAACCAGCCGTTCATGCACTGGCCTTGCTCATGACAGCGGCTTCCAGAGGAGCTTGGGAGCAGGGGTTTATCTGCAAGGCTCTGGGGTCCCAGTACGTCACCCACTAACTGAGGGTCCCTGGCCCTTGCTTAGGCTCTCTTAGTCTCACCTTGCTCATCTGTTCTGAGAGTGAAATGAGATGATGTATTTAATGCCTGGCAACCACTTTGAAAAACACAGCGGCAGTTTCCCACAGCCTTAAGCATGCAATATCATAAATCCCAACAATCCCAATATTAACACATTTGTTCAAGAGAAATAAAAGCATATGTCCACCAGAGACCTGTATGCAAATGTTTACAGCAGCTTTATTCATAATCTCCCCAAACTGAAAACAACCCAAAGGTCCATCAACTGTGAATGAATAGGTAAGCTGTGGTACATCCATACATGGGAATACTACTTGACAATGAAAAGAAACAACTGAAATTCACATCAGCATGGATGAATTTCAAAAGCATTCTGCTAAGTGAAAAAAGCAGACCGGAACAGCTAAAGGCTAGGTGATCCTACTTAATGACAGACTGGAAAAGGCCAAACTATAGGCACAGAAATCAAATCAGTGGTTTCCAGGGATTAGGATTGGGAAGGGAATCAACTACAAAGGGGCACAAGGCAACTTTTTGGGGTGATGGAAATGTTCTATATCTTGACTGTGGTAGTGGATATACTGGTGTACATGTCTTTCAAAACTCATCCAGCTGCACACTTTTTTTTTTCCTTTTTGTCTTTTTTCGTGACCGGTAACGGGATCGCAACCCTCGGTGTCGCGCCCGTACCGCGACCGGCAACGGGATTGCAACCCTCAGTGTCGCGTCTGCACCGCGCTCAACCAGTGAGTGGACCGGTCTCTATATGGGATCCGAACCCTCGGCGGGAGCGCCACTGCACTCCCAAGCACCACACTCTACCGAGTGCGCCACCAGGCCGGCCCCAGCTGCACACTTTTCAAGGGTGAATTCTGTTGTACAGAAATTATGCCCCAATAAATCTTACTTTAAAAATAATGTTATCCAATAAAAATGTTAGCTAATCTAAAATTTTATTTTGCTTTTTTATTGAGGTATGGTGTACAAATAATACACTACACCATGAGGAGCCCCAATCTTTTGTGTACATCTTGATGACTTTTTACATTTTATATATATCCCATGCAGTTCAACATATGGGACATTTCCAGACCCTCTAATTCCCTTTTCTCCATCCAAGACCACAACCTTCAAGGTTAACCACAATTTTGACATCTCTCACCACAGGCTAGTTTTGTGAGATTTTGGATCTCATATAGAGTCATAATTTTTTGTGTGTGTTTGGCTGTTAGTTAGTTATTGAAGTCATCTTTTAAAAACACAAATCGGATTGTGTCATTTCTTGAATAAAAGCCCTCCCATGTCTTTCCAATAAGCTTCAAGTAGAATCCCAAACTCTTTCCCTGTCCACCAGGCTGCATGGTCAGCCCCGCTGCGGACCCCACCCTGGCTGTCCCTCTCCAGCCACACAGGCCTCCCTTCAGTTCTTCGAGCACACCCAGCTTTTTCCAGCTGCAAGGTCTTTGCCCTCACTGATGCCTCTGCCTGCGGGGTCCTTCTGGGGACCTGGCTTCTCCCTGTCCTCCGGTCTCTGCTTCTAAGTCATTACTTCTGAGAGGCCTTCCCCAACCCCCATCCTAATGGATTCTCCACTTCCACCCTTTGGATATTTGCCATCTCTGTGCCTGTTGGCTCCTCTATGACGCTGACCACGGATTGTCACTGCTTGTTTGATTGTGGATTGATCATCTTTCTCCCTGCTTAGTCTGATATTCCTGCAAGGTCAAGAACTGTGTCTAACCTATCTGCATGTCCTAGGTGCCCAGTCCAGTCCTGGGCACATGCATGAGCTTAACACATGTTGGCTGAATCAATACATGAACATCAGCTTCCAATATAGAAGTTGGCTTCTCACACACCTTCTCATTTACTCCTCACAATAACTCAGCAAGGGCGGCAGGTGTCATCAGTCCCCTCCCCAGGTGGAGAACCTTGGAGAAGTCAGTCTGGTTGTCGGGGTCACGTAGCAATCCTGGCTGAGCTGGGATCTGCTGCGCCCTTCTTTCCCTCTTTCCTACTTCCCAAAGCCAGCGGAGCCTGCCTCTGGCTCTCACCCATCTTTCTGTTGCTATTGTTCAAGTATAACTTTATGTACTGTAAAATCTTAAGAGTATAGTTTTATGAATTTTTACTTAGGAATGCACTCACAGAGTCCCCACCTAGATCAAGATGGAGAACATTTTCAGCATCTTAGAAGCTCCCTCATGATGGACCCCTGCCAGTCAATACCATCCTCCTCCCACGAGTAACCGTTTTCATTTCTATCACCATAGTTTAAAATTGCCTGTTGAACTTCGTATAAACGGACTCGTTCAGTATGACCTCTTGGGTCTGACTTCTGTCACTCAACACAAAATCTGGAGAGTCATCGTGTTCTTGCATGTAGCAGTAGCTTGTTCTTTTTATTTATTTATTTTTTAATGCCACATAGTAGTCCAGTGTGTGAATACATCACAATTGTTTTTTTTTTTTTTTTTTTATCGGTAAGGGGATCGCAACCCTTGGCATGGTGTGGTCCTCACCACGCTCAGCCAGTGAGTGCACCAGCCATTCCTATATAGGATCCGAACCCATGGCCTCGGCGCTACCAGCACCGCACTCTCCTGAGTGAGCTTATCGGTAAGGGGATTGCAACCCTTGGCATGGTGTGGTCCTCACCACGCTCAGCCAGTGAGTGCACCAGCCATTCCTATATAGGATCCGAACCCATGGCCTCGGCGCTACCAGCACCGCACTCTCCTGAGTGAGCCACGGGGCCAGCCCATCACAATTGTTTATATCCATTCCGTTGATGGGCATTTCAGTTATTTCTAGGTTTTGGTGATTATGAATAAAGCTTCTGTGAAAATTCTTTTGGTATATACGTGCACTTATTTCTGTTGTTACCCAGGACTGGAATGGTTGGGTCACTGAGTGGGCATGTGGTTAGCTTTCCTAGGTACAGTCAAATAGTTTTCCAAAATGACTATCTCATGCATTTTAGGTTCAGCGCTGACTCCCCTGCAGCCCCCAGCTTTGCTGAGATTGGATAAGTCACCATGGCCCCTCTTCAGTCACGCGCTGAGACCCTGAGCCACCCTGCTCCATTAGCAATCATAGCAGGAAAAAGGGGTCAAGTGAGCGCAGTGCAGATCTTTCTGCTGGGAGGTTGGCTGGCAGGCTGAGCCCAGCAAAGGTTAGGCTGCCTTGCATTTTTCCCTCCAGTGATCTCAGCTCTTAGGGACAATTAGCCGTCAGTGGAGCAGGGAACTCGGAATACTAAACCAGCTCTCGCCTATTCTGGGGAGCACTTTTCGCTCTCCACCTGGGCTGAGGCCCCGCCTTGCAAGTGGGGCATTTGAGGGAAGGTTCGAGGAAAGGCAGCATCCTTTACTATTGCCCCTGTGCATTTTGTTAGTTGTCTGGGTCGCCAGAGACTCTGGTGGAGAAATGGGAGCAGCATCTGGTGCCACTCTGCTGTTGCATGCCTCCAGGGACAGGAAACTCAGCACCACTCCTGGCTGCTACTTTCTTCTCCAGGCAGCTCTGCCCATCACGCAGTACTTCTTCATTCATCGTGAAGCTGTTTGTAACAGTCCTAAATAGAAACTGAGCTAAAAGTCCATCAGAAGGGGACTGATTAAGTAATTATGTCACACCTTATTAAATATATAACCGATACACTGCAGCCGTTATGCACAGGAATACGACATAGTAATGTCATGTACCCCTGATGAGACACCTTGTGACAGGCACAATGTCACTTCTGTGTTATTCTTGCCAAAGATGCATAACTCAATCTAAATGTGAGAAAATATCAGACAAACTCAAATTGATGGACAGTCTACAAATTAACTGACCAGTAGTTTTCAAAAGTGTTAAGGTCATGAAAGACAAGGGAAGTCTGAGGAATTATCACAGATTAGAGGAGACCAAGGAGAGACGACAGTTAGCTTTGATGTAGGATCCTGGATTGACTCCTGGAACAGAAAAAGGACATTAGTAGAAAAACAAGCAAAATTCAAATTAGATCTGAAGATTACTTAATGTCATTGTACCAATGTTAATTTCCTGGCTTCAATGATTAGTCCATGGTTGTGTAACAATGTTGCCATTAAGGAAAGCTGGGTGAGGAATATTTGGGAACTCATTTTTTGCAGCTTTTCTGTAAATTTAAGATTTTTTTCATAATAAAAAGATGATGGTAAAGATCAAAACTTCTTAAGCTTTGCTGTGCCATGAACCTTTTGGGTGAGGATCAAGGACTCTTTCTCAGAATAATGGTTTTAAAACATATAAAATAAGTTTTTTAAGATTTCCAAGAAAACCAATTATTTTAAAATACGGTTATCGAATTATTAAAACATTTCTGACACAGTAAAATATATACATGCTTCTTAATTATCATGTTCACTGACAGATCTAGCAGGAGGTGTAATAACCACTGTGATTTCAAAGAAGTGGTGAGCATAAACCATGTTTTGAGATATCTGCAACAATGGCAATTTGATATGCAGATATCTATGATCACTACAGTAGTGAAGTCACAGATATGCAGATACTGCTAATGCTATAGCTTGTTACCTACATGCAAGTTGAAGGAAATAAGAAATTTCAGTTAGAGATTAGTGAAAATAAGGATATAAATTTTTCCCTTCGAGTTCACAGACTCCCTGAATTCTATTTGCTGTCTGGAGTTATCTATTACATCCCTGATGTAAATGTATATTTATTGAACTGTAAGGAAGCTCAGAATATATTAGTAATGGGGGAAAAGCAGGTTACAAAAATATGTGCAGTAGGATCCCATTTTTTGTAAGTTAAAAATGTCCATATGTGTGTGTGCATTATGTATTCATTCAACAAGCGTTCCGTGATCTTCTACCTTGAACCAGACTCTGAGAACATAACACTGAAAAAGACAGACATGGTTTTTACATTCCCGAGCAGGGCCCCTAGAAACATGGACAACTTGCAACAAAATGTTGTGATTATTTGTTTTTCCTTCTTCTTGCTTATCTGTATTTCACAATTTTTTGTAAGTAAACATGTACTTTTGGCAAAATAAAATACTTTTTAAAACGAAGAAACTTCATCTTCATTCCAAGCTGAAACTTGTCTGTAAGTAACACCTCCCCATTGCCCCTAGATTTGTCCCTTGTACCCCACAATAGCCATTAGAAACAGGTAGATGGTGATCATCAGGCCTTCCTTTCTCCAGGCTGACCATTCCCAAGTCCCTTGATGGTTCCTCACCAACATCATTTCAAATCTTTTTTACAAATTATAGTGACCTTTCTTTGGAGCCACCCTAGTTTTTCCACATTCCCTAACGTATGGCATTGAGAGCTGAGCTCCAGATGGAGTCTGCCTCACTTAGACTGCAAGGAGACTATCACCTGCATCCTTCTAGACCTCATACAACTATTTATGCAGCCTAAGGCAACAATCATTTTTTAAACAGTTTATTTACATATAACTCACATACTTGTATGTATTAATTTTCTACTGTTGCTGCACCAAATTATCACAAACGTAGTGGCTTAAAACAACACAAATTTATTATCTTCTGGTTTTATAGATCAGAAGTGTGACATGGATCTCATTGGACTAGGATCAAGGTGTTGGCAGGACTGTCTGTGTTCCTTGCTGGAGGCCCTAGGGGATAATCTGTTTCTTTGCCTTTTCCATTGTGTAGAGGGTGCCTGCACTCTTTGGCTCATGGCTTCCTTCCTCCATCTTCAAAGCTAGAAACATCGGGCTGAGTTCTTCTCATGATGCCATCTCTTTGGTTCTCCTCAGATTCTGTCTTCCACTTTTAAGGTCCCTTGTGATTACATTGGGCCCATCTGGATAACCCAGGAAAACCTCCCTGTTTTATTTATTTATTTTTTTTAAAAGATGACTGGTAAGGGGATCTTAACCCTTGACTTGGTGTTGTCAGCACCACGCTCAGCCAGTGAGCGAACCGGCCATCCCTATATAGGGATCCGAACCCATGGCCTTGGTGTTATCAGCACCGCACTCTACCGAGTGAGCCACGGGCCGGCCCAAAAACCTCCCTGTTTTAAAGTCAGCTGATTAGCAAACATAATTCCATCTGCAAACTTAATTCTTCTTTGCCATGTAAACTAACATATTCACAGGTTCTAGGGATTAGGACATAGACATATTTGAGGGGTCATTATTCTGCCTATGCCACCACATAGTTCACCCAGTTAAGGTGTACAATCAATGGTTTTTAGTATACTCACAGGGTTGTTGGAAACCATCATCACATTCAGTTTTAGAACATTTTTATCACCCCCCCCAAAACCCTGTACCCACTAGAAGTCATTCCCATTTCCTCCCAACCTTTCCATAACCTCCCCACTCCCTCAGCCCTAGGCAACCACTGGTCTACTTTCTGGCTCTATAGATTTGCCTAGTCTGAACATTTCACATGAATGGAATCACTCAGTAAGCATATTCTTTGTGTCTAGCTTCTTTCAGTTTGCATAAAGTTGTAGCGTGTATTAATACCTTATTCCTTTTTATTGCCAAATAATATTCCTCTATATGCACATGCCTCATTTTATTTATCCATTCATCAACTGGTGGACATATGGGTTGGTCCCACTTTTGACCACCGTTTATACTCCTATGAACATTTGTGTACAAATTTTTGAGGGAACATATATTTTCATTTCTCTTAGGTATATACCTAGGACTGAAATTCCTGGGTCACATGGTAACTGTATGTTTAACATTTTGAGGAACCACCACAGTGTTTTCCAAAGTGGCTGTACCATTTTACATTCCCACCAGCAGTGTATGAGGGTTCCAGTTTTTCCATATCCTTGTCAACATTTGTTAGTACCTGGGATTTTTTTATTACAATCATCCTAGTGGGTACGGTGAAGTGGTATCTCATGGTTTTGATTTGCATTTCCTTCATAGCTAATGAAGTTGAGCATCTTTTCATGTACTTTTAGACATTTGTATATCTTCTTTGGAGAAATGTCTTTTAGATCCTTTGCTCATTTAAAAAATTGAATTAGTTATTTTATTGAGTTGTTGGAGTTCTTTATATATTCAGAGTACAAATCCCTCATCAGGTGTATGATTTGCAAATATTTTCTCCCATTCCATGGGTTGTCTTTTTTCTTTTTTACTTTATTTATTTATTTATTTATTTGATGGTGTTGTTTGGAGCACAAATGTTTTCAGTTTTGATGAAGTTAAATTTATCTGTTTTTTCTTTTGTCAGTTGGGCTTTTGGTGTTGTATCTATGAGACCATTGCCTAACACAAGGTGTTAAAGATTTGCTCCTATGATTTCTTCTAAGAGTTTTATAGTTTTAGATTTTATACTTAGGGCTATGATTCATTTTGAGTTAATTTTGCATATGTTGTGAAGTAGGGGTCTGATTTCATTCTTTTGGATGTACATATCCTATTATTTCAGCACAATCTGTAAAAAAGACGATTCTTTTTCCATTGGTACTTTTGTCTAAAATCAGCATAATTGTGATATGTAACCATTAATGTAGGAGTTTATTTCTAGATTCTTGATTCTGTGCCATTGATCTGTATATTTATCCAGTACCTCACTGTCTTGATTACTTTAGCTTTGTAGTAGGTTTTGAAATTAGGAAGTGTTACTTCTTCAGTGTTGCTCTTTTTTTCCAAGATTGTCTTGGCTATTTGGGACACTTTGCAATTCATATCAATTTTAGGATCAGCTTTGTCATTTTCTGCAAAAAAAATTCCAGCTGAAATTTTGATAGGAATTGCATTGAATCTGTAGATCAATTTGGAAAGTATTGCCATCTTAACAATATTAAGCATTTTGATCCATAAACATGGAATGTATTTCCATTTGTTTAGGTCTTTAATTTCTTTTGACAATATTTTGTAGTTTCCAGACTACAAGTTTTGCAATTCTTTTGTTAAAGTTATTCCTAAGAGTTTTATTCTTTTTGATGCTATTGTAAATGGAATTGTTTTCTTAATTTATTTGTATATTGTTCATTAGTATAGCATAGAAAATATAATTGATTTTTGCATGTATCCTGCAACCTTACTGAACTTATATGTTAATTCTCATAGTATTGTTTAAAAAAGATTCCTTAGGATTTTCTATATATAAGATCATGTCATCTGCATATAGGTAGTTTTACTTCTTCCTTTCCAATGCATATGCCTTCTATTTCTTTTTATTGACTAATTGCTATGACTAGGACCTCCAGTACAATCTTGAATAGAAGTGATGGGAGCTGATACCCTTCTCTTGTTCCTGAGCTTAGGAGGAAAGTGCATGTAGTCACATTTAATACGTTAGGTGTGGGTTTTTGTAGATGGCCTTTATCAGATTGAGAAAGTTCCCTTCAATTCCTAATTTATTGAGTGTTTTTGTCATGAAAGGGTATTGGATTTTATCAAATGCTTTTCCACATCTATTGAGATGATCATGTGGTTTTTGTTCTTTGTTTTATTGATATGGTATATTACCTTAATTGATTTTTCTTTATTAAACCAACCTTGCATTCCTGGTATAAATCCCACTTGGTTATAGCGTATAATTCTTTTTGTAAGTTGCTAGATTTGCTTTGCTAATATTTTGTTGAGGGTTTTTCCATCTATATTCATGAAAGAAATCGGTCTATAGTTTTCTTTCTTTGCAATGTTTTTAACAACCATTTTTTAAAAAGCTACATCACACTGTTAATAGCAACTTTGTTTGTTGTCTGAAATTCCCTCCTGCATCAGCCAAGTTGTTAGGAGACCCAGACTGAACCTGAACCAATATCGACACAATCACACTGTGCAATCTTAAACTTGTATTCTCTGGACACAGTTTACTCTTCTGTAATTATGAGATTGTAAACTCTTCCAAGTCACAGAGTCTCATAGCTGGAATGGACTCCTAGTCCAGAGCTCTTTCCCTGGTACTAAGTCAGAAAGGATTTTCATTACCCAACTGATAAATAAAATAAATCAATAAACTGATAAATAAATAGTGCTTTTAAAACAATGTGTAATAATCATGTATATGAATCACCAGGGAATCTTGTTAAAATATAAATACTGATTCAGTAGGTCTATGGAGTGTCCCAAGAGTCTGCCTTTCTCACAGGCTCTTAGATGATGCTGATGCTGCCAGTTCATGGAACCCACTTTGAGTAACAAGGGACTAGAATGTTGTTTTCCAAGATTTGGTCATATAAGAGCCAACTTCATATTTTTTTGCCATACTCTTCTTCCATCTATACAATTTTTAAAAATACATTTTCTTTTAATTGACTAGAAATTACCTCTTCTTTGGGTAAAATTTAGACTCATTCTAGGCCATAATATACATCAAATCACAGGTTTTATTGCTAGTTGCCTTTTTCTAACATATTAAAAATACCCATTCAGGGCCGGCCCGGTGGCGCACTGCTACAGTGCGCCGCTTGGGAGTGCGGTGGCGCTCCCACCGAGGGTTCGGATCCCACATACAGACTGGTTCCCGCTCACTGGCTGAGCGAGGTGTGGGAGCAACACTGAGGGTTGCGATCCCGTTGCCGGACACGAAAAAAAAAAAAAAAAAGACAAAAAGGAAAAAAAATAAAAATACCCATTCAAATCAAATAAACATTCATATTCATATTCAATAACATTCAACATATCATACCACCTGAAATGATCTCACGTATCACTGCTCCATGCATCCCTCTGTGGTAAGAGTTGTGTTAGAACTTCCTAGGAGCTGAGAATGTGTTCTTGCCCTTTAAACACCATCATGCTTTAATTGGACACTTTTGACTTGCATCTCATGATTCTGTCCCATTTTTCTCTGCTGCAATTTGGCCAGTGATTCCTGTCTTTCCCTCTATTATCCACTCTGATTAACTCAGCTGCACCTGTCAACCTTTATTCCTGCGAGCAGGTGGAGTGAGGCGTGCTGAAGAAGTCATTAAAATGCATGAGTCTGATCATATTCACTCTTTCCTGTCCAGAGCATAGGGGGCTAAGTCCTTGGGCTGGTGGCCCTCGGCCAGGGTCAACCCGCAGGTTTCATCTGGTGGACATCATTGGGTGTGCAGCTTAGCTGGGTCTCTGAGAGCCTGTGAGTTTCCTCCAGGGAGCTTCAGGTCATTGACTGTGGGAAGCAGAAACTACGCTGCTCAGTGAATTTCACCTGTATTCTCAAAAAAAGATGCTTAAGCAGGTGGAATAAGGCTGGTTTAGAGAATTTTGATTCCTGTTTGTTTCTTTCAGGTACTTGTAGAACACTCCACTTACCTTCACTGAGCCTCATTGTGTTCATCCGTGAGATGAGGATAACAGTAGCTGCTCACAAGAGGTGGGGGTGCAGTAGTTAAGAATTCATGTTTGTCCAACAGTCTGGTTTTGTCATTTACCATGTGTGTGACCTGGAGCAAATCATTTTACCTCAACGAGTCTTGCTTTCCTCCTCTGTAAAGTAGAGATAATAATACCTACTTTATAGGGACAACACAGGAGGATGAAGTAGTATTGAGCCAGTGTCTGGCATAATGTGAATACTCAATAGATGATGGTAATTATCATTATCATTGTCACATCGTCACCACCATCATCATTATACTCACATAAAATATTTAGCAAATCTGGAATATTTTGGTACTTAACATTTATTTCTTCTTCCTTCTTCCTTTTCTCTCTTCCTCCCTCCTCTCTTTCCTGTCTTCTGACCTTCCTTTATTCTCCTTCTTCTCACCTTCCTACCTTCCTAGATGCATCTGATTACAGCTGCAAGGAGCAGTAGAAGCTTACACCGGAAAGGTGGATTGCAGTCACATCCTGGAGGGACTTGAATGTCAGGGGAAAGAGTCTGATCTTCAGCCTTAGGGCAACAGTGAGTCATTGAAGGTTGCAGAGAGAAACAAAGTGTGGTGAAAGGAGGGAAATGAACCTGGTGGCAGAGACTGAGAAGGGGAAGAGCGGGCAGAAGCTGGCACCAGAGAGATGAGACACCCAGGAGGCCCTGGAGGTCAAGTGAGAGGGGCAGGGAAATGGGCTGCATCTCTGCTCAAACCTCATCTGGGAGAAGCAGCCCCATTCTCAACTTTTGCCTTGCCCACAACACCCAGCCAAAGCACCCCATCTCACTGTGTGACCTCAGACAAGTGCCTACCCTCTCTGAGCATGCAGTTAGGTGATCCTAGGCCTCGGTGACACCTCCTGGCTTCCCAGCAAAGACACTGCTGGATCCTCCAGGCTTCCATCATCTTCCAGGCTGCTCCCTGCTCAGAGATTAATTTGTTTACTCCCTTGCCTGGAGATGAACGGAGAGAACTAATCGTCCATCAGCCACGGCTCCCCCAACCTTGCACCGCCCCGCCCTAAATGTCCATTTCCTGGCAAAATATGTCCTTGCTGCTGCCAAGGCTGCTTGGAAAATGCTAATTTTATCCTCAAATTAAAATTTGTTCTCGTACCCTCGTTTTAATAAAAACGAAGCATCCGGAAACATTGCCATGGTGCAGAAGAGAAAGATCTGACATAATTTTTAAAATGCCTTCAATCACACTGCCTTCTGAATGGTTTGTCCTCTCATCCTGACCCCCTCCCCATCTGCCCACCCCCGAGGCAGCATTTACATTTCTTAATAACCCCTCATTAATATTCATGAGAAGGGGCGGGTAATAATGGCTGAGCACACCGCACTAATTCAATTTCCACCCGCCTCAGCGTGTTTACTTAATCACCAAGGGACCCGGGTTACTCAGTACAATTATTTATTCAGAATTAGATCTGGAGGCATCTGGACTGGAAATAGGGAACCAAGAGCAAAATAGAAAAAGAATTCTCTTTGTCCTCTTCGCCCAGCCACTTCCTCCTGACTGGCAGCCAATGCTCCAAGTGGCCAGCAGGGTCTGGAGGACAAGCCTCAGTGCAGGTCAGGCAGTTCCTGGAGGAACTGGCTTGTGCTGGGTTTGAATGTGTTCCAGGTGCTCTGACCCTGGCAGGAATCTCTCATCAATGGTGGCATGGGAGGCATTGCTGGGCCCAATGGTGGGCCAGGTGCACCAAGAATGTGGCCTGCCAGGGTGGGGCCTTTGGGAGATGCTGGGGGATTGGCCCAACCTGGACGTGCAGTGTGGCCAGGCACTTGATCACAGGTCCCTGTGAGGTAAGAGTTTGTGACATGGGATCTAAATAATGCCTGCTAATCCTTGACCCTCAGCTTAACTGTCACCTCCTCCAGGAAGCCTTTCCTGGTTCCCAAGATTAGGTTAGGTTCTCTTATTACAGACCTCTTATTATGACCAGGATGGGCTTGGTCACAGTGGGCACCTTGCCCACTGCAGGTGGTCTACAATCATTTCTAATTATTTTTTAAGGGTCTGTTTCTCCCAGTAGACTGCTATCTCCATGAGAGTCGATTCCATGGCTGTCCTGGTCATCATGTGTCCCTAGCATCTAGCAATGCCCAGCACAGGGGAGATATTCAGCAAATATTTGTCGACTTCTTAACTGACTTACTGATTCTCAAACCTCCATCTCCTTATCTGCAAAATGAAGATAAGAATATCCACTTCGCAGGGTTGCTGTGAAGATTCAGTGTAAAGAGGATTCAGAGGATTTCGATATAAAGAGTGCCAAACATCAAGCCTAGTATCTGACACTTAAAAAACACTCAGTTAATATAAGATGCTGTTATTGTTATTTGTATTTCTGATTGTAGTGGAGCACAGAAGGTTAACTGTGGTGGGCCTAGGAAGACCCAGAGATACACAGTCTTGGAGGCAGCTCTCTACTCAGAGTCTTGAAATGACTTTCCCAAATTCATACAGCTACTAGGGTCAAACCTCAATCCTGGCTTTGCCTCTTGAAAGTTGGATGACATTGACAAGTTGTTTAACTTTTCTGAGCCTCAGTTTCCTCCTCTGTAAAATGGGAATAATAATGGAGGACATCTATTGGATCATTAGGGAAGATTCAGTGAAGTCCCTTATGTAATTTAGTGTGGAACCTGATACACAAACGTAATAAAAAGGGCTGCTGTTATGACAGATATGGTGGGTAATAGTCCAGGCAGAGGAATGGCATAAATGTATTTATCTATTAACTCATTTATTAATTTATGCATTCATTAATGCATTAATGCTAATGAATAATGCATGTATTCATTAGCCCCTACCAGGTACCCAGCCTGGTGCTAGGCTCTGAGAGGGAGCAGAGGTGAGAGAAACACAGCTGCCTCTGCCAGGAGCGCTTGGTAACAGGAAAGAGCAAGCACTAAGCAAGCCAGTTGGCTTCTCAGCTCTTCCATCACCTTTGATTCCCACATTACTAAGCTGTTTCCTGGTTAGACACTGACTGACACACTTCCCTACCAGGCTGTGAGCTCCTGGTGGGAAGGGCTCTATCTCATATCCCCAGGGCTTGAACATAGAGAAATTACCCAAAGGTGAATGAATGAATGAATAAATGAAGGAATTTTGATTACATGACTTTTCTAGCCAGGCTCTACTATTGTTAGCAAAAGAGAGGAGGCATGAGGGGAAAGAATTTGTCCCTGAGGTTAATAAATGTTTGTATTAAAACATCAGCAATAGTGATACTAAAGGAGCGATTTATAAACAGGAAAGGGCTTTATAAATAGCTCACTGTAAGGTTCTTTGTAAACTGTAAAGTTCTGTACCCACTTGCTGTTTCAGCCCAGCTCAGTGTTTTGCTGAGGTGCCTGCAGGGTGGGGAGGCTGAGAGAAGGAAGAAGATAATGGTTTGGAGGCAACGTCACAGCCCAAGAACAAAGGTGGGGAGGAGCACAGGGGACAGCAGATGATTTAATCATTACAGACTTATTTAGAGAGGCCCCTTCCCTCCCTTCTTGCCTCCAAAGCACCTGGACTCTCAAGTACCCAGCCAAGTCCCTTTATGAAAATTTCTCAGACCTAGGGCTGGGTTGGAAGATAGTCAAGGCCTGTCAGCTTGTCTGCCAGAGAAGGTGAGAGGGCTATGGGAGGGGGTGTTTCCCTAGAAGTCAACTGGGAAGAGCAGGGCAGGTGGAACTTGGGATGCAGAGAGGAGAATGAGCGAAAGGGAATTTCAGAGAGGCAAGGGGCTGATCCAGTCTGTCTTAGGCTGGGTTCCCCCAAAAGCAGAGTCTGAAACAAGGACTTGGGTACAATTAATTTATTTGAGTGGTGCTCCCAGGAAGGAGAAGTGAGGGAACCAGGAGAGCAAGACAGAGAAGGAAACGGTTGCTGCTGTGGGTAATAATTGGGGCCCCATTCTGGGAAGCACCTCTGAGTATGGTGCAGAATGCATCTCAGAATTGTTCACCCAGAGGATAGGATGCTGGGACACTTATCTACCAACTCTCATTCCCCCAGGGGTCGGGCATTGCCCTGGGTGGGGCATTAACTCTCTTGCACTCTGGGCTGGGCCTATGGGTTACCCGAGTCAGGACCAGCGCTTCCATGACAGGCTGAGGTGGAAAAGCAAAGAGACTAGGTGCACACGACATGGAACACTGCCTGTGTGCACAAGAACAGTGCACCCCAGCTGCAACTGAGGTTACAGGTGGGATGAGGGGCTGTGGCACCGGGCACCCACAGCACCTGATGCTCCCAACCTGATTCCTGAGCTCCATGGCCACTCTTTCCTTCCTTCATTCACTCAGCAAACACTTCGTGAGCACCTAGTATGTGCCAAGAGCTGTGCTGGAGATGGGGAGAGTGTGTGAAGAAGACAGACATGGCCCTGACCTCATGCTGCTTACATTCAAATTTAGAAGGCACACAATAAATAAGTGTACAGGCAAGTAATCAAGATGCTTTCAGAGTGATAAGTACTCCAAAAGAAAGAAACAGGGAGATGGACTAGAGAGAAAATGTGTGAAGAGGAGGGAGCCTACTTTAAGCAGAGCTGTCAGAGCAGGTCACTCTGGGTAGGTGACCCTGAGCACAGCCCAAATGATGAGAAGGAATGGGTGTACATGCTTCCTACCACCCATGGCTTCTGACTCAGTGGTTCTGAAAATTTGAGGTTTTAGGGACCGGTATAATACAAGTTTTTTTTCTGCCAAATATAAAACATTTTATTCCGCCAAGTAGAAACATTTTAAAAAATCCATCCAACAATGGCAGTTTACTATTACCATGATTTCATAAATGAAAGGACATTTTAAACATCCTCAAAGTAGGAAGAACATGATCTCAAAATAAAAGACAGTTATTTAGGAGAAATAAACTTAGCTTTATCAAAAGCTCCCCTCCTCCCTTTTTTTTTCTCATTTTGGCCCCTGACTCTTGAAAACTTCTCTCCATCTCAAGGTCTAACTTGAACTCTGGGCACATTGTTGTTCTCTTCATCTTCTTGGCTTGGGGATTTTGGTAACAGGACACAAATATGGAGATTGCACGGGTATGCCCATGTCCCTCAGTTTTCCTATTTGTAGAGTCAGAGTGGGCAGCTGCTTGAATTCATCTCTAGCATATGGACTAGAAAGTCCAGGGAGACATTAGCAATTCATTGACAGGCACAGAAAGCTCATAGAATTCCCTTCCTTCCACCGCCACCTTCTCTCCCAGCTAAAACCCCTCTTCTACTCAGTTCAAATATCCCCTTCCTGGGCTTCTCTGTGTACTCAGCCGTCTCTCCTCTGTGATCCCATAGCACAGAGTCTTGGCCTGTGTTGAACACACATCTCCATACATGCGATGGGTGGTTCCTTCTGGATGGGGGGAATCAGTCCTGTTTCTCCTTTCCAGATAGGCTTTTCATTGTCCTCGTACTCCTCAGTGTAAACGTGGATAATGCAGAAATATGGGGAGGAGAGATTTGTGCATAGAAGAGAAAGGGAAGTGAAGTCAGGTTTACTGGGTATCTGCAGTGCGCGTGTCAGGTGCTTCGGGAGTGTTATTTCATTTGAAGCCCTTCCTTTAATAAAGACAGTCCCTCCCACAATAACTACCGCTCCTTATGCCGTCCCCCCACACACACTGCCCTTTCCCTCTGTGACACGTGTGCTCCTGCCATTCCTCTCTCTTGGGATACCCTCCCTCCTAAGTCCTCCTGGGTTCCTTCTGTGTGCTCTTGACTTCAGGACCTGGCAGCCTGGCATTCTGCCTGCCTTGCCTAGTAGAAGGTGGTCATTGCATTCAGGCCACATGGTTAGGGCCCTCACTTGGAATTCAGGGAGACAGAAAAGCTCAAATGAGGAGGCTGTCTGGCCCCTTCTGGGCTGAAAACACCAGGATTCTTTAAACAAGAGACTCCCTTTTCCAAGACTCTAGAGTTGTTTGCAATTTTGTGATAATGGCTGGCCCTGGAATGCTGATTCTCTCCTTCCAATATCCTATAACTCTGAGGTTCTACAAATAGGGGAGAAGCCTTCTGCTTTAAGACTTGAGTGGTCTCTGCTGCCTCTCCAGGGGTGACCTGGCTTCAGGACCCCAGACAGGTCACCTGGGGCTGGGACAAGCTTGGAAGAAAGGCCCGATTGCCCTGTCTTCAGGTCGGCTGCATGTATGAGTCTTCATTCATAATTGATCCAGTAGCTTGGCAAGCAGGGGGCTGCAGGTGCATGTGGGCAAAGAGGACGCCCCTGGAGAGACCCTTCTCTCTCCTCTGAGGAAAGAGATGCTTCTGCCAGCCGCCAGGTCCCTTCCATAACAACGGCTGTCTAATGCCTGGCAGTCCCCACACCAGCCTCCCTTGCCCACCCTTTGTTTCCCTTTCCTCACTCTCTTGAGCAAGGAGCCAATTCTCATGCAGCAAACTTTTAGCAAGTGCCAAGTGCTGGGTTATGTATTTGATGTGTATCGTAGATTGGGATCTCATAAGCTGAGTTTGGAGTGGAAGATATTTATTAGGGATCAACACCTGTGAAAGGAAGGGGGAAAGCAGGATTGAAGAGAGGGAGAAGTCAACGGCGATGCAGGCACTACAAAGTCTCAGCCAACCCACAGAGAGCTTGGGAATGGGTATTGCCTGGCAGAGGTGTTCTGCATCGGTCTGAAATGGCTGAATCTTTAAACCCCTGTTTGTTCTGTCACCAGATGCAGGCTGCCCTGGGAAGGGTGTGACCTTGGGTAGACCTGACTGTACTCCCCACACCAGGCAGCAAGCCCTTCCTTGAAGGGGTGTCTGGGCAGCCTCTCTACCACAACAGCCATGATCTGACCACAGCCATAGGAATTAACCCACCTACAGATGAGTACACAGAGGTTAAGCAGCTTATCTATAGCAGCCTCCCACAAGGAAGTTAGAGTTAGAGCCAGAACTCGAACCCAGGTCTGTCTGTGGCCAAAGTTTTATGGTCTCCTCACCATACCATAGGAGTCCTTTGCCCTGGGGACCCATTTTTGTCCATTTCTGCTAGGAGCAAATGGCAGCTGGATGGGGAACATCAAGGATAATTTTCCCTGAGCTTCACCCCCACAAATTGTCATAAGCATGTAGTCTCTTTGCCCCCCATTTTCTTTTAGGAATCTACCCCCCCATCCATTTAGTCCAAGTGAGGCTCCACCTCCTGCTCCAGGATAAAGCATGTGACCCAGGCTAAACCAATCAGTGCATCACATTCCCCTAGCCCGGCAATTGGTTTATAGCTGGCACATGACCCAAGGGGAATCAATCAGAGTGAATTCCAGGACACTTGCAAAAACTGCCAAAAAAGAGTCTTTTCTAGCTGTACTTGAACCCACAACAATTAGAAGTGAAGCTCCTGTTATGCTTCAGTTATACACTGCTGCATAACAAACCACCCCAAAACTTAGTGGCTTATAACAACAATAGTTTATTATTTCTCATGATTCTGTAGGTTGACAGGGTGGAGCTTCTGCTCCATATGGTGTTGGCTGGGGTCATTCATGTGGCTACATTCAGCTGTGGCTGGGCTGGAATGGCTGAGAAGTAATTGTGTATGTGTGTGTGTATGTGTGTGTGTGTGCGCGCGCGTGCGTGCGCATGTGTGTGTGTGCACGCGTGCCTGCGTGCGCATGTGTGTGTGTGTGTGTGTGTGGTTGGGGGCGGGCAGTGGGAGTGGTCCACCTCAGGTGCAGGCAATAGGAGGTGCGTATTTTGCAGAGAGCTTAAAAATGACAACGCTGACTAAAAGCCAATCTGCTTTTTATCATCACCGGGTGCTGGCAATTCTAAACGATGTTAGTGATAAAATGCCCCACCCCCCAGGGCAGACCTTCATCCCCCCTTATTACAAAGGCTTCTTTCAGGGCCTAGAGCCTTTGCGGTGACTGTTAGCTGTGGTATCTCAGTTCTCCTCTATGTAGCCTTTTTTTCTACGTGGCATCTTATCTTCCAGGCCCTTTCTACAAGGCCTTTCTCTTCTGCATGATAGCCTAGACTTTCTTATGGGACGGCAGCAGGATTCCCAGGGGGAGCACTCCAAGACATCAGGCACAGATGCACAAGTGCTTACAAAGCCCCCCTTTCCCTCAAACATGCAAATGCCCCCTTAGCCAAAGCAAGTCCGTGGCCAAGCCCAGCTTGAGTGTAGAAGGGGACTCACATGGGCACTAATACTAGGAGGTGTGGTTCATTGAGGGCCACCAATATAAGAGTCCACCAGATGGTGGTTACTTACCTCCAGGAGGGAAGAGCCAAGCAGAGCCATGTGCTGCCGGATGTATCAGGCAAGGTCCTTAAAGGAATCAGATCCATTCAAATTGGTAATTTCAAAAGAGTATAATAAAGGGGCTATTTACAAAGGTGTCAATGGAATTTAGGGAATCCAACAAAGGCTGCTGCAGTTTCTCTGGGCTAGAAATAGTGGGGAGTCTTTACCACTCCTAGGTCTGTAGGACAAAGGCCTGAAGGGAGTGGTTACCAGAACCCTGAGAGAGTAGCTGTGGCTCCAGGAAAGAGCATCTTGACAGGAGATGGGGACCTTTGGAGAGGGACCTGACAGGAAGAGACCTGAAAGGGAGAAACAGTCTACTTTCACTCTTCTCACCCTGCTCTGGTTGCCTGCCATTGCATCCCATCGGCTGACCCCACTGGCAACTGCTTGCTGTTGCAGTCCATGCAGGTCAGACTCCAAGCCACAGAGCAGGGCGGATGAGGGCAGATAATAGAACTGCAGGGTCCAAGGAAGATACTAGCACCCAGGGCCACCCCCATGCAACCTGACAATGAAGCTAGCACTACACAAAACAGAGAGGCTTGGTGGAAAGAAACTGGATCCTGAACACATCATCTGGGCTCCTGAACCCAGCAAAGCCTGCAGCAGTTCTATTCCTGGGCCTTTTTATCTACACGAGCTAGTAAATTCTCTTTTGGCTTGGGCCAATTTGGGTTGGCGTCTGTCTCTTGTAACCAAAAGGTCCCTGACCCATATACTCCCATTGAATGGAACGACTACATTTCACCCTCACCAGAGTCCTGGGAGTTTGGGAGGGCAATTCCACATTACAGGCGAGCAAACCAAGGCTCGGAGATATTAAGGGACTTAGTCTAGGTTATCTGGCTCATTAGTGGTAGAATGGGATTTGAAGATGGCCCAGTCTCAATGTTCTAGCCACTTTCTCTCCCCTAAATATGCCATACTCTCTTGTGTCTGTGTGTGCAGTGGGTTGAATAGTGTCCCCCACCCAAAAAAAAAAAAAAAGATATGTTAAAGTCCTAGTCCTGGGTACTTATGAATGTGACCTTGTTTGGAAATAGGGTCTTTGAAGATGTAATTAAGTCAAGAATCTTGAGATGAGATCATCTTGGATTTAGAGTGGGCCCTAAATCCAATGACAGGTATTCTTTATCAGTTTTTTGGGGGGTGGGGCAGCTGGCCACTAAGGGGATCCACCCTTGACCTTGTTGTCATAACATCGTGCTCTAACCAACTGAGCTAACTGACCATCCCAATGACGGGTGTTCTTATAAGAAAAAGGAGAAGGAGATTTGAGACAGAGACACAGAGGGAAAAACCATGTAAATACAGAGAGCAGAGGCAGCAATTGGAGTGATGTGTCTACAAGCCAAGGAACACCCACGCTTGCCCACAACCCGCAGAAGTTAGGAAAGAGGCATGAAATGGATTCTCCCACTGAGCCCCCAGCAAGAACCAATCCTGCTGATCCCTTGATTTTGGACTTCTGGCCTCTAGAACTGTGAGAGAATACATTTCTGTTGTTTTAGGCCAACAAATTTGTAGTAGTTTGTTACGACACCTAAGAAACTAATCCAGAGCCTTTGCACCTGCTATTTGTTTGCCAGGAACATGATCTCTTCCTTTCCCCTAACCTCTGCTCAATTCTGCCCTTTGGTGCCTATAAGCAGATGAACCTACAGAGAAGAAAAGAGACCTTCCAAGAAATCGCTTTCACTGCCCCCTCACATGTCTTTCCTCCTTGCCCTGCAGGTCTCAACTCAAATGCTACCTCCTCCAAGAAGGCTTCCCTGTGTTCCTATCCTTCCCTGGCTCCCACAGTCCCCTGGACTGCCTACGCCACAGTTGTGCTGGCACTGTCTGCTGACATGGCTTGTCCTCTACACCCCACTAGACTGGGCAGGGACTGTGCTCGACTCAACTTTGTGGCTGCAGCTGTGCCTAATACAGGCTGAAGCACAGTAGAGACGCTCAGTAATGTTTGTTGAATGAATAAATGAACTAATGTTCCCTTCCAGTTCTGCTCTACCTCTGGACCCCATGGAGGAGAGACCCTTTCTGGGTGCACATGTGAAATAGCTCAAGATCACCAATGGCGGGTAGGAGTGGGGCACCCCACCTTGAGTCTAGCCATACCTTAGCATAGCTCTTCTGCTCGCATTGCCAAGGCCCTGTCAGAGGCATGACAAACAGCCTGGCTGATGGCTTA
Organism: Galeopterus variegatus; assembly: GCF_000696425.1. Classification (NCBI taxonomy): domain Eukaryota; kingdom Metazoa; phylum Chordata; class Mammalia; order Dermoptera; family Cynocephalidae; genus Galeopterus; species Galeopterus variegatus. Next base: position 935,083 of record NW_007726170.1, read on the forward strand.
TAATGTCAGAGATGATGGAAACAGGGAGGCGACGGCTGAAAGAATGGGTTGGGGATGCTTGTCATAACTTTATTTGTGGGAGGTGAGTTCCTGTCGGCCAGGTGATGGATGGTGGCAGGGCAGGCACAATACAGACCCTGCCACTGCATCTCTCCCCTCTCTCTAAGCCAAATGACTTTGGGGATGAAAAATGGCTGTCTTGGGAGAACCAGGGGGAGGGGAAGTTCAGGGTGAGGGGGCTGTGTGGTCGGCACCTTGGAATGACTTTTGCTTTTTTTCATGGTGAGAGTTGAGTTTTGCTTAGTCCAGGCTGATAGTTTCTTTTCCTCCTCCCTCTCTTTTTTCTTTCCAAGGAGATCATTAATAATAATCCCAGACTCATTGTCTACTTAGATTCTCAAAACTGCCTTAAAAAGAATGTATACTTTTACAGATGAGGAAACCGAGGCTTGAAGAGGGAAAATAACATGCCCAAAGTTCCCCATGGAGGAAGTGGAAGGCCTTGGATTTGAACCTGGTTCCATTTAGTCCAAAGCCTGATCTCTTCCCATAACCATGTGATATAGGCCACAGGAGAAGCAGGTGCCAAGTTCCTCAGAAGCACAGTGAAAAGAGCAATGAATCTGACAGGAGAAAGTCAGGGAAGACCGCTGGGAAGAGATAACATTTGAGTTGGTCCTTACACTGTGAATAAGATGGTAACTGGTAGAGAAAGAAAGTAACTATTTAGAAAAAGAAGATACTGGGGGGTGAGGAAAGAGAAGAGAGGATTTGCATACCTTTTTATTTGCTTATTTAAAACCAGTCACTGCCCTTTTTCTTCTTTCTAACAGAACCTCATTGGAGGTGGGGGCAGGGAGTAATTCATTTTCCTACAAATGGCCATGGGCTTTCCCAAGCCACTCATGAAGTTCACATTTCCCTTGTGAGTGATTGGCTTGGAAACAGGAATGGGAACAATTCTGCTCCGTGAAATATGGGGAATGTTTAATCAAGGGCTTCTGGAAAAGATTTTTTTCTTTTCCAGAAAGAAAAACTCCTCCTTTTCTCCAGGACATGGTCACATTTGTACATGATGGCTGGAGGTATGGCAGCCATCTTGTGACCATGTGGATAGAACTAATGCACTGATGGTGATGACACAGTGCGAAGATGGGGAGGACATCATTACACTGCTGAATGAATGGATCCTGCAGCTATCATACCTTCGAACTTAATCTTTGAGTGGATACATTTTTCTCATTTTTAACCAGCTAGTATGCTGGTTTCACCTTTGTAGCTCAAAGCATTCTGACTGGTAGAAGAGGTAAAGAGGGTGCCAAACCTTCCAAAGGCCCAGCTCTTCATACCATCACACTGGGGATTCAGTTTCAACATATGAATTTTGAAGGGAACACAAACATTCAGACTATAACAGAAGGCATGTGCAGGGATCACACTGCTTTCGTTTGAAATCAGGCTACAACTGGCTGTGTGACTCCAGGCAAGTTACATAACTCTTCTGTGCCTCGGCTCCATTATCTATAAGATGAAAATAGAGTGGTTGTTAGGATTAAGTAAGTGTTAAGCATAGGGCTGGCAAATGTTAGGCCTTGGAACAACAACAACAATCGAGGTTCATAGTGTCTAAGGACTTACTCAAGGTCACAGAGTCAACCAGTAGGGTGGAGGCAGGCTGCAACTCAGGAATGCCTGGCCTCAGAGCTCCATACATAATCACTGCATTTTCCTGCCTCTGGAAGGCAGATTCATGGAGCCAGGACCAGGGCCAGGGCCCAGAGCTCAGGGCTGGTTTTCTGGAAGCTGAATCCTTGCTCTGCTCCCTGGAGCTGGCTCAGCCAGCTGTGGCTAAGAGTTGACTTTGCTTCCCTCTTTCCCCAACCTTACTTCCTCCCTCCTCTTCTGGACAGTATTTCCCTGGGGCTCCTGTTACCAATTTGCAGAGCAAAGGCACGCACAGGCAGTTCAGAGGTGGTGCGAGCTCAGCAGCTCTGGTATTGTTTTTAATTCAATATTTTGTCCCTGTGCACCAGCCTCCTTTATTGGATGAGAACGCTGTTACTGGATCTTGCCCTGCAGGAGGAAATGCAGGCTTCCCTGGACAATGGCAGCTAGGTTGTTCTAGAGTCTGCTGAGTCAAGGCAGGGCGAGAAGACAGCAGAGAGTTCCAGAAAATCTGGTGGTTACAAGCTGTTCTGTGACATGGACAAAATTATTAACATATGTATTCTCGACCTTTCCCCTTGCCTTCCCTTCAAGGAAGGACAAAAGCCCAGGAGGCAGCCTTCACATTGCCCTCTCCCTCTCTCTGCACATCCACTGTATCTCTTGGTCCTGCTGATTTACCTTCAGTTTTCTCTGTGCCCAGTGCTACTCAGTCCAAGCCCTGAGCATCTGCCTTGACAACTGGTCTACCCCCTGCTGTTCTCAAACTTGTTGCCCTTACCGTAAACTATCTTATTTGGGATCCCTAAAGGCCTGAGATAAGGATTTGAGTGCACAGAGTTTATTTGGGGGGTGAGCCCAGGAAACACCTGCAAGTAGGGGAGTGGGAAAGTAAGACAGGGAAGGAAAAGCAGCCAGTAAAGGGGTTGTCAAGGAGGTTACACTGTAGGCAATGGGGGCTAGATTCTACCAGAGGCCTATGGGAGCCAGTGAACAACATGCACCTCAGGGTCCTTCCACCTGAGAAGTGAGGGAGCTGGAACTGATTTACTAAGTCCTATCAGGCTGAGGGCTGTTATAGAGGAGGGGGTGGTATGAATCTCTGGCATCTCTGCTCCATAGGCAGGAAAAGCTTGTTCCAGTTGTTACAGAAAGTCCTCAGGTGAAGAAACACAGGTGCGGGCAGTTGCAAGTCTGCCCATGTACACTGAAATGTAAGGATAAGGGGGGCACTGACAGCACATCTTCCATCAGACACGTTCTTTGACTTGAAGCCATCTGATGTCTTCCCTCTGCCCTTTGGGGTAAAGATCCCAGTCCTTTTTCATATTCTACCAGGCCTCGGTGGGCCAGCTCCTGCCACCTCTGCTTCCTCATCTCATCCCCCTCTCTTCCTCACTCCCCTGACCCCAGCCATCCTGGCTTTCTCTCTGCTTCACAAACATGCCTTTGTACATGCTGCCTGGTCCTTCCATTTTGCCTAGATAGTTCCTACACATCCTTTAGATCTCCGGGAAGCTCAATCCCATCTCTTAGGTGGGGTCATGTCCCCTCTGTTCTCCTCTCAAAGATCTGGGTTCTTTCCCTTCTGAGTCTTTGTGTGATTATGTGATTGATGTCTGTGTTCCCAACAAGACTCAATCCCAGGGCCCAGCCCACTGACTGGTACATAGTAAGAATTTAATAAATATTTTGTTGAATGAATGAATGAATGAATGAATGAATAAGGATTCTGTGGAGGCCTTTCTTGTGCCAGTTAGGCTACTGAGTATAGAGATGAATTCAAAAGAGACTAAAAGCCTTGATTGTTTCATACAGAAAGGACACAAGTTAGAGTGAGAGGCAGATTGAAATTTGACAGGGATGGATGAAAGAAGAGAGATTTGGGCTGGTGGTGTGTAGACTAGACAACGGGGCTATAGACTGGTGAAGCAGATTGTTAGGAAATTTTTATCATTGTAACTCAATAATGCCCCTTTGCTGTTTGGACAGAAACATTTCAAGGTTTATTTGGGGGTTTTTTTGTGTGTGTGTGTGTTCCTTTTGCATGCAGGCTTTTATGAAGACTGTCCCAAGGCAGCTCACTTCCTGTGGTCCATACCTGTGTATTCTGTGTGTTCCACTCTTATGATTTTGCAAAAAGTTCACAGGCTTTGAGTCACACTAACCTGGGTTCGAATCTTGGTTCAGTTCTTTCTAGCTGTGTGGGTTCGGGCAAGACACATACCCTCTCTGAGTCTTGGTTTCCTCATCTGTAGTACGACTACTATGATTAATAAAGTATTTTTATCCACATTTTACACATGATGAAAAAGGGGCTCAGGGAGGTGAAGTAACTGTCCAAGATTGCACAGCCAGGATGTGGTAGAGCTGGGATTCTGACTCCAGAACACAAACAAAATATAATTGATACTGCTTTCCACTTAGTAGGCCTTCAATAAACATTTGTTGAATGAATGCCATTAACAGTCTTGATTCCCTAGCCTTTATGTTAGGAACTGACGGGGCAAAATAGCTAAAAAAAATAAGTCACAGAGTGACTAAGACAAACAAACAAAATATGTATATCAAGATGTATTGGTTTTTTCGCTAGATTTTAAGTTTCTCAAGGCATATACTTTATTGTACTCATTTTTAAATCTTTCACTATTCCTAGCACAGAGCTTGGTATATTGTGGGTGTTTAGACATGGCTGCTCAATTGAATTCTTACAGATAAGCATGGACTGGGGGTTCCCCAACTTTTTCAGATGGTGGTAAAGAAGAACCTCGAAATCATTGTCTTTATTGCAGAACACCATGAAATAGTGACAAATTAATTTTAAAATGAGTAAATATATAATTTTGTGTGAAATCAAATACCATCTTGTACTAGGCTCCACCATAAAACATGGAAACAGATGTCAAAGTTGGGGAAATGCACTGGGGAATAATTGTTAATGAAGGCAATTCTACCTATGAGTCCTTCCCTCTCATGAATTGGCCCAAGACCACCAGTTCTCCACAACTGAATTTTAGTGGTAGAATAGCTGGGTCCAGTTCATGGAAATATTCCACAGATGCATTAATTTGAAAACCACTAGATGAGCTGGTTGGGGTAGAAGAAACCAGTTAATTAATGACAAGTTTCTGTTTTCTATTTAGCATCTTAAAACCAGCTTGTGGCCTCCCCAGAGGAAGCCAACATGACTCTGTGTAAGCGTTTTTGTATTGGCTTTATTTCTATCTCTGTTTTATGCTCCTTATGCTTTTCTTTTCCTCATACCTTCTTTTAATTTATGCTATCTTGCTGTGCTTCAAGTGTCTTTTTAAGTCACCTTAAATTCTTTCCAGAAAAGGTGTCCGTATAAATAAAAAACGTATAACATAAATATAAATATAAAATGTAACAAGCTCTATAAAAACCTATTCCTAAAATACCAACAGTGGCTGTTTATCACAGAGAGAAATAGAATGATCAGAGGTGTGTTGGGGCATCCAAAGGGAACTAATATGTGTAATTTTACAAAGCCCAAGATGTGGGCATTACAAATAATTTTAAGAAATACCATGAAGATAAAAAAATTACTTTTACTATTATAGATATTTATACATTTTATATTTTATTTTATTTTTATTATTTACTTACCTAATACTTGTTCAGGATAGAAATTGAAGAACTACAAATAAGCAAAAAGAAAAAAATTAAAGCCATCCAAATCTCACTACTTGGAGAATCTCACCACTGACATGCAGTTGCACAGGCTTTGCATCTTCTTCATGTAAGATTTAGAGAGGATGTACCAGCAGATCCTAAAATAGGGCTTAGCGTCAGGTAATGGGGATGATCATGAAGAGGAGGAGGAGGGAAAAAAGAGGAGGAGGAGGAGGAAGAGGATAAAGTGGAGGGGGAAGGGAATGATGGGGAAGGAAGAATCTTTAAAGATTTTTGTGTGGGCATTAGAAATGATGGACGGGGCCGGCCCGGTGGCGCACTGGATAGTGCGCCGCTTGGGAAGCGCGGCGGCGCTCCCGCCCGAGGGTTCGGATCCCACATACAGACAGACCGGTTCCCGCTCACTGGCTGAGCGAGGCGCGGGAGCAGCACGGAGGGTTGCAATCCCGTTGCCGGTCCCTGGTCCAGTACAGGGGCAACACTGAGGGTTGCGATCCGTTGCTGGACACGGAAAAAGACAAAAGACAAAAAAAAAAAAAAGAAATGATGGGGAATTGGGAGGACAAGATAGTGTCTGCTGCCTGGTTTGACTCAGGGATGAAATCTGACTCTCATAGGATGAGATACTGTGGACAAGAGAGGTGAGATGCAGGGTACAGGCAGAACTACCTTGGGTCCCAGACAAGTGTAACCCAGCACTGAGGACGGCTGCCTGTACCACACGTTTCTGCAGGGTGCAGTGTGGCTGTGCTTCTACCCAAGCAGAAGGCCACAGCCCCTCCAGCGTCCTGCAGCTTCTGGAGCGCCCAGGAACAGCGCCCTGGGCAGGGCATCAGTGGCAAGGGGCGAGGGTCACCTTTTAAGTGACATGGGGGCAGCTGGTGCCAAGGAAGAGCCAGAAGAGAGGATCCCTTGAGAGGATCATCCCGGAGTATACATGAGCATATATGCACACCCAGAAGTAACTGTGTGTTCGTGAGAGCTGGGCTGAGGTTCTTGCACTGGTGCAGGTGGAAGCTCTGAGTCAGATAATTACTATCAATGTAGCATCACTTACATGTTAAAATTTAGGTTTTAAAATATATACCTGGCTATGTATATACATTTTCCTGGGCAAAAATTTGCGATTTCACTATGAGTAGAGGATTTTCTAAAACTTCTGAGAAGGTAGAAGTAGATAATTTTTTCTTAAGGTGTAGTTCTCATAATTCTAGTTCCACAGGCTATTAATAAGTGTTACATGAAAAATGCCTTCCGTGGTCAAATGGGCTTGGAAAACATTGAGTGAAACAAAGTTAAATGGTTCTCTTATCAGACTGCTCAGAGCTTTTAATATACTAAGGTGCATTATGATCCTCAATGACAAGGTATAAATTTGGCACCTTTCCCTCTAGCTGATCTGGGGTATAGAACATTCTCTGCCATCACTGCTGCGGGTGTTAATTTCATTGATGTCGGTAGGAAATGATTCAGATAATCTAATGAGTATTAATCAAATGATCAATTTATCAACAGGTCACAATGGCTGCCAGTGATGGGAATGTCACTCTTTGGCGACTAAACTGCTAGGACTTGTTGCTGCACAGCAAATTACCTAAAAACCTGGAAGGGTAAAGCAACAAAAAGCATTTCTTATCTCACCGTTTTTGTGGTTAGTAATTTAGGGATGGTTTAGATGGATAATTCTGGTCTCTCTTCCTCGGTCCCTATGTCCTCTGAAGGCTTGACTGGTGTTGGAGACTCTACTTCCAACATAGTCCCAGTGAATCTCACTTCCTGGTATTCATGCCCTGTGGAGTCCATTCCCACAATGAACAGGCTTGACCTATGTAATCTACAGGACATTGCTGACATGTTGGACTGTGAATTCTAAGACTAGGTCACAAAAGACATTATGGCTTCCCCCTCTGCTCTCTCTTGAATCACTTGGTCTGGGAGAAGTCAGCCACCACGTTGTGAGGACACTCAGCCAGACTGATAAAGAGATCCATGTGATGTAGAACTGAGGTCTCCAGCCAACAGCCAGTATCAACTTGCTGGTCATGTGAGTGAGTCATCCTGGAAGTGACCACCATCTTGGGTACAAACTCATGAGAACTATCCTGAGTAGAACTATCCTGCTAAGCCACTTCAAAATTCCTGATTCACAGAAATTGTGTGGGATAGTAAATGTTTATTGTTACTTTAAGCTGCTAAGTTTTGAGGAAACTCATTACACAGTAATAGATAACTAAAACACATCCTTAGGGCTAAGGCTGGGGAATAAACAGCTGTTTCAGCTCACCTGGCTAAGGGACATGCTTACTTCCCAAGCCAAAAGTGGCCTTGACCAATATCCTTTTACTGTCCCCAAATGGTGGTAGCACAAATAATTCTCCCCATTCCTTATTACTATAGCATCTCCGGGAGACCTGACTCATGAGAGTCATTGGTGTGGGGCATTAATTAGGGGAACTCCTCAGACATAGTGGTTTATGAAATTTGTTACATTCTTATCAGCCATTGTGAGTGCTGGTTTCATGGCTTTTCTAGCCCCACGTACTTGACCACAGAATCCTTTCTTTGTGCAATGGACGTGGTTGGTTCCTATCAGCATCCTTTCTTCCTTCTCCCTTCCTCCTAAGAGAGAGCCTCAGGAAAAGATGATCTCTCTTATTCTTCTTATGTTGTTGTACCTAGAACTGCTGCTGCCATACCATTGCCAGAGGAATAGTAAAATGAGCTCCGATATATCTGTCCCCCACCTTCAACAATGATCATTTCACCAATAATCCACTTTCATCTATACGTCAATCTACATCCATATCTACCTCCCTCTCTCAGTATTTTGAAGCAAATTCTAGTCATCATATTATTTCACATGTAAATCTCAACGTATATCTTTAAAAGATGAGAACTCTTTTTTTTTTATTTTTATTTTTTTATTATTTTTATTTTGTCAATATACAATGTAGTTAGTTATTGTGTCCCATCACCGAAACCTCCCTCCCTCCTCCCTCTCCCCCCTCCCACCCAGGTGTGTCCCCTCCATTTTCTTGTTGTAAGAACTTCAAAAAAAAAAAAAAAAAGTTGTGGTTGTTATAAAAGATGAGAACTCTTTTAACAACATAATCACAATTCCATAATCACACCTCAGCTGCCCCCTCCCTTCAATAATTCCTTATGATTGCATATCCATGAATATTGAGTTCTTACTTGGCTCACAGTGTATCTCAGAACATAAATTCTCCTTGTGTCTAATCGAGACCAGTGCCTGCTGGGAGAGAAAATTACTCTTAGCATTCAATAATCTCCTGTGCCTAGATCCTAAGTGTCAGTTCTGTTTGAAAAGTTAACGGAGCCCAAAGCCCTACTGTGAAATGCATAGTCAAACAGACTTAGATTGGAGTCTTGCCAGTTTTTAACTATGACTGTGGGCAAGTAACTAAGTTTTTACAACTATTTAAAAATATTAGCACACAGAGGATCCATGGACCTGGATTTTGGGAATGAGAGGCAGGGGGAACAGACTCCTCCTGAGCCCCAGAGATAGCATTCTGTTCCCCAGAAAACATATGCCCCTTTCCATCGCCCACTCTGTAGCTCTCCCGCCCCATTCAGTACCTAAATGGAGGAGTCAGAATTTCTTTGGTAGTGTGGTGTATTTCAAATCAGCCCAACATGGCAGGGTAGGAGCTCAATATTGGTGATAAATATACTTTATGAGTGTTTTCTTGAGGATATTTCCTTAAGGACTGTTCCAATAAATAATTTATTTGGGGCAATGAAAAATGAAGGAGGCAACTCCAATTACACCTTGGAGCATCTAAAGCTTGAAGTTTAAGGAACCTAGGCAGTCCAAAGCTATGTAAAAACTTTCCAAAAGGAAGAAATCTTCCACATCATATTTATGTAAAAGATTACATCCCAGCAGTTGGTCTCCTGGGTGGTGCCCTTTTCCCAGCTGCCTTTGTGGGTGTCACTTGGAAACCATCATTGTCACATGTTTTGGGACTGCTTGGTGCATAGCACACAGCTCTTCTGAACTTCCATTTCCTCATGTTTAAAACTGGAATAGTTGCATTGTTAGGATTTGGAGTGGGAATTTGAAGCTACTTGATAGTATTATGGCCAGGAATAAATGAATCAGTCAGTAGATGGATTGGCTTGTTTATTAAATCAACAACTATTGAGTGAGTGCCACTTAAGTGCCAACTATTGTGTTAGGTTCTGAGGTTATCGTAGTGAACAATACAGAATCTCTGGCCTTTTGGAAATTAGCATCTGAAAGGAAAAGCAGACCCAAAATGATTTAAAAGCAAATAAATATAGAAACACAGATCCTAAGTGTTCTCACGATAATGGTCAGGAATCTGACAGAGAATCTTGATGGGAGAGGAGGGACTGTTTTAGATCTTGTGGTCAGGGAAGGCTCTTCTGATGTGTGGCATTAAGCTAAGATCTGAAGGGTGAGTGTCCCATGCATTATCCCTGGGAAGTTTCCTCCCAAATTATTAATGGACCCTCTTACCAAGGTAAAATTGAAATATCTTAATATGGGATTCAATATCCTCCAAGATTAGGATTGCCAGATAAAATACAGTATTCTCAGTTAAATATGAATTTCAGATAAGCAGCAAAAGTTTTTAGTATGTTACTAAATATTGCACGTGACACGTTTATACTAAAAAAATCACTGTTTATCTGAAATTCAGATTTAACTGGATGTCCTGAGTATTTATTTGCTGAATCTGTTAACCCTATCCATGATCTTCCCCAGGCACCATCTCCTGCCATTTCCTCCACACATCCTATGTCCTGCCTGCAAGAAATGGTCCAACTTGCATGTCTTTGCTCATGCTGTTCCTTCTGCCTGGGTCACCATTCTCCCACCGTGTCCTCTTGGCATACTCTTCTCATCTTTTAAACCCCAGTCCAAATGGCACCTCCTCTGGGAGATCTTCCCTGGCAGAGCATATTATCCCCATTCCAGAGTGTTCACCAAACCTGGTTCTCATAGGATTTTGCCTTATGAGTCAATGCGTTAAGGCCTGGTCTCTAAAAATACATAGGCAAGATTGAATGCCTGTAAAGGAAAGGTTTTAAGGGATGTTCTTATCCCTCCCACCCACTCCCTTGCCCCCATCCCACTCAACTCCTTATAATATTAACATCAAATATTAATTGAGCACTTTTCTGTGTCAGACACTGTGCTGAGCGCTTTGCATGGAGCATCTCATGTAAACCCTCCATGACCTTATGAGATAGATTCAGTTGAATTTTCACTCTGCAGTTGAGATAGGCATGTAGAGGTAAAATCATTCGCAACTGTTTGCACGCCTGTAAAAATGACTCATAACAATATTTTCACCATGAAGTTTTCTTCCCAACTGGAATGCAGGTTCCAAGAAGACAGAAAGTGCTGTATTCTCAGAGCTCAGAATTGTGTCTCGCTTATAGTAGGTGCTCATTAAATCCTTGTTGAATGAATGAATGAGTCACTTTACAGATGAGGAAACTGTAGTTTAAAGAGAGGGAAAGTAACTTGCCCAAGTGCACACAGCTAGATGTGGTGGAACTTTGACTTGAACCAGATTCAGGGGTGTGCTGGTTGGTGTTTAATAACTGGCTGTCTGGAAAAACAATAACAACAGTAACAAAAGTGATCTGTGGCATTTGCTGATTTACGTGGTGTAAATATGCCAACCATGGCTGATTTCAAGCTATCAACCTGATGTCAATCAGCTTGCAAATTTCCCACAAATTTAACCATGGCCTTTTGGGAGTCTGTCTATATAAGTTGGCTTCAGGACACTGTGAACTAGAAAACAGGTGTGTTTCTGTCCAAAGGGAAAACTCTCACCATTACTGTCCTGCCTCCCTGTAGGAGGAGAAAAGACACCCAAATAAACTCGGTTCAAAGCAGATTGCATAGGTGATTTTTAAAAACCATAAGCCCAGTCACTAAACTCTCTTGCTTAAAACCTTTCAACAGCTTCTCAATGCTGTTAACATAAAACCCAGTCCTCTTACCATGGTGTACAAGGCCATTGTGAAACCAGGTCCCCTCTCAGGCACTGTACCAGGCTTTGAGGATACAGTGGCGAAAATGACATACACAATTCCTGCTCTCATGAAGCCTGCAGTCCAGTAAATGAAACTGTCAATAAACAAGCAGGCACCTACTAGGTACAAAATTACAGACTGAGATATATATGCAGAGGAGGAGGTGCTAGGAAAGAGAATAATGAGAACAGGGGTTACTTATGAGAGCACTTCCAAAAGTTCATGGAAAAATAGAATTAAAAGATAATACAGGGCCGGCCCCATGGCTCACTAGGGAGAGTGCGGCGCTGGTAGCGCCGAGGCCACGGGTTCGGATCCTATATAGGGATGGCTGGTGTGCTCACTGGCAGAGCGTGGTGCTGACAACACCAAGCCCGGGGTTGCGATCCCCTTACCGGTCAAAAAAAAAAAAAAAAGATAACAAATCTTTCTACGAACTCTTTGAAGGCCCCTCATACTTGTACTGAGGGTAAATTGAGGAAACCATTCTAAGAAAGTGTCATTTGAGACCTGAAGGATGACAGAGTTGGATGAGGTGTGTGGCTAGTGGCCAGTCAAAAGAGGAGAGGATTTGGCACTTTGAGGAATAAAAATAATTTTTTTATAATTGGAGGCAGGTGAGATGGGGTGGGGTTGGTGACTAAATATAAATGTGAAGAGCAGGGAACTTGAAGATGGAGGCTTATTTAAGTCCCAGCAGATCAGAGGCACTCTCTGATTTTCTTCGAATCATGGGCAACTTTCTCCTCCGGGAAACCTTTTATACCACTTGGGTAGAAACTAGATCATCCAGTTCCCACCAGGCCTTGCATAGATGGATGGACAGAAAAGCTCAGAGAGGGAAATGTGTAATTCTTGTTAAATCAATGAGTAATGTATGTTTTCATTAGCCCCCAAATAAATTGTGTTTAATGTGTATCAATTAATGTACTTGTAGATGTGTCTTTGTTGCTCTTCTTGAGACATAAAAGACTATTCTCCCACAGGGAGGCTTTTTCTGTGTGTGTGTACGTCTTTTTCAGCTAATGTGTAGAGTGTGTTGGAAAGGATAATCTAGGACCAAACCACACCAATTCTCTCTCCTTAATCCACTCCATTCGCCTTCTCTCCCAGTTATTCCTCCAGAGTGCTTATGCATTTCCAAAAGCAACAAAAAATGAATAAATCTTTGGTGGCAGCTTGTTTAAAAAAAAAGAGAGAGGGAAACATAATCACCAATAGCTTCTCAGCCAGTAATATTTGTATGGCCTTGGACAAGTCATTTTCCGAGCCAGCATTGTCTAATAGAAATATAATGGGAACTACAAATGAGAGCCACATATGTAATTAAAGTTTTTCTACTATCACATTTAAAAAGTTAAAAAAAAAGTCGAGTGAAATTAATTTTATAATATATTCTCTTTTGACCCATATATGCAAAATATCATTTGAACATGTAATCTTATACTGATTTATAAGAAATCGGTGTGTATTTTACTTATGGCACATCTCTCTCAATTCGGACTGGCCATAGTTCAAGCTCAGTAGCCACATGTGATTAGTGGGTATCATACTGGACAGTGCAGTTTGGGCCTCGGTTTCCTTATCTGTGAAATGAGGATGAAATGAAGATAAAATTGCCTAGATTTTTAATTGTCACCGGAAGGCTTGCGAGAGCACATGTGAAACACCGAGCATTCCGCCCTGCACACAGTGGGAACGCAGTAAGTCTTCGTTCTTGGGTTCTTTCCACACCTCACCTCCCTCCTGCAAGCCTCCGCCCCCTTCTCTCGCCCCTTCAGGCTCCAGGCGGAAGCAGTACTGTCACAAATGCAGTGCGCTTTACGGTGGCGCTGCCTTTTACCGCAGTGTGGCCGGCTCGCTCGTCGCGCGCACTTTTACCCCATTGGCTCTGCGGCCCCGCTCGGGGCGCTTTACGGCCAAAAAGCTGCTGCTGAAGGGCCCGCGGTTTGGGCGTGAGTGGAGGGAACCAGCGTGCCGGGTGTTGGCTGGCCCTGGAACCATGGACGTGGGCGAGCTTCTGAGCTATCAGGTAGGGGGGGCGTGCAGAGCCGGGGGGCCGCCCTGCACTCGGGCAGGGGTTGCAGGACCAGAGGCCCTTCATCTTACCTCCTCTCACCTCACTTCTCGCGCCACCGGGGATCCCAGCCTCTCATTTCACTGCATTCCCTGAGGCCCTCCTGGGCCCTTTCAGTTCATTCCTTCCCTAGGCCTGAGCCCCTTCACCTCCTCTCACCCCAGCCCTGGGTCGCCTCAACTCCTCTGAAGCCCCACACTACTCTGTCTCCACAGCCATCCTCTCTCAGTTCCCTTGTCCCCCCAGTCACTGAGTTTGTGGTGATGGTGGTGGGAGAGCACTGGTCTGTCTTAGATTTGAGCCCCAGCTTCTCCACTGACAGGTTGTGTGGCTTTTAGTCAAGTCATTTCCCCCTCTTTTAGCCTGAGTTTTTGTATCTATAAAGTGGAGACAGTAATAACTGCCTAGTGGGGTTGTTTGAGAACCGAACCAGCTAATGAACGTAAAAGCTGATTTTAAAGTGTAGAAATCTGTGCCCACGTTAACTTACATTGTTCTCGACTTGCAAATATTTGGAATTCTAGCATGGGATGTGTCACTAGGAATCTTCTTGTCCCCCTTGCTCAGGGTACTTGTGGGGAAACGGCGGCTCAGAGAGCAGAAAGCACTTGGCCAAAGTGACTCAACAAGTAAGAGCAGGGATTAGAGCTCAGGTGCCCTGGTTTCCAACCCAGTTTATCCCCCATTTTTGACTTTTTAAGGAGAGGCTCTTTGTGAGAGGTGGCAGAGCTGCACTGTCCAGTATGGTATCCACTAGCTACTTAGGGCTGTTGAACACATGAAATGTGACTAGTCTGAATTGAGAAGCACTGTAAATGTAAAATTACACTGGATTTTGAACACCTAATATGAAAAAAGTAAATTTTTAAAATATTGATTACATGATCATATTGATCATATCAGCTTACATTGGTTATTGATCATACTGATTAAATGATCATATTTTGGATAAGAAGTGAAATGAAATATATTTAAAACCACATTTATCTATTTCTGTTGACTTTTTAATGTGGCTGCTGGAAAACTTAAAATTACTCTTATAGTTGGCCTTGTATTTCTGTTGGACAGCTCTGCAGTCAAGAGTAGGTGATTAAGTGCAATGAGTGTGGAGCCCCAGGTTGCTTGGAATCTCTGTTCTACTAACTAACTGATGTAACCTTGAACAAAATGTTTAACCTCTCCATGCCATGGTTTCCTTCTCTGTAAATGGGGGCAATGATGGTACCTACCTCCCAGGGCTGTTGGGAAGCTATTGAGAAATGTGAAGTGCTTAGACAAATGCTTGTCAAAGAGTGAATGTTCATTGGCAATTAATTTTCGTGCCACTCTGTCAGCCGATATACAAGAAACTGACCCTGGAAACTAGACATCATGGGAAAGAACTTGTAAGCAACAGGGAGGTATAGAGCCAAGAGGTTTTTGTTTTAAAGACAGTTGAACTGATAGTGAAAGAAAGAAAATAGTACGGTCGTTGAGAGAGTGATTGTATGTCTGTTTGGGAGTTGTGGGATGGCTAGCTCATTGACTCATACATAGAATATTAAAGCTAGAAGAGGTTCATTCATTTGCTGAACACATATTTATTGAACAACTACGTGTGCAAGGCATTGTGTCCACGGGGTATACACCCTTGAATAAAATGGGCAAGCTTCTTACTTTTGTGTAGCTTATAATCTGGTGGAGAAGGCACAAGATGATAAGTAAGCAAAGAAGAAATTTAGATTGTAATAAGTGCTGTGAGGGTAACATAGCCAAGTATGCTATAAAACTGCACTGTTTGGTATGATACCTTTTAGACACGTGACTGTTGAACGCTTGATGTGTGGCTAGTTTGAATTGAGATCTGCTCTATGTGTAAAATACACACTGGATATCAAAGACTTAGTATGAGAAAAGTGAATGTAAAATATCTTAATTTTTATGTTGTTTATATGTTGAAGTGATAATACTTAGGATATATTGGGTTAAAGAAAATATATTATTAAAATTGATGTCACCTTTAAAAAAAGTTTTTTAATGTGGCTACTAGAAAATTGAAAGTTACAAATGTAATTTGTGGCTTTCATTATATTTGTACTGGACAGTGCTGCTGTAGAAAATAACCCCTGGGAGTAGAGGATGGGGCCTGTTACTTTAGATTATGTGGTCAGGGAAGGACTCTGAGGAATGGCCACTAACAGACTGAAGGTTGAGAAGGAGCCAATTACGCGAAAGGGGCAAAATCATGGAGGCAGAGGGAACAGCAAGTTCACACATAGGCTATGGGTAGAAGCTGGCAATGCCTGTTGGAGGATCAGAGAGGGAATCTACGCAGGTGGAATGTGGTGAGAGAGCAGGGGAATAGTAGTTGGTGAATTTGGAGATGTAGGCAGATGACAGACTATATAGGCCTTCCTTGTGGGCCATGATAAAGAGTTTGAATTTTATTTTGAGAGATGTTATAGATAACTTCATTCAACCCACTTGTTTACAGGTGAAAAGTGAACCCCAGTGTGATAAAGCAACTTGCCTGAGGTTGTAGGGCCAGGTAGTGGCAGAGTTGAAACCAGAATCCTGGTCTCCTTATTTCCAGCTCTGTTTATTCCCCACACACCCTATTCATGCAATATCCTTTCTGTAAGATCTGCGTCCACTCCTCCTGTTCCTAAAAGATGGTGTCTGGAATCTAATCCATAATCAGTCAAATGGACCCAACCTCTGGAAAGTCATGAAAATCACATGAGTTTATGGATGCAAAAGGTTTCTGAAGACAGTAACGTTTTATAGTCATGAAAGATGCATTCCTTACCTGTATCATCTCTCTAAATCCTCATAACAATCCTATGAGGAAGGTACTGTTTTTCATCCTTGTTGTACAGATGAGGAAACTGAGATACAAAAAAGAGCCTACCTTAAGGCACCTAGCCAGATAGTGGCAAAGTCAGGGTACTCAGGCAGTCTTATTCTATAGCTGGAGCTCCTAACCACTTATGCTGTACTGCCTGCGTACTGTGTGCCAGGTGCTGAGCTAAAGTGCTTTCAGATAAGTTGTCACTTTTACTTCTCAACATGCCTTCTGAGGTGGCATGCCTGTTTTATAGAAAAGGAAACTCAAGCTAGAGAGGTCAAATTACCTGCCTAAAGTCAAACAACCAGTAAGAAGCAGAACCAGAGTTGAAACCAACTGAACGCCCAAATGTAGTTTTCAATTTTGTTTTCAGATTGTAAAATACTTTTAAAATTGAAGAAGAGTACACATATAGAAGAATGCGTAAATCTTTGGATCCACTGATTATAGTTATCATTTACAAAGTAGACTCAATAAGACCACTGAAGTTCACTTTTTAGGGACGTAGGGAGTGAAGTTGTCTGATTGAATGTCCCAACCCCAGAGTTTGATTCCCCCAGAGTAAGTCTCCTGTGGGATCTTTGATTTTGCTTTTCATTACCAGATCCCAGGTAATGCTGAACCTGCTGGTCCAGGGACTATACTTTGAGATCTCCTGGTCCAGAACGATCTACATTCCTTTTAAAAATTTCCCCAGCAGAGACATTCTTCTGCCTTCTTGGGCTTTGGTTTGCAGGTTTTTGAGCTTTTAAATTACACTTTTTCCCTGCCATTCAAGTTATTGAGAGCAAATCACTCAATCTTTCTGGGCCTCAGTTTCCTCATATGCCTAATAAGGGGATTAAGTAAGACTCTTTGAGGTTCCTTTTAGTTTTAAAATTTGGTGGTACTGATTATTTAGGCCAAGGGCTCTAGAGATTTCAAGGGATAAAAAAAGCTTGAAGTAGTAGAATGAATTGGGGCTGAAAATCTGGGAGATTTGGGTTTTAATCCCACTTTTATCATTACTTATCTGGGTGACTTAGGACAAGACACTTCCTCTCTCTGAATATAATTTTTTTTTAAATCATATAAAATGAGAAGATTGGGCGATATGATTTCCAGTTCTTTCCATTCCTAAAATCCAGAGGAAAAATATTATGCAGTGTCAAGAAATGTTTATTAAAAGTATTTAACATTTTTTGGGTGCTCACTGAATTTCATTTTTGGGGCAACTTGGTGGGAAGATTTCAATTTTCTGCTGAGATTGGTTCTTCTACGGGTAATAGAGTTAGGCACCAAGAGCCTCAGTATATGCCTTATATCCTTGATATAGGTTAACTATTCATTTGAGAAGACAGGAGAATTACAATGTGGACAGGAGGTGGTGGAAAAGTCTTAAAGAGGGAACCAGTTATATGTTCCCAATATGGAAATGTACTTTTTTGATGCCTTCAGGCTTAGACATCTCATCAAGTATCGTGCCCAGCAGTTCCTTGGCTGAGAAGTTTCTGCTGCATAGGCGTGTATGTGAACTCCAGGGCACTCTCATTAATACTAATTCCACAGAGGTCTGGAAAAAGTTCTTATCTCTGAAGTTTTGCAATAAAGAATTCACATTTAGTGCAGCTTCGTTCAGTTGGAATGACTTGCTTTGTGACATGAGAGGTATTCTGTACGAGGCAGATTGGGGTCAGGGACCCTTGGTTTTGGTGATATTGCAGACATCCACTCCTTTGTTACCTATAAGTAATATCATAGCATTTCTTTGGATTGCAGGAGTGTATAGGAATCTCTAATCTTACTCCTTTCTTCCTCTTATTTCTTTCTTCTGAAATAAAATTTAATGATAATAAACTGACAAGAACAGTATTAAAGAAAATATTTGAGAAGAGGACTACTATTACCCTAATCCAACAAATATTTTTATGTTCCCATAGCCCTTGTGTATTTTGCATGGCTCTAACCATTGTATATATACTGTTTTGCAGTCTATGTTTTTAATTTAACATTGCCAGAGATATTTTCTGTGTTTCTACGTAGCCATCATGTTATTTTTAATATTTGCATACTTTTTGCTGAATCATAGACCATTTTTCCCTAAATTATTCCTCTATAATTGGATATTTAGGTGGTATCCAGGTTTTTTTTCTTGGAGATAATATTGTAGTGAATTTCTTTGTTCATGTGGCATATTTTTTCTCTCCCATCGGTCACTCGTAATTATGTGCCATCTTCTGTGCTAAGTATTGCATGTACTAAAATTAATAAGACATGATCCTGGACCTTAAAGAATTCATAATTTAAGGAGCAAGACAGGCATTTAAACAACTAAAAGTATTATGGGAGCACTATGGAAGAAATGATTAGATATGCCTGGAGAGGGGTTATATTGATGGGGATGGATTTGGTTTGGTCATTGAAAAAGAGGGAGGTGACCTTGGAAACCCAGCCTTGATGAATGAATAGAAGTTCTGTGGATGAAAAAGGAGGCTAGGAAGAGTCATTCTTGACTGAGATTATTAAGAGTATAGGAGTGAAATGTTCAGAGTGTAGGATAAATGGAGGGGAGTGGCAGGAGATAATGGGGTCATCTCAGCTGCAGATATGTTAAGCAATACCTGTACAGACTGCTCATGTGAAATTGCTCCTTTTTCAGTTTATAGTGCTACCAGTAGTGTGTGTTCCAATTGTATTGTAATCTTAGTAGTACTAGTTGTCATAATTTATTTTTTCCCATTAATCTAGTAGGTATAGAAAATGTTAGTTCAAGGGCCGGCCCGGTGGTGCACTGCGTTAGTGCGCTGCTTGGGAAGTGAGACGGCGCTCCCGCCGAGGGTTCGGATCCCACCTTCAGACTGGTTCCCGCTCACTGGCTGAGCGAGGTGCGGGAGCAGCGCCGAGGGTTGCGATCCCATTGCCGGTCCTGGTCCGGTACGGGGGCGACACTGAGGGTTGCAATCCGTTGCCGGACACGGAAAAAGACAAAAAAAGAAAAAAAAAAGAAAATGTTAGTTCAAGTTTGTTTTAATAAGCATTTTTTTTCTTGTGTATGTTTATCATTTGTATTTTTTGTTATCTGCCTCTTTCTCTTAAGGTAGTAGTTGTAGTTTGTAATTAAGATTTTCTTTTGTGTGTTGTTGTTGTTGTTATTGTTGTATGCATAAGAAACATTGAAAACCTGAACACTTGTGCTCAAATGTGTCTTTCATCCTGTGGTTGCCTCATCTTACCTGTAACCCTAAGAATATTATTCTAATTATGATGTCATTTTACAGCATTGTGAAACATAATTGATGTCTAATAAGTGGCTTTCTAATGGTTGAGTGAATGAACCAGAACATGCCTTCAAATATGCTCTGGTTGTTTCCCCTTTTGGAAAGCTTTTGCTCTACTACCTTGTTATGTTTGCTTGCTGGCCTTTGTATCTATTTGCTTTCATATCAGACTTCAAGAAGATTTGATTGACACCTTTTACTTCAGTTTCTGAATTGTTTTCCTCTTTCTTTTCATCATATTTTGCTACTCTTGCTACAAAACCTACATTTTTTCCTAAGTCTTCACTTGTCTTTCATTTTTGAAGAATACTGGTCAGTTATTTTATAGAATGTACAAAACCTACATTCCTGAAATTTGCCAGTACTCTCTTTGCCAAAGATTTTCTTGGGCCTTGTTATTCTTGACTTTCCCTGGAATTTGATTCTACAACCTTGCTCCCCCTTTTTTGGGTGGAAGAACTCATCCATTCTTCTCCTTTGAGGACCTTTTTATAGATGATTCTTAGCTCACTAGCCCTGATTTTCTTTTCTTTTTTTTTCAGAGATGACTGGTAAGGGGATCTTAACCCTTGGCTTGGTGTTGTCAGTACCACGCTCAGCCAGTGAGTGAACTGGCCATCCCTATGTAGGATCCAAACCCATGGCCTTGGTGTTATCAGCACCACACTCTCCTGAGTGAGCCACAGGCCAGCCCTTCACTAGCCCTGATTTTCATTTTATGTGTTTACTAACCATTCTGTCTAGATGTTTTGGTATCATCTAATCCACCCCCCACCCCATACCCCATGGCCAACTTTGCATTTTAATCAAGGGTGTCACGCTCTCTCTGCTTTTGCTTTTCTTGAAATGTGATACCCTGCATCACCACCAGAGACTATGCTCACCTGATGTATTCCCTAGACTTTGGACTTCCCAGTTTCTGAAACTGACTTCCGGTCAAGATGGCGGAATACACGGTCCCTAGCATCACTGTCTCCCACAAATCAACCGATTTACAACTATAAAAACATAACATCAAGTGCATATGAAACGGGGAGACATCCAACGGGGGAGGCAGAAGCTCCGCAGAGACCACAAGCCGTGCGGGGCCACCATCGCATGATCCAGCAGATAGGCTTCACTGCCACCACCCGGCTCCATTCCCAGCCCGGCCCAGTGCCCACAGAGTGGGGAGATGTCCGGCAGGGGAGGCGGAGGCGCCGCAGAAACCACACATCCTGTGGGGCCGCCACTGCGTGATCTAGCAGGTAGGCTTCACTGCAGGCACCTGGCTCCATTCCCATCCTGGCCTAGTGCGCATGGAGCAGGGTGACATCTGGCAGGGGAGGCAGGAACTCCGCGGAGACCACACCACCGCCGCACGATCCAGCAACCTGGCCCAGTGCGCACAGAGTGGGGAGACGTCCAGCGGGGGAGGCAGAAGCTCCGCAGAGACCACACACCCTGTGGGGGGGCCGCTGCTGCACGATCCAGCAGCAGGTAGGCTTCACCGCCGCCAGCCGTCTCCATCCCTAGCCCAGCCCAATACGTATGGAGCAGGGAAACATCCAGCAGGGGAAGGGAAAGCTCCGCAGAGATGACACGCTCTGCGGTGCCTCTGTGCATCCCAGCAGCCCGGCCCAGTGCATGCGGAACAGGGAGACGTCCAGCACGGGAGGTGGAAGCTCAGCAGAGACCACACACCCTGTGGTACCGCCCCGAGACCCAGCAGCTGGCCGAGTCTAAGCTGACCAGAGCGGTGGCTCCCCGGAGAGGCCCAAGACCCGAGGCAACCACACATGCAAGGCACTAGTGGTCAACTGAGCAGTCACCGAGGTAGCCATACCAAATTGGCAACCCCAGCAACACCTTAGTCAGACAGAATGTGTCAAACCTGTGGGCTGTGAAACCCCCTGCCACAATGAATAAACATCAAAGAAAAGATACCAGAAATACAATAAATTCAGAAAGTACACCACCAAAGGGTAATAACTCTCAAGGTCTAGATCCTATAGAACAAGAAGCCCTTGAAATGACTGACAAGGAATTTCGAGTGATAATTTTAAGGAAACTGAATGAGATACAAGAAAACTGAGCTAGACATCATGATGAAACGAGGAAAAGTATACAGGACTTGAAAGAAGAAATGTACAAGGAAATCAATGCCCTGAAAAAAAATGTAGCAGAACTTGCCAAACTGAAGAATTTATTCAGCAAAATAGAAAACACAACAGAGAGTTTAACCAGCAGACTTGCGGAAGTTGAAGAGAGAACCTCTGAACTTGAAGATGGGCTGTTTGAAATAACACAAGCAGACAAAAAAAAAAAAAAAAAAAAAAAAAAAAAAAAAAAAAAAAAAAAAAAAAAAAA